>NW_006711232.1:133039-572952 GCF_000271645.1 Tremella mesenterica DSM 1558
CCAGTCTCATCCCACTGTAGCTTCTCAAGACATTACAGCAGAACCAGATTCCCCATCATCATCCATGGACATTGATCCTCCAAGTGTCGTTCCCACTGTTGAACGCTCTCCCTCACCCGAGGTTCCGCAGTACTGTCAACTAGAAAAGGCTCAGTCAGTCATTGCCGAAAGACTAGCACAAGTTCAGTGGCGTTCGGGGGAATCCTTTCAACCTCTCATCTCCGTCAGCACATTTCACGATGTTGATAGCCTTTCGGACGATCTCCTTGAGGACCTGTGCGACCAGATGGAAGCTATGTTTCATGACATGGCCGAAGATGAGCATAAGGGCTTGAAGATGCAGGGTGTAGACTCCACATTCGGGTCAAAAACGTTGCGTAAGTTCTACGGAAGGAATGAGTGGTACACCAATTTCGGAATCGATGATATCTTGCTTTCGGTGTCAGCTTTCATCCGAAATTGTGTGAATCTGGGGATTGGAATGTCTGACCCCATACCAAACTCGTTTGTTTACCGAACCCTAGCTGCTGGTGACAACTGGAACCCATACATACCTGGAGGTACGCCATGGCCTTCTCTGGGCAAGGACGGGCAATGGAGGAAAGAGAACACAGTTGGGGTTCTGATGTCGAGCTCCCATTTTGAGACACTGGTAATCTTTGGGCCACAGAAGCTGGTGTTGATGTATGATGGGGCAGGGGGGACTTATGATTCGGGAGAACAGAAGAAGGTAAGTTGGTCATTCAAAATTACTTCAATGAGGTGCAGCGTCACTGATCAATAGCAATGGTCACGCCTGCTAGAACGCCGTTTGTCCTGGGAAGTCAGAAAAGGCATAGCAACAGAGGCTGAAGCTATGGGTTGGTTGATTGCTCCAAATTCTCAGGTGAGTACAGTACTACTCCCAAGCTCAATAATGACGTTCAGGCTACCAGGGATAACCTGGACTGGGTTACACAAGTGGACTCACACAGCTGTGGTCCTCTAGCATGTGCCGCTGCATGTCTTCTTCTCCAGGGAATCAGACCGACTGCTTCTGTGCTTGGGGTGAAATCATCAACTCTGGCTAGAGGTGAGAGTAGAAAACTACGAACAAGTGTGCTTCAACTGGTGCTTGCAATGGCTGCACGGGATCCAGCAAATGAGTCTATATTCAGTCCGAAAGTGAAAAAATTGATGGACAAGTCTGTACCTTCCATGACTTACTACATAGATCGCCTGTAGAGAGGTATCACAGCTGGTTGTGCATGAATATAATGACTAATATACCTCTGGATGTAAAAATACACTTGGTTTGATGCAGATTGGGGCTTGATTATCTTTCCCAAGTGAGTCCGAAGGCACTCCCGAAACACCGAAAACCCCTCCGAAAGCACATCTGACCATCTCATGTATTCCAATATTGTACTGCTTAGGGTCACTAGTCATTGTGTCTACCCAGTGCTTATTTGGATAGTCATAAGCTCTCTTGCAGTGATATATGCAGCCATGACTGTCCGAAATTGGTCAAGGCTGTCCGAAGTCGGTCCGAATTTTGGGGACAATTAATCCTACTACAAGGATCTCTCGCTCACTGACACAAGAAACAGTGAAGTATCTCTTGCAGGGATGTATGCAACATGAGCCAGGCTGGAAGAGTTCAGACATGGAATGCATTACACAGGCTAGTTCACACACAGATGAGACATTTGGACCCCAAACATAGAAAGACCGAAACATGAAATGAAAACACCGAAACGGAAACTCGGCAAAATGAACAAGTGACAGTACATACAAGGGAACTGTAACACGGATTTGATTGGCTACATTTAATCTTGAGAAGAATGGAGATCTGCATTTGTGGGGATTGTGGGAATGGCATCATGAGGTGTTGGTCCTGAAGAAAGTACATTTTCGGAGTTGGAAGGGTCATTTTCGGGATTCGGTGCGGTATTTTCGGAGTTTCGAGCGGTGATCTTGGTGGAAGGGAGATCAAGACTGTGAGCTCTTCTTCGGTCAGAGTACTCGTTCGGCTTCGCAGGGGAGGTCCTAAGGTCAAAGCGGAATTGTTGCCGAGCCTTTTCTTGTTTGGCCTCTTGGAGTTCTGACTCAAGTTGCCTGATGGTGTAGTTGGCCGATTCCCACTCCTCTTGATCCACTTGAAGGTCCGCCCGTAACTTCTCATTTGCTCCCTCCAACTGCGCTTTGAGTTCCTTCAACCCTACATTCTCCATCTCAGTCTCATTTTGCAGGGCAGCGGTAATTTGCACAAACTGCAATGCCTCGTCGATTTGCTGTTGCATTACTCCCTTAGCTGCTTCAGCCTCCGAAAGACGAGCTCGGAGAGTTTCCAATTCGGTGTTTTCCTTCTCAGCCATCTGTCTGGCCAGATCTGAACACCGCTGTTCAGCAAACTGACGAGCCTGAGCCTCCTTTTCCTTATCCCCCATTGCACTAGCGAACCTCTGGCTCATAGTCTTGAGCCCTTCCTGAGTCTCCTCCAACTGCTTTCGGATTGAAGCAATTTCGGCGTCCTTTTCGGCGGTGACTCGGGCAACAGCATGATCTCTCTCCTCATTCTTATCAATCTGCTCTTTGTACAGCCGGTCCAGTGTCTTTACCTCTCCTTGAGCCACATCTCTTTCAGAAACCACCGAGTCATACCGCGCTTTGAATTCACTCCATGTCCCATTGATAGCTCTCACACCCGAAAGTGATTGTGTGACACTTTCGGAGAAGGCTTGATGACGTCCTCGGTTGATTTCTCGGTAATAGTCTATCATTTCGGAAACTTGAGCAACCATTCGGGAAGAGAATTGCTCCTCAAACTGAGCCTGAGTCTCTTGAAACTCACTCATACGATGCAGACACTGTTCAACTTCGGGCATGGTAGACGGTGGAGCCGGGATGTAAGGGACAACCTTTTCGGGTGCAGGCTGGTCCAAGGAAGGGACAGTGGGCCTTTGGGTCCGAAATTCGGGCTGGAGTGGTGGGTTCATTTGAGGGAGTTTACTGACCACATTGACCGAAGTGACAGGAATGGAGGGTATCTGACCTGGCGAAGCTGTGGGACCAGAGCCAACGAATTCTGAATGAGAACGAATGAGAGAAGTGGGAGGTGGAGTCTGAGGGGGAGCCGATTGGGAAGCAAAGAGTGGAGGAACTATGGGCTTCGGAGCCATCGTGGGTTTCGGAACATTGGTTGATGGGTTTGGACCAGGAAGACTCTGCACACCTGATCGACCCAGCGCTTCTGCTGTAGCCACTGCTTTACCTCTGCAAACGTATGCAGTGAGGTAGGTAGTGGGGAGATTTGGGGAGGGCCAGAGACGAGAGAAGAAGACCCAGGTTGAAGGTTTGGAGGAGGGCCTGCTTTCGGAGCAGGGGAGGGGCTGGGGAAGGGGGCCGGTGTGACACTTTTAGCTTGGTGAGGCGAAGGGATTGTTGGTGATTCTTGCAATGTAACACCCAAAACCGATTGTGTTTGTGCTATAAATGGGTCTAGAGCAGAGGGAACGGCCTGTTGTCGAACAGATACGGCAGGAGAAGGAACAGGACCAACAGGGGACATTGTGGGCACCTTTTCGGAGGTAAGATCCATTTCGGGCTGGGGAGGACCTTGTTCAATGGAGAACGGACGAGCCCGTTTCGGTTCGGCCTGGGACTCTTCTACATCCTCCAGGGCACGCTTGTTCACAGGAGGATGAACAGGACTACTTCGGACAAGTATCGGAGAAACCCCAGCTGGCAAACCTGCAGAGAAAACGGGGGGGGCGGTTTCGGAGGGTTCCTTTTTGGGAACAACATCGGCAAATTTTGGAGGGCGGGGAGGGAATCGTGGCCTCTCATTTCGGGCTGTAGATGGTTCCGGTTGAGGTCCTTCTTCCCCATCATCTTGACCCAAGCTGGAATCTTGAACAAGAATAGGACCAGCTGGAGAAGACAGTTCTGTTTCTCCCTAAAAGTCAGCTGCTGAGACTTGCTTTCAGTTCGGAACCTAGAAAACTCACCTCCGAACGAGGTTGCTCTCTAGCAGACGTAGGCGCTTCGGTGAGAGGTTTCGGAGAAGGTCTGACAACCCATTTCGGACCGGGTTTTGCAGCATCCCCAGCTGCGACAGTGCCTCCCCTAGCAGTCCTACGCTTGTCCTTCGGTCCTACCGGTTGCTGCAGTGGCGCATTTGAGAACCCAATCGCCGTGGAAGCTGCAGGGGGAGCTTTTTCTTTTCCCTTTCCTTTTCCTTTTTCGGGAGGGGGGGGAGAAACCGATTTCTTGGGAGCCGAAGCTCTTGTGGAGCGTGTTGTGGTGGCTGGCCGGCGAGGTTTCGGAGGGGAGGGATGTGGTGAATGTTCAGAGTCCGATGAGTCCGAATCAGAATCCGAGCTGTCCTCAGGCTTGTCCTGACCTTGTGATGACTTTTTCGGTCGTTTTTCACTTTCGGAGGACTCTTCGACAAGGAAATTGGTCGGCTTGCCCTTGAGGGAGCAGGTGAGAGGGGGCTTTGTGGAGTTATAACAGTGCACACAGACACGAAACTTTCCTTCGTCCCAACGGTTGAGAAACACTGGTCGACCATCAGGTACATTGACACATTTCACTTCGGGATGTCTGAGATCAGCATTGAGTTTCGTTAATTTCTCCCGAATTCGGGAGCCATATTTGATAAACCAATACTCACGTGTAATTGAAAGCCGAAACACAAAACTGGACATGACAGTTTGGCTTTGTGGCCGACTCATCCGCCGAATAACATCGTGACCCTCTAGTAATCGCCCGAATACCCTCTTCCTTCATTTGTTTCGGGGTAGCTTCCCGAAGTCCTAGCTTTTCAGCAAGCTGAGGAAGATACTTCGGCTCTGCATGCCACCAGGGCTGGAGGTAGAACCCTATCTCAGCTTGAAAAGAACGAAGTGATTTCTCATTCTTCCAAATGGGGTGTTGTGGCTGAAGATACTTTTGGAAGTGAACATGGTCGGGGTGTAATTTGTAACCCTTCGGAGGGTTTACACTGGATTTATCTGTTTTTGGGTCGAAGGGGTTCGGCATTTTGAGAAAGAGGTCAAAGAGGTCAGAGAGATTGGGAGGAAGGGGGAGTGGGAAGACTCTAATTTTGATGATAAGATAATTCGGACGAGCCAAGGCGGAAGGTGAGATGAAGCACACAGATGCAGAATGAGCAGTGAGATCAGTTGAGAGTGAGCAGTGGAGAGCAGATGAAAAACGCTGGCTAATGTATGCTGGAAAAAGATATGAAGATGCTGAAGTGAAGTGAAGTGAAGAGAAGAAGTGAATTGAAGGAATGAAAAAGGGGGAAAATCGCGTCAGCCCGTGTTAGTACTTAGTAGAAGTTCAATCAACACATCACCATCAGACACGTCAACATGATGGATCCTTAAGAGAGTTTTGTGCATTCAGAGGATGTATTACCATGAACATGAACATACATACATACTTACATACATGAAAGAAGCTATTCACTTGGGTAGATTGGTAGTCAGTAGTGAGTATGTGACTATCACCGAAAGCTCCCGAATTCGGCCGAAAGGGGACCGAAAAGGAAGTAGGATTTCGGGCTGGGGACATTGCCCATGCCCCTGTGGTCAATACTCCGAAAGCTGTGCCGAAAATGGTATGAATAGACTCAGAAGGCGTCAGGCATTCCAATGATATCAGAAAAGCCACGGAAAGATGATTTTTTAATAGTGAAGGTATTTGGGTCAGTAGTGACGGGATATGGGAGTTGAACGTCGTATTTTGGGAGAAAGTGGCAAAATTTCGTCGGGATTAATTCGAGTTCCGTCGGGATTATCCACTTTTGCACACGGTGGTCACCGTGTGCGAGTACGGCGCCTTTTTGCTTCCGTCCGCATTTAGTAAGTCTCCCTCTGCACTGGGACACTCCCTCTACTCTATGCATTTGACAAATCACTCTACTATTACATTCGACTAAGCTTCACATCCATACATCCATCTTCATCTTCCCTCACCACTCTATCTGTCTCTTTTGTATGCGTACCCTGTTTTGCTCATAAATACGTCGACAACTCTTCCATCAAAGGCCTGGTGCCTGTTCATCTAGGGATATCAACACCTCTCTTTACTGCCCACGTCCACATCTTCATCCACTCACACAACATGCTTGTCGTCGAAGCCGTGCACAACTTTCGTGCTGAGCACGACGATGAGTTGAGTTTTCTCGCCGGTGACAAGATTGTTGTTATGGAGAAAGATGATGCCTTCGGGGATGGCTGGTGGAGGGTATGTCTCAGAAACAGTCTCTTTCGGATATCGCTCACCAAGCAGGGACGAAATGAGAAAGGCGAAGAAGGTCTTTTCCCCGCTACCTACGTCTCAGAAGATCATCCAAACGATATCGATCATGTGAAAACGGATAACGATGGTACATCTATACCTCTTCCCCACTCGCCCACTCCACCCGCAGTTAACATCGAAACATCGGTCGTGCCACTGCCACAACCTCAAACAGCCAAAGGTAACCTTACGGACGGTCCACTTCAGACCGTCACCACATCCGTCGAAGCCGTCACTACTGGCGTTAGCAATGTGGTTGGAAAGACCATTGTGGATATACAAGATGTCATTGAATCGATGGTGAAGCCAGAAAGCGATGATGATCAAGAAGTCGGTATCGGTCAGAATACTCGAGCACGGTTGGCTGCACAGGCTAGAATTGCAAATGAACACCGAGAACGACAGAGAGTCAGCGGAGGTATCACAGGTCTTGTATATTCTGACGAGAGTGAAGACGACGATGATGATCGACCACTCGGTCCACAAGTCATATTCCCTACAGCGGAGCCTGCTCCCTCACCTAACGGAGTAAGACAAGACTCTCCAAATCCTCCCACACCCGCATCGACGCAACTCAATGGACAAGATCCTCCCCGGGGGCTTCAGCCATCTCTACCGCTGCCCGCTACCCCGCCACCTGAAAAGATCTCGGGTGGTACTCCGACGCGCCCCCCGAACACTTGGTCAGTCGAGGAAGTTGTCAATTGGATTAGATCCAAGGGCTTCGATGAGGCAATATGCGAGAAATTCCATGGTGAGTCCATGATCGTGAAAATATACTAATAGGCTAATGTTCAGAACATGAAATCTCTGGGGACCTGTTACTCGAGCTCGATGCCAATCTTTTGAAAGAATTGGACATCCCTCAATTTGGAAAAAGACTACGGATTGCTCAAGCTATAGCTGAACTTCAACGACCATCGTCACTTGTATCAGCATCATCTCAGCAGATGTCTCCCAATGGGATGCCCCTCCCGCCCTCTTCAAATCCTTCATACAGAGGTATGAGTGCGCCCCCTACCGCTTTGGCTCAACCATTCATGACTCATTCTCCTCCCGCTCAATTCTCCGAAGATGGTTATTCCGCTTGGTCGCACACGAGGAAACCCAGCATGACACCCTCGACTATGCCTCCTCCGATGGAGGCCATCAGTGAAAGTGCTACCTTTGCTTCTCCTCATTCGAGCATGCCGGCCAATGGGACGAGCACAGCGGCTTCAAGCTTGCCCGCCAGTCCCATCACACCTAATTCTGCGACCGTCAAACGAGAATCTACTGGCTCTATGGGTCATAAGAAGGGAAAAGTCAGTGTCGATAAACCTGACCGGCTAAGTTTCTTCGGTAGGAGTCGCAAGCCTGCCCCTCCGTGAGTGTTTTTTCTGTTTTGAAGATCAGTACTTATATCAGTACAACCCCTGGTATGGAGCAACGTAGTTCTTCTAGACTCGGCTTTGGCAGTGGTGGAAATCGTGTTCATCATGTTCAACCAGCCACCCCGGAACAACTTCGAAAACCCTCTTCTGGGTTAGGTTCAGCTGCTGCTTTGAAACAAATTGGCACTCCTGATCATTCTGGTTACATGAAGAAGAAAGGTGAAACGTATGGTGGTTGGAAGACCAGATTCTTTGTTCTCAAAGGGGCGCATTTGTATTATATGAAGAGTGAACATGTACGTTTCGTATCACTCTGTATTTGAGAAGAGCTGATAAAGATAGGAAGATCGTGTTAAAGGTCATATCGATCTCCGAGGTCATCGAGTTATCGTCGATGAAAACACTCATCCCGGTTCATACGGTTTCCGACTTATCGGTGGTGATAAACCTCATTTCTTTTCTTCATCAGAACAAACGGCCATTCGACAATGGATGAAAGCACTTATGAAAGCTACTATCGCACGTGATTATTCGGTACCAGTGACTTCATCTTGTAATATACCTACTATTCCACTTGCTCAAGCACAAGCTATGAGTCCTCGACCTCCTTCACCCGCCACACGTGATGCTACACAACGTGCTACAAGAAGAGAAAATGTCAATCAACTCACCGCACATGATGCTAGTGTTCTCATGAGTCTCGATACTAGTTCAGGTCAAAGACGTCGTGCAAGTCAAACATTAACCGTCACACCTACTCGACCTACTCGTGATATGAGACGTTCTTCAGGAGATTTAAGACGTGTTTCCGGTGGTCAAGTACAACAGAATGTCAGTTGATTATGAATTATATATCATGTCCAGTTGACTCGCAGGTAATTTCCGTTCATGTGAATGACCCAATACAAATGGAACTTATCAAATGGGTCAATAGTCAATTACCACCTCAATCTCCTAAAGCTCAAAATATACCTGAATCATTCATAAATGGGGAAATCATCTTTCATCTCACTCAACATTTAACAGGGATAGAACCTAATCCTCCTGTTCCTTCCGATGCTTTCAACCTCGACATCGATGGTCATCCCGGTATACCAGGATTATTCGCCATGATGGATATGTTGATAGATAGTGGGATAGATACCGCAGGAGTTAGTATCAACGATGTTCGATCTGGTGATGTCCCAGCTATCACTAGATTATTGGAGAGTATTCAACGGTTCAGTGAGATGAAACAGACTGTTTAGTGATAGGCCTTTATTTTTCGTGTACGTTTTCCACATTAATTATTCTCTTTTCAGCAACGTACGCGATAAAATGGGATTGGTTGATGAATGATGATATTCTGATACTTTGGTACTTTTCCAAAAAAAAAAATGAACACAATTTGCATTTTGGCAACAGAAAGGCATACAAAGATGCCAGATTACAGCTACAAAGATTGTCACGATTTCATCAGTCCCACCTAAAATGTGGTATCGTCCATTATCAAAAACATCCACAACACATTCAAGGAGCTTCTTTGACGATTCGTTGAGCTCGAGTGGCGAGAGTACCATTTCTCTTCGTAGGCATGGTTCTTCTTCTCGATACGGTCACTGGGGAAGGATTACGTGGATAAGAAGGTTTTGGATCTTGACGTGATAAAAGAGCAGTCCTAGTTTTACTGAAATCATTTGAACGTACTTCATAACTTCCCGAAGCTTCTTCGTCTGAGGATGAAAGATCCATCAATCGAGATTGATTGGGACGTGGTACTTTCGGAGGTTTGGGAGGTAACAACATAGCCTCCATCGATGGTAAATGAGGAGAAATAGTGGGTGATGAAGGTTTTGGTACTGTCGTCCTTTGAGATTTTTCAATCACGTAATAACCACCTTCAGGAGCTTCATCATCTGAATCGGAAGGTAACATTAGATCTTGATCCGCTTTGACAGGTTGTGGCTTGTTACTGGATGTACGAGTGGTATTTGGTTCTCGTGAATTTCCATTGACTCGTTTTTTCTTTTTCCTTGGTTTCTCAAAAATCAACAAATGGTCAATTTTGAAGGAAAGGAGAAAGACTTACAAGTTGCATACCTATCAAGAAATTATCTTGATGATCGATCAGAAACTCTACGACTTGTTGTGAGAGTACATGTTCACTGGGATACATTTGATGTGCCGGATGGGAGATGATACCAGGTTGGAAGATCAGTGCAAGGTCTAAATGTCAATCACCCACCCTGGTCAACTCTAGTGATATTTGATCGGGAACTCACTCGCAGCGGTCATGAGATTTTTATCAGACTTTTTGGCGATGACACTGAGGAGATCTAAGACGTAGAGAAGTAAGAATTGATTGACAGGGGGAAGAGATCGGATTAGACGTCTGTAGGATTTGATAGATACTTCGGGAGATAGGTTGGAAGCTGCAACGGTGCGGAACTGAAAGCTATCAGTGGTATCCTTTATCAATTAGTGTATCTACTCACGTCTTTGTAGTAGTCGTTGGGAATGATAGATTCCTGTCATCAGTCATGATAGTTAGCTCGCAGATGCTGAACTCACAGGCATTTGAGTCAGAAATCTGATTATCAGCATGGAGTGGATGAGTGGGTAACGGACTCACCGCCTGAATATAGTAGCGACATCATGAGGCGAGAAAGGCAAAGATTTCCAATCGATGTTCTTCCCATACTATTGTCAGAGACTCTCACAGAATCAGTGATAGTGACGAAGATATACTCACCTTAGGACCGGTATCAAATATCTGTTGTAATTCTCGCATTCTCTTTGCTGAACCAGAAATCCGAAACACGCCTTCCACTTCGGTGGCATTTTCTTTCAGATATAATCCACATTTAGCCACCACGATAGGTATCACCCTCATCATCAATACCCCAAACTTATTGAATGAAACAAACACCTACCCCCAAACGTAGAGACTTCCATCCGGACCAGCTGTTGAGATTTGCACCGCTGCATAACGGATAGATTCATGTAACGGAACTCCAAAAACCAGCCGATCGTCTGTTCGTCCATCAGCCAAAGACTCTTCTGGCAAACCGAGGATTTTTCAGTTTCAGCAGCTCACCTGTGACTTTCGCTTCTGAACCGCTACTTCCAGACCTATCTCTAAATCCTTTCCACCAAGATTTCAATCCTTGCGATCGCTCGTGGTCTGAACTATTATTCGATTTCACTTTTGTCATCGGTGCTGAGGAACCATGATAGTCTGGAGATGTAGCATGATCACCAGCTACATAGTTTGTGACTGAAGGATACGCCACTCGACCTTGAGGCGGCGCGGGTGGAGGTCGCGTAGATACCATTTGATGATATGTTGAAAGATGAAAAGCACAAGATTGGAGAAATAAGATGGTAGATAAGAGAGTAAAAGTCAAGTCTACAGATGATATAAAAGATATAAAAGAAACATGAGGATGATGCAAGAATAGGTTATGTAGGTCAATAGCTGGATCCAGCTGGAACGGGGGTGTGAGGGATGAGTGCGAGTTCTCTGCGTCATGTCAGCGGCTCCCCAGGTCCCCCCAATGGTCAATGGACCCGGTCCAGACAAAACCAACACAATAGCTTCTAGCTGCCACATCTGGACGCGACTCTCGGCGTTATTACAAGCGTGACAAAACACCGCAACCACCTTTCACCTCCTGTCGCTTCAGTTCAACCTCAGTCGTCAATCCAACCTTCGACATCATCTCCCCGTAGTATCTTTCTCAACAAACTCAAGTTCATTCTATCCACACATCAAGCAACCTTTCTTTCTCTTGATTCATCAGTTTCTTGTCACCTAGTTTGATCCTTCAACATGTCGTCTATGGACATTGACCAGCCTCTCGAAGACGTGAGTTCAGTGGCGACTTTTATCTAGCGAGGAATTTCAGCCGATGTTTTGTTTAGATCATAAAAGCCAAAGGTCGTACCAAGAAAGGCAAGACTGGTGGTAAACTTCAATCTCGTGGGAATGTTCAACCTCGAGCTCGTCATCCCGCACCCGCAAAAGCGACTCCTGTCCCAAAGGCGAGACCTGTGGGTGCGGAGGCATCAAAGATTATCATCAGCAACTTGCCCGGTGATGTCAACGAAGCTGCTGTCAGGGTAAGTCACCTCACTTCCTCAACTTTTTACCATCATCGGTCTGCTACAATTGATGGAATGTCGCTCATGAAAAGGATCTGATGCAATCCACGGTGGGACCGGTCAAAAGTGTTCAGTTGCATTACACCTCTGCGGGTAAAAGTACTGGTGTTGCCACCGTCCTCTTCCGTAACAAGGGCGATGGAAACAAGGCTCACGCTGCATGTCAGTCTTTGTCTCTTGCGCCGCCAAAAGCTGACAGGAGAAGACCACAACAGAATGGTCGATAATCGTTAGTATTCCCACCTGTCGATGTCTAGGCGGAACCATGATTCTTGCTCCAAACACTTTCCCCATCATCATTCTTCTGTGTGTCTTGTCGGTGGGAACATCGAGTATCAATTCGATTGCGCATCGTGCGAGACCAGGGCTCATCGTTCACCTCATGGGGAGGTCAAGGAGATCACCTATTTCGGGAACCGGATTGGATACCAACTTCAGGCTCGGGATGAAAGCCGTGAGAATTTAGATTTTGGATTTGTCGCAGATATCCTCGCGAGAGAAGGTTTCACGCCACTCAATTTCTGTCTCTCCATCATCACGTCCTCCTGCGCTTTGCGAGAAACAACGATACTGACGACTGTCCATTTGATCCCTTCTCACCCCCATCTCACTACACATCTCTTTTCGCCATCTTGCTTTTCGTAATGACTGTCGACCGCGCCCAATACGAATATTGGATTCATATTTCAGAACGCCCAATGAAAGTCGAACTCGCTTTCGACCCGAGTCAACTTCAATCGCTGGCTAGTCGAGTGGCTCCTGCCCCCGCTCCGCGTAACGCTCCACGCAACTCGGGTTCTTCTCGCCCAAGTGGACGTGGTCGTCCTCGCCAGACCCGACCTGCTAGGAAGACCGCAGACGAATTGGACGCCGAGATGAGCGTGAGTGTCAAGTCTATATGTTACAATATCATGATTGACTACTCAGGCTTATAAGGAAAACAACGCTGCTTAGGGGGTTGGTAGCAGAAATGTGGTATAGTATGTGAGGACGTCGTCGATCGTTTGCCAAATACCCAGACGTTTAAACCTTATGTTCATGCAAGTCGTTGTCGGTTCGTCTACCACGTACTATACTGCTACTAACGTTACATTTCCAATAATTTATCAATAGCTACGCCTAGATCATTGTTACATCCCTCTAATACTGCCTCGACAATCTCCTCGTCAAGTGCTGGGAACATTTGATGAAGTGTCGTCACGTTCGCTCGACGAGTTTGTTCGTATGCGTCTTGTGACATTTCGAGGGTATTTTGCAATTGTAATGCTGAAAAATCTGGAAGAGGTATATCACCACTTGGAGTTGTGCTATTCGTCAACTCTGATCATCCCTTTGACCCATAAGCTATACTCACCTTCCTGAAGGTGGATGAGAATTTTCTCCTAGTAATCGTACTTGCCTCGAAGGTGTTTCAGGAGTCATCATCTGTTGAAGTCTACTCGAAGTTTGTTTCCTAGGAGTTTCACGAGAATCATTTTGTTCTTGTCTCAATTCCGATTCTCCATCCCTTGAACCTCCCGCTTTCCAAGATCGTTCCACATCACTATCACTTCCATCTTCTGAAACATCTTGTTGTTGCATATTGTCCAATATCTTTCCAATGGCATTCAAAGGTTTGCTCACTGCTTCCGATGCCAGATTCCCAGTTCGTTGTAAGAACCTACGGGTGTTGTTGAGAGTAGGGAAAGATGTGGAGAGTGATAATGCTCTAGCTGGTTCTTCACCAGGTGTGGCAGCTGCGAAAGGTGACATTTCCGATGGTCCCGTGGGTTTTGAAGGCGACATAGTGGGTGAAGGGGGAAGATCTTGAATGGCAGCTTCGACATTATTTTCGAACTCTTCTTGAGTAATATTACTGAGACTTGACGCGTCCATAGTTTCGATAAAGGCAATAGCTCCACTCTGTATTATCAGCGATTTCGTCAAGCCATCATCGAGGAATTGTATTTCAATGGAAGGATAGAAGTCAGGAGGAGAGAAAGAACTTACCAGACTGGACAAATAGTATCCGGCCTCACCTTGAAGTCTGGGGGCACTTCGGAACCTGTTGATATATTCAATGTTTGATAGCAAATTGTCTGGGTTGGCTCGGAGAACAACGAATATGAGAATAGGGACGAAGGCGTCAGCGGAAGTGGCATTGGCTCCGTAGGCATGTCGTATGAGTCCTGCATGTAAGCACAATTTCATATTCTACAGAAAAGATTGCAGATGAGGCGAGTGGAAATCTATAAAGTTTTGTCAAAGTGAATGAACACCTGCAAGGAGGTTCGAATGAGGGGCGATGGACGGGAGAAGGGCGACAGAGATGAGTCAAGAACCCACCAAAGATAACCTTGCAACAATTCAAAATACAAATCATTTTATCTCTGGGCGCTTTGTAATGGTTAATCTTAAGTAGCTCTATTACTCTTCAGTCCTCATCTTAAAGCATGAAAGACTGACTCACCTTGCTCAGCAAATCCTAAGAACCCTTGACTCGCTTCTCCTTCCGGAACGTCTAGATGTCTTTCCCTTACCCAACTGAATAATCTGACTCGTTGAGAAAAGACGGCATCTCTTTCTAGATCGTCCGTTGTGACTGGTTGTGAGGGGACCAGTTGTGGTGTGAAGGTACTTTCTGTCAATTACACTCATGATCGTACAACTCTTATGACTGGTGAATACCCACCCCCTGAGGCAGCATACGGCGAGGAGAGATATGAGACTGAGCAGCTCCGGAAGAAAAGGCAATTGACGGAGAGACAATTATGATAGCTACTCACTGAAAGATTGGGGGAGGAGGGAGGGGACTGAATTGGAAGTCAGATAAACTAACACCCACAAATTGTATAAACGGTTCATGACCAACTTCTCCATAGCTTCCATGGCATTATCGAACTCTGCGGAAGTTTGAGATTTCCAAGGTTCGCATTGTATCATCTTTCCCTCGATAAACTATTATAAGCATATTTTCTCCATGAAGAACCACAACTCAAGCAACTCATTCCAAACAACGCCAAAGAGATGATCCGAACATCACACTGCATTGAACATCAGACATTCCCAACATACACTTTATCGACTCTTCGGTGATCATGTACTTTGTGAGAATGAACAAGTTGAGAGAATTGACGAGTTGTGATCACATACTTTGTGAGAATTTACAAGTTGAGTTGGAAGATGGAAACAACACTCACTTCGAGAAAATCTCGGATCAACTTGACTTGTTCATTCACTGTAAAAGGTTTCTTAGCAAAACTAGAAAGGAAGCTTTCCATCAGCTTCATCTGCTCCTTTCTCACAGAAAAAAAGAAAGAAAGAGAGATGAACTTACCTTTTCAAATACCTTGCTATGGGTTCAGCACTTCTTGTACGTAGATCACGTAGAAATCCAGAAAAGTTAAAACTTGGTTCTCCTGATGGTGTTTGACCATTCCCATCTTCTGTCGTTGATCTACTTTGACCAGTGGATGATGGTTCTTGAACGGTATTTCTTGGGTTCATCGGGGTTGTAACATCCTGTGAGGGGACGATAGGTTGAGGAGCAGGAGTGGAGAATGGATCAAATTCTGATATGTCTGTAGATCTGATAGGTGTTTGAGAAGATTGAGGGGTGGACAGAGGGAGGTCTTTCGGTATAAGTTTTGGAAGTGGGGCATCGGGAGGTTGAGAGACGGTATTGTTTGTTGGTCTGGGTGTGTGAGATTCTTCGGCTGTTTGAACGGGTGATCTGGGAGATGTTGATGATGAGGTGTGGGTGGAAGGGCCGGATACAGCGATATCGTCAGACATGATAGGGACAAAGAGGAAGGATGCAATGGGAGAAGTGAGTACGAGGACGTGAGGAAGGAAGGAAGGTTGATGACGACACGCCACACGCAGACTATCCGAAAATGGAGGGCACACTACAAGCAAGGACATGCAACGCGCAACGACGCCTCAAATGAATGTTGCATGTCTCTCAATCTCTCTAAGTAACTATTTCCATGCCAGACGTAATTGTATACCATACCATAGACCCATGCACACCGTACCAGGTCACAACAGACCCTCTGCGATTCGAGCAGCGTAGTAGCGTACCTGTCATCGTCAGCGAAGAACTTTTTCGTCACACGATATCTATCCCGGCCATCTGGAGGTCTCCAATGCCTGTAAGATATTGAGATATAATGAATCAGACTTGCCATCTGTGAATGACATCAGCAGGGATCGTACACCAAAAAAGAAAAAAACCTATCTTCTACACCTTGCCTGACGTTGAACTGAGGCTGCCACCCGAGAGTCTCCTTAGCCCTGGTAGTGTCCGGGCGACGACGCTGAGGGTCGTCCGTGGGCATCTCCTTGTGGATGATGTTGACACGCTTGGCAAGGGGGTTACCTTGTTCCTTCTGAACCTTTTCCACGATGTCCTACACCATCAGCACAAGGAGATTTCTTGAGTGAGCGACTCACACGGACTGCTTCGGCGAATTCGATGATCGTGAACTCATGCTGATTACCGATGTTGACGGGACGAGTCTCATCTCCATTCATCAAGAGAATGAGACCATCGACAAGGTCATGAACATATTGGAAAGAACGAGTCTGATTACCGTCGCCATAGACGGTCATGTCCTCGCCCTTGAGAGCTTGGATGATAAAGTTGGAAACGACACGACCGTCGTATGGGTTCATACGGGGTCCGAACGTGTTGAAGATACGAGCGACACGAACGTCGACACCATCTTGCCTCATGTAGCCATAAGTGAGGGTTTCGGCGACACGTTTACCTTCGTCGTAACAAGCACGAGGTCCGATACAGTTGACGTGACCCCAGTAATCTTCACGCTGAGGGTGTTCCTCAGGGTCACCGTACACTTCAGAAGTGGAGGTGATGAGGAAACGAGCTTTGGTACGTTTGGCAAGACCGAGCATGTTCATAGTGCCCAAGAAGGAAGTCTTGAGGGTCTTGACTGCATTGTATTGGTAGTGCGGGGGAGAGGCTGGGCAAGCCAAGTGGTAGATTTCTACTACATCAGCAAAGTCTAACGGGTATGAACTCACGGTCCACTTCAATCAAGAAGGGGTTGACCACATCGTGTCGGACCATCTCAAAGTTCGGGTGACCGACCCAATGAGACACCTGAATGTCAGCTTGATCTCAACATGCAATCAGATAAAGTGCGGTACCTACCGTGGTTCTCGAACCTGTGAAGAAGTTGTCCAATACAGTCACCTCATGTCCCAAAAGCATGAGACGGTCAACGAGGTGAGATCCTACGAAACCGGCACCTCCGGTGACTGCCGTCAATCAAAAATCACATGCATGAAGTTCACTCACCCAAGATCCTCTTCCTCTCGGCATTCGGGAGAAGCTTCACGGGAGGGAATTTCGCTACCGTGGTGAATTGGATCGAGTTGGAGCTCTTGTCGTAAGTCGATTGGGCTCCGTAGTCCTTGGGAGGTGCACCGGAAATGTTCTTGGTGGCGTCACCATCTTTGACAAAACTAGGAGACTGTGGGTCAGTGGGTGTAGGAAAGTTATGCATGAGTACCCTCTCACGGGGATAGACGAATAGTCAAGAAGGCAGAGAAGTGTGGGGCGGGAAAAAAAGGGCACAGAGCTCAGGCGCAGTCACAAATGGTATGACCGGAAGGCCATTCAATATAGTGAGGTGAGTCGAGCTTAGTGGGGAAATGATGAGAAGGAAGGTTTGACTCACAAGATAAAGACTCCTGAGAGTGTCCATTTCGACACGAGAGTCGAAACCAAAGCGGTCGTGACCGACAGTGATGATGTTCTCTGGCTGTGGAGTGTCAGCGCCAAGTGGAATGCAGTGGGGTTGATCAATTGCAGCAGCTCAGGGTGACTCACTTTCTCAGAAGCCATGTCGTCTAAGATCTATGAGGTGCTGTTGAGCAGAAAATTAGCCAGGGATATGTATTAAAGATGAAAGAAGGAATGAAAAGAAGAGGGCGTCAAAGTGTATAGTAGTGAGGGGGAGACTTAGGTTATGGAGCTACGAGTAATAGGTAAAGTAAAGTAGGGCGAGCTTGGGGAGGGAGCTGCAAGCGGCAATTGGTTGAATCTTTTCAAGCCTTCGCGTGGCACCCGAACAACTGCAAGTCTCACAGCCAATCCCTCCCTGATCCGCCACTTCCGTCGGAAATTCGGTAATGGCGGGTGTGACCGCTCACCCCCCTCACCCTCGGCCCTTTGGACGCGTCCACTTCTTGTCCATTCTTTCGCGTTCTTAAAACACTTTTAAAACCTTTCCATCAATCCTTTCCCTCTTCTCTTCATCTCTCTTCTGGTCTATCATAAAACAACATCCATAACATTTATAATGTCTGCCGACGCTGCTCCCATCTCCCCTCCTGCTCCCGTCGAATCCCATACCAACGGTAATGGTCCTACCAAAGAGAAGGTGGAGGGTGTCACTAACGGTACAACCGAGAACAAAGCCAAGGATGCTGCTCCTGCTACAAAGGACGTGAAGGAGAACACCAAGGAGGCTTCAACCCAGGAACAACCCAAGTGAGTCTTCTGTTCAAGAGTGTTATTCTGGCTGACCTTCACAGAGATGAAGATGGTGAGCGTATTTTGTGACGTTTGAACAAATCAACTCCAGTCTGACATGAACAGTCAACCCTACTGAAGCGGAAGGGGAAGATGAAGCACCTACAGCGAATGATCCTAAGGGAAAGGGAAAGGGAAAACGTGAAGCCAGCCCTGAAGTTCCAGAAGAGAAGAAAGCTCTGGAGGAGGAAGATGAAAATGACGAAGATCTGATAGTACCAGGACGGAGGAAGCGAGCAAGAGTCAATTACGCCTCTGTGAGTTTGCCTCAGTATAACGTGACTGACAAGCAGGCCGAGGCACTGGAGAAGGCTGGATTAAAGCCTGAAGAGGAGGACGAAGAGGATGACGAGGTCAACCCGGATCATCTGCCCGCTTCCGGTGAGTTATGAGTACACACTGAAAGCTTTGCTGATGATCAGAAGATCAGGATGATGATGAGGAGAACGAGGAGGATGGGAATGAAGATGAAGAAGAGGCGGAAGATGAGGATGAGGGTGATGATGATGATGAAGAAGAAGAATGAGTCTTCAAAAGATCTTCAGGTTACATCAAAAACTGTGCACCATTTCGACATTTTTCAAAATCTCCATTTCATGTTTATGTAGCATGCATATATGCTTGCTCACTCAGTTATCTTACGTCGAGCTTCTTCCTCTCTCGTTCGAAAGAAAGAAAGTTCCGCTTGCAACTTTGGATGGGTCGCTTGTCCAGGTCCGGAGACCAATTCTCGCATTATGATCTCGTAGATTGATGATAGGAACGAATGTCGATCTGATGATGCCTTGATTTTAGAAGCTTGTGTTTCTATTAGACGAGTCACTTCCGTTCTTATACGTGTCATACTGTACCGTGAGTCATGTGGTGAAGTCAAAAATGAGAATACATACCTAGAAAACAACATCACTTCCTCGGCTGTCTCACTCAGAGTGACGACGCATGAGAATAGAGCCGCATAATGAAGAGCAATTTGTCGTACGGTTCCATCTTTAACGCTTCGTCCCATAAACGCAGCCAATCCTTTCCCAGCAGCTTCATCTGCCAATCGATGAACACTGGTGATATGCGAATCCATCTGTTGTCGGTATAACGGCCACATGGCCAATTTCTGCCCTTGTAGAAATGGTAGGATAGGAAGGGTTCCGCGGGTTTCGCAAGTCGTCAAGAGCTCGTCGTTCAGACGTATCATGATCAAGAGAGGTACAGCGGGAGGCGGTGGAGTGATCATGGATTGAAATAAAGAGTGACAATATTCAAGAGCTGGATCGAAGACTTCATGCCATATTCTTTCTGGCTCCTTCAAACCTTCGTCATCCCGTCCCCAAGTAGATCGCCCACTTTCAGATGGGGATTCTGGACGGGAAGGAGAGAGTGGGGCGGTCTTTTCTCTAATGTGTAATCGACCGAAGAAGCGGACCAGAAATGTGAATTCGGCAGAAGCATTGTCTACCAAGACCAAAGATAATGAACGGAATAAAGCTTCCGTAGACATAAGCTAATATCAGCACCTACTGATGAGATATTTGAATACCTTGGACTCACGAAATCTTTGTCATCCGCCATATAAGCTAGTACGATGGATCCATCCTCTCCTTCAATATTTGAATGAGCGTAAACCAAACGCTCGTATGTTTCTTTAACTCCGCTGGAAGAGGTCTCTCCTTCAGTAATGACAGGATCAGAAGTGACGACTCCTAAAACGTCTATCCCTTCTAATGATCTAGCTTTTATTTGTCCCAAAGCACGACAATATCTTCTCATACCAGTCTCATAATAAGCTCTGGCAGCATTGACATAACCTCTCTCCACCTGTTTTGCCAATCTGGGACTTTGTCGATGTAAAAAAGCATAAAACGTTTGATATTTAAGTAACAAAGATGTTTGCAATACAGCTAAATTCGTTGATAAACCCTTGGAAGATGATCGTAATGGTTTGATAAGAGTGAGTAGGAAGGTAGGTAATTGTATGAGAGCTTTAGTCTTTAGACCATTGAGAACACCTTCTATTTCTTGTGTAGCTTTCACTCGTGTACGTGTGGCTATAGCATTGATCTTCTCTTCTAATCGAGGTATGGCCAATAACCATTGTTCGGGATTCTGACTCGGAGTCGTATCTCGTAGAGTTAAAACGAGCCAAGGGGGTAAGATTACATCGATGAGTAAAGAGTTGAGGGAAGGGATAATGATCTGATCTCAGCAACTTATGAGAAGTTTGAAATTATGAGGCTCACTTTTCGACCTTCGAGTTGACCTTCTATATCTGCACTTTTCTGTTGAAGCTCTGAAATTTGACCAGAGACGGCAGATAAATCGGTCTGGAAGTTGGAGAGATATGCCGCTAGTGAGGATAACAATTCAGTACTTGACTGCGATCAGCATAAAAGCAAGATGTAAGAAACGCACTTGGACTGCTTGATCAAGCTCGACGTAATCTCGACGATGACGAAGGACTGGGATCAATATGAGCTCAGTAATGAATCGTTTATGAGCACTCACAGTACTCTCGGTCATCGTCCTCGTGTTGAGTGCCCGAAGGTCCAGCTCCGGGAGAGTCCATAACGCCCAGCTGCCAGATGCTGCGCTATGACGAGGAAGATAGTCTGACCAGTAGTAGTGACGCGTCAAGATAAGCTACGCAGGTAGTAGCTACTAGCTAGTTGTTATCAGTGTCCAAACTGAGATCTGACCAACTTTGGACAAGCCTGAGAATCGATGAGCAGAGAAGAGAGCGAGGGCGGTAGGAAGTTAGTTAGTGAAACAGCAACAAGCAAAAGCGAACGATTTCAACCTACGATTCGCTTCGTTTCAACCTTTTCTCTCTTCTTTCACTACTTTCATAGGCCAGTGTTCAGTGAAGCCAGCAAACCTAGCATTTCCGCGAGCAGGTCGTGCACCTTGCAAGCATGTCTGAGCTATTCAAAGATATTCCAGAGTTTGTAGAGGTACGTGATCACCTCCTTGACAGAGCTGATGCCAGACTCGCATCGGTGAATCACTCACCGCTAGGACAGAAACTCTAGGTGGGTTGGATTTCATTGACAAGTTTCATCTCTGACAATGTCAGCTTCGTTTCGCGAGTTGGGACCCCCAGATCTATGCCATGTGATCAAATCATCAGGAAGCAAGACCGCTCAGAAAGATGTGAGTTACATCGTCTTTTACTCTTCAACCATGCTGACAGCAGCTCGGCTCATATCATTATTGGTTGGTTTCGATGATATTCACTGTACAACTTCTGATCTCAGTTCCGGGGTAGAGGTTTCTTCCCCTGCTACTGTGGCCGCATATTTCAACTCCTTGCAGTTCTCTGTCGATGATACACCCGCATGGTACGGTGGAAAGGGAAGTAATTGGAAAGTGAGAGGAGGTACTTATTGGTAAGTCTGACTTATCAGTCGTCGATCTTGACTGACAATGAGCTGTTTCAACGCTTTTGCTAGGGTTGATATGAGAATCGACGTGTCAATTCCTGGAGGTGTGGATGCTTATGTCGTCGATCTCAGAGGAGACAGGTAAGACTTTTTGCCAGAGAATATGGAAATGATCTGATTAGTAGACACGAAACCTCTGCAGAGTTATGGCAAGAAACATATATGTCAGCTATGCTACGTGCTATATGTTACTCCGATGACGCTTCGTATCGATTAGCAGGATATAGAAAGGTTGATCCTATCACTACCACAGAAGCAGAGCTTCGGTTTCTCAAGGCTTCTGAAGTTCTGTTTTACAAAGGTCAGTTACTCGTACTGATTCTTCCTATACCTCTCATTCTATGATCTCCATAAGCTTGTTGGTATACTTGAAGAGAAGGTTTTACTGACAGTAGGATAGGTTGGCAACTTGGTTCTGACCCCGAAATTCAAGTAGCGACAAATATCACCAATCATTTAACAGCAGCGATAATGAAATACTTTTCCGAATCCTTTCGGTTAGAAAAAGCTGCCAATCTATTCGAGAAACTTTCTGCAAAAGATCCAGAATTAGCAGGTTTGTTAGCGAGGAGTTATCTCGGAATGAGTGAGTCTCACTTGAACCTTCCTATCGTGCTAATAATATGTAGATGAAGAAATCAAAGCTGTCAAAATAATGCACGCTGCATTAGAACAAAATCCACAATCTTATCCCGTCTTACATGCTCAATGTGATTTTCTCTCGAATAAAGGTCGACATGAATGGGCTCGACAAATAGCTCAACAAGCAGTCAGTTCAGCACCTAGTGAATTTGTTACATGGGCGAAACTCACAGAGTGCTTCATCGTTTTGAATCAATATGAATCGGCTCTTCTTACTTTAAATTCTTGCCCCATGTTCACCTTCAACGAAAGGGATCTTCATCGGATGCCGACACCTGCACGGAGTCATTTACCGATAAAAAAGTTCATTGCGGATTCTAATATATTGGATGAGGATGGCTCTGCGGATAATGAGGTGAGTTAAATTACAATTTACCGTCGCCTTTTGCCTCCCGTGATAACCACCCCATAAGATCACGCGAGCTGAATGCGATGTGACCTTCTTTCAGAACATAACTTATCTTTCAAGAAATAACACTATGGGGCTGTGGCTCGAGAGTGGGGTTCAAGATAGATGCTGATTTACAGGCCGATGTGGCTTTACTACGACTACCAGCCCCCGGTCTCAGAGGGACGTTCGCCAGAGCCTACTCTATGCTCACATTACTCGTCTCGAAGATCGGTTGGGACGAACTACTCAAAACTAGATCATCCGTATTCGTGATGGAAGAAGAATATCGATTACACAAAACCGTCGCTTCTGTCGATCTGAATGGCACCGACGCTTCTTCCACCGATGGTATACATTCCACCGTCAACACCCCTTCTGATATACCCACCATTCGAATATCCAGTGAATCCACTCGAGGTCAAATAAACGGTGTTGAACATTCCTCCACTTCGGGTCACGAGCCAGAACGTCCTGAATTGGCTCAAGTAGAAGAGAACAATTCATCAATACGAGTTGAGAATTCTGCTTTTTCGAATAAAAGATTATGTGAAAGATGGCTTGATAATTTATTCTTGTAAGTCCCAATTCCCCTCCCATCACACACATATCTACGTAGTCCATATGAAGAAGTACTGGCTGACATTTTCAGAGTATTATACGAAGACTTGAGAGTTTATACCATTTGGAGAGCTGAAATATCTCATTTCAAAACTCAACATATGTCATATCGTAAAACAGGTACAGAATGGGAGATTCTAGGAGAATTAGCATTACGTCTTCATCATAAAGAAGAAGCAAAAGACGCATTTCAAAGATGTCTCGATTCGAAATTCAGCGCAAAAGCTTTGATGAAGTTATTAGAAATGTATGCCAACGAAGGTGATTTACAAAGGACTTTAACGGTAGCTGTCAAGTTAACAACTTACCATCATCGTTGGTATATGGAAGCTTCTTATCCTAGTATGGTGGCACATCATCTTTTCAAACTTGGACAAATACATGGTCATGCTAAAATACAATATACTTTATTAAGTATGGTAAGTTCTTTTCTATATATCATGTTGAATGATCATTGATGGGTTATAGAATTTACCACCGGGGATATTTGAAATTATGACTGGGTATACGAAATATGGGCAGGTATTTGGAGTTGAGGGATCAGAGTTTTAGATGGTACACTGATGATATATCTGAGAAAGTCAGGTGTTCAGGTCGGATGCACTACTTGCTCTTTCATAACAACACATGATATCACATAGAGCGGAGTATTGACCACCTCAAGATTGCGAGTTGCCATTTGGAGGGCCGCAGATAGATGAGGATGAGATGGTCACCCTAACCACATGATAATATCACGATGCATGGAGGTCGGATCTATTCTACAAAGGTGCAATCATTGATGACGATTTGGCGTCGGTTATGGTACGAAGGACGTAATCGTCGCCGCTCTGTCATGGTTAGCTTAACCGAACGTCAAGAAAACTACGAATTACCCACCACGCATATGTATCGTACCCAAGGAAGCTAATTCGTCAGCACGTTCCGGAAGCACATTTCTCAATGTCAAACAGGACGATTTTCAAGGCTGAGTGAAGGAATGTGATCATGTAGTCATTCACTCACAGCTTGATACCCAGACTTTTCTACGATTCTCAGATATCTCACATTGATCCCACTGAGAGTGAAATAAGGAATCTCAAATTTGACCGATATCGGTGCTCTTTTATCCACCTCTTCATTCCTGACGGATGGTAAACCAAAATGAGCTCGCATGAGATAATCTCTACCTCCACCTAGCTGTTTGATCTTCCATACAAAAGCAGATTTCTCAGGTGCGTAAACCACTGATCCTACCGATGTCTAAATTTCAGCTCGATCACTCATAAAACTTTGAGGACGCGGGAGAGAACTGACTCTGAATTTTGGACTATCCGCATCATCTGGAACAGGAACATAAATCTCAACATTGTTCGCTGTACTTCTTCTCTTGAATTGACCTCTGACTTTCACCATATATTCCACTCTAGAACCTCGATGACTCTCCACACTGGCTTCCACCCATACTAGCGGTTTTACAGGTGTAGAAAGTCGATATGACATGAGTTCGAATTCTCCATCTGGAGGGATGAAAGAAATGGTTCTATCATTTTCGAATCTTGATAATCGTACACATTGATGGAATTTAACATCTTCCATTTCTATTGATTTACCTCGAGCAGCTCTTCCAGTACTTTCAAACATTACTTTATCATTTAGACCTAATCGAAGTTCTGGCATTCCGGAAAGATAACATTTCATCTTGACCGCACCTAGAATTTCAGATCGAATGACATTTCCAGAAGCGTTAACCTGATAGTCAGTTAACATGTGGAAAAGTAATGTGGGGTTTATTGAATTGAAACTTACTAAGAGATTGACACTTTCAACAACATCTAAGAAAACTTCATTCTTCCTATATCTTATTCCTTCAGATCTCCATGAAACAGCATTCGTCACTGCCATAGGTGGTCTGACTTGAGTTTCGAGTTTGTGAGATTCTTGAGTTATATATTCTTGTAATATTTTACTCTCGGTAGTTTGAGGATATCCAAAATCCATCATTTCATCTAACAATTCATAAACGATGACGAAATTGTCTCTGATAGATTCTTCTTCAAGCTCTTTGAAATACTCTGTCAAAACTGATGAAAGACGATGAAGGAATGTGATTATTTCAGCAGCGTTACTGTTACGTTTTGATAATGCGAGCACTAAAGCTTATCAGCTAAAAGATTACAAAGAAGGGACAAGGGGGGGGGGGGGGGACTGACGGTAAAGGTTGTTATGACGTATATGCATGTAATTGATTCCTTCATCTGAGAAACAAGGTGTGACTTGAACATTCTCTTCTTCCATGTCAAGGACAAGAGGCATGAATCTTTCGATATGAGAGGGAGGTACATCGTCTCTGTATGATCGTTGGATGAGAGACTGTCATTCAGCTGTGGAAGGAATGTTGAGAGGGAGGAAATCCTCACTTTACCCTTGACGTCTAAAATAGCGACTGAAGGTCAGATATGTTTACACAGCGTGAAGGGATACTCACTCAAACTTGCCATGATGACCATGACAGGCGAGCAGACCGGTAGCTGGCTAGCTGGTGGAAATGCAAGATAGACGCAGCTTAAAACACCTCTGGTGTGTTCGTGTGGGTGCAGTGACGTTTCCCAGGTCATCCCCCCACTTAACCACGTGGAATGCACAGATCGCTTAGCGTGAATAGGCGGCATGTCCATCCACCACCCTCTGCCCGCGATCCGGGGTCCGAGCGTCACAAGACATCTCCCTCTCTACCTCGTCACCTTGTCACTATTCATATACCTACTCCTCGTCTACCCATCTCCTTATCGCCCTCCCTAATTGGCCTCCTTCTTCCTGCGTATAAATCACCATGTCTCACTCTCACGAGGTGCGTTATATGGACTAATCCAACCGGACCGTACTCATTCCAGGTTACCGAAGACGATCTCATCCCTTCCGAGACTGAAAATTACAAGGTGAGTCGGACATCGTAAACCTTGCCCCCTGTATCTCTCACAGCACCTAACGCTATCTCTCCCGCTCCTCGTTCAATCATCACTCTTCCAGTATACTGAAGCTGACGTTGCAGATCACCCCCAGCAAAACGCTTGCTGAGTTGACTGCTCTTGACAAAGTAAGTGAAGAGTGGATCAGAGTGCAGCTGAGAGATTAGGAAGATGAATCGCTGCAGCGATGGAAACAATCTCTAGGACTCAACCCCGGCGGTGGAGCGAATGGTCCCAAAAAGGTAAGCGAAGGTGATTGTGATTGCGCTCATAACAGGTTGTACTCAAGTCGCTCTTCCTCATCTCTCCCACTCTACCAAATCAAATCAATATCGATCTCACGCGACCACCTGCTGAGCTAGCAAAGCTAAAGAAAGAGCCCAGTGAGTTGTTTTCCAGTGATCGTGTTCCGTCCTGACTACAGTGATCATTAAAGAAGGAGTGGAATATTCTGTAGGAATTACTTTTGTGTGAGTGATACCCACGCTGCAGAAAATGACTGGTTGATCCTGATAAAAGTGTGGAGAATGAGATCGTATCGGGATTAAAGTACCTTCAAGTGGTGAAACGGGCGGGATTGACTGGTGAGCAGTTCATATGTATGCGTCAGAGCTTTTAATTGAATCCGGTAGTCGACAAAACAGAGGCCATGCTTGGGTCGTATGGTCCGCAAGCAGAGGCTTACACCAAGATTGTGAGTGATCAAGCTCGCAACCGGTGACTGACCGATAGTTCGCCTCTGAAGAATCTCCGTCAGGCATGTTGGCTAGATCCGGGGCGTATGTCGTCAGATCACGCGTTGTGGATGATGATAAACACGTTTGGCTGGACTTCGAATGGGGCAAGTCTTCCAGATTCGATAGGTTGAAAGAGTGTATTGACATTCCAGGTTTTAAGCTTGGGAAAGAATGGTAAGGGAGGTAGGCTGTAGCTGTGGGGATGGGAAGTATGAGGGAAAACGCCATTGTGACGACGAGTTGCATGTTCATGTTCATTAGTTGCATGTAAATGAGTTTGATTGCTGTCGTAATGCCATGTCATTACTGCAATACATGTACGTGCAATGAAAGTATGGTTGCTTTGAGTCGACACGAGGGAGGGAAGGTTACCGGGGCCCAATTCCACCAAAGCTTCTGCCACAACGGTCTTTGCTGAGAAACACCGATAGCGCCGACCACTTTAAACCCGAGCCCCTTGTGGCCTGTCGCGTTCGGATCCTCGAGCTGTGTCGTCTTTCTCCACCAATATCCCTTTCTTTCTTTCTTTCATCCCATCCTCTCACACTTTCATCTTCTCCCCACTCGTCAATCCCATTAATACTCCAACATGTCAGGCGAGATCAGACGTAAACTCGTCATTGTCGGTAAGTCCCTCGACACTTCGCGGTCGACCTGCCATTCCCGAACCCCAGTCCCTTCCTTTCCTTGTAGATCGGTCCATCCGCTGACATCCGTATAGGTGATGGTGCTTGTGGTAAAACATGTCTGTGAGTTTATCTCATCAACAATCCCAGAATACATCTGACTGACGTTCAGATTGATCGTATTCAGTAAAGGCGTGTTCCCTGCGGTAAATTAAATGCTCGTGCTTTCTTTGTTATAGCTGACGATGATATAGGTTTATGTTCCTACCGTTTTCGAAAACTACGTGGCAGATGTTGAAGTAGATGGAAAGAAGGTGGAGTTGGCTCTTTGGGATACTGCCGGTCAAGAAGATTACGAGTGAGTTATTTTGCCACTCTGAAAATATATTTGAAACAAGGTCTTCGCTGACACGTAAATTATAGTCGTCTTCGACCATTGTCTTACCCTGATTCTCACGTTATCTTGATTTGTTTCGCCGTTGATTCCCCGGATTCTTTGGAGAACGTGCAAGAAAAGGTCAGTCAAAGATTCAACCTCTTCACGAGATCTTTATCTTCACTCGTGTGGACATTCGCAGTGATCGATGCTGATCCATTATAGTGGATCTCGGAAGTGTTGCACTTTTGTCAAGGATTGCCAGTCATCCTCGTCGCTTGCAAGAAAGATCTTCGTCGTGATCCTAAAACTCTGGACACACTGAGCAGGATGGGACAACAACCCATATCAACCGAAGAGGGACGTGCTATCGCGCAAAAGATCGGAGCTCAGAGTTATGTAGAATGCAGTGCCAAGACTGGTGAAGGTGTTAGGGAGGTGTTTCAAACTGCTACCCGTTACGCATTGATGGTGAGTCGATGATCACATAACAAATCTGTAGAGTGCGTTGTTTTAGCTGATGTCGTATAGAGCAAGAAATCTGGACGTGGACGTGGACAGAAGAAATGCGTCGTTCTCTGAATAGAGCATGGTTGTACTCATATCTTGTGCGACGATCCGACCGATTACCCCTCTCCCTTACATTCTTTCCCCCCGACCTCCTCTCCCACAGTCGATTCGACGAGGGTTTATGATTACTGTGGTTTGAGACGTTCTGTTTTTTTCCCGTAATGCTGATGTATATACGCGCCTGAGCTACCATGAGAAATTTGTACGAGGTCGAGTGGGTTGGTGCTGCAACAGAAATAAAGATATTGACATTTACAATATGAGAACATTATATTTCTATTAATCTCGACATTCTATCTACAGCAGAGATATTGCCACAATCAATCGACAAATGTCTTTCATCTACAGAGCGATCTTGCTCACCCTCCTTTCCCACCCTCCTTTCCCCCCACCCACCACTCATGTCGCCCATTGCATCTTCCTTCTATCCCCACCTGCTCTGACGATATTATGATGGATGGCTAACAGAGCCTTGTCAACCCCGTTCTCCGCTCTTATCCTTTCCCCCACACGTGCCGCTTTCTCAATCATGATCCTATTCGACGTCGCTTTAACCAACGCGTCCGCAATCTCGTCCGATCTCAACGACGCTAACTTGAGTCCAACTCCCAATCTAGTCACTCTGTTTGCCCAGAAAAACTGATCCCCGAACCATGGTTTTATAATGGTCGGTATTCCCGAACGAAGACTGGCTCCTACCGTTCCGGCACCACCATGATGCAAAGCCGCTTGTATCTTTGGGAACAACCATCCATGTGGTACTTTTTCCAAACCATAACAACTATCTGGAAATTCGATATTTTCCCCTTCCTTAGCCGGATCACCTCCTCTAGAAGACCAACCTTTAGCTATGATAGCTCTCACTCCTGATTTCTCAACAGCTTTGATGATACTCTTTGTCATTGCGTTTGGACGTGGTACTACGATTGATCCGAATCCGATATAAACGATAGGTTTTCCATCTTGTTTAGCTTGATTCATCCAATTTTCCAATCCTAAAGGTGGTGTCCAATCTTTATCACTATCTTCCAAAGTCCAATATCCGGTGATTGTTATATCATCATGCCAATCGAGTGGTTTAGGTACTACGGCAGTACTGAAATTATATAAAAAAGGTACTTTTGTTACTGATAAAGTTGACATATCCGTCGGACGGATTTTCAAATGATTTTTCCTCCATCTATTGATTTGACCAGAAGTAGCACGCCACATTATATTATCGAATAAAACATAAGTCGAATAATTGAAACTTGGTCCCATTTCGAATGCTGGGACCATGAAAGCTTGTGGATAAGCTGTCGTACGTGTCCAAGGCATGGTGAATGCTCGGAAATAAGGTATTTTCAAAGCTTCGGCAATATGAATACCTGCCATTGCGGATGGTGATTCGATGAGAACGTCGGCATCTTGACATGCGTTCCATGCGTCCAACAAGAGATTATCGAGCCATTCACGGAATGATCCGAGGGATTCTTTGAAAAAACCGGGTGAAAACATTTTATGTTCTGCACTAAGTTTCATTAATGCAGTTGGATCTCCACCAGCTTGTCGATGTTCGATATCATAACCTTCTATCCATTCTTTAAATTCGGCTATATATCAGCGTCATGTTTTTATTTTATTTTTATTTTTCTTGAAGCGAGGAAATTGTTATGTACTCACAATGGGTGACAATGACCGTACGATGACCATCTTGTTTTAAACGTAAACATAAAGCGATATAAGGTTGAACATCACCTCTTGATCCAATTGTTAAACAAGTGAAAGTACGTGGTGTCAATCTTGTGGTTTTAGCGTCCCATGGTCTATTGGCGATGAATGGCATGTAGGCTAAAGCTTCATCGGGAAAAGCTTTACTCATAAACATTGTTTCCTTTGGTGGAGCTAAAATATCGGCAGCATGCATGGGAATAGGTGAAGTTGAACGAACGGCGGATGTCATACCAGAATTGATGGATGGTGTTTCGGTAGGAGAAGTCGTCAAGTTGGTTTCGGATAAAACACTAGGTTGACTTATATCGGACATACTGAGAGATGTCATTTGACTGATGGGCAAGGGAGATCCTAAAGTTTCGATAGGACTCAAGGGGTTACATAGCTCGCTTATTCGTTGAATGACTTGATCTCGAGTGGCTTGACTCCAAAATTCAAACTTGAGATCATGGTGAGAATGTATTTGCAATGCCATTCCGTGGAAAGCGGCTCGAGTGCTGGGTACCGCCACAGCTCCCTTGACATCTTTGCAACGGAAACGATACTGAAGTCAGCAAAGTGACAATTGTCAAAAGTCGCAAGTCTTGTAAACCCGCCGTCTTTGCTCACCTTTACATCTGAACCCACGGTATTCTTCCTCCAGAAACAAATGTACTCTCTAGTCAAGATGATGTGCCCACGAGCAGGTATTAGACCGCTGCAGACATAACAACGTTTAACTGTCATAAGCAATGGAACGAGAATGATCTGTGTCAAACTCACGCCATATACCCTCCTCAGGTTTTAGTCCGAATAGTTTGGCAGCCTGTTCTGCCTTTTCCGCCTTTCTCGTTTGTGAACCGACCCCTTGTCCATCCTCATCGATATCATCATCTAAAGACGAAGAACTCTGTCGAGGAAACTCCAATCCAAGTGCTTCCAACTCGTCATCACCAGCCAAACAATCATGTCCTCCCACAGTGAGTATCATATCAGGAGGTCTAACACCCGCTTTGTATCGACGTCCATGTGAAGCTTTGACGGCCGCACTGAGAGCTTCGGCGAACCATGCTTGTTCATTCAACAAAGCAACGTTGAAGTGATATTCGTGTCGCGGATCAGCGTTGGTTTCGTACCCGGGAGGTAACATCGATCGACCGCCTGATCCGGCCAGAGCTAATTTAGGTGGTAGAGTGGTGTCAAGCCATCGGGGAGGTTGCCAAGCTGGTACAGGAAGGGGTTCAGGGGAGCCAGGAACAGGACTACGATGTCGAGAAGCTGGTGAAGATTCCCGACTAGGTTTAGGCGAGCCTACACGAGATAATGAAGTCCTGATGGAGAATTTCCTTCGACTTTGACCTGGGGGAGTGGAGTCCTCACGGACAAGATGATCTTCGGATGGTTGTTTTCGCACAGGTCTGGCTCTATGACTTCCAATATCGATGTCTAATCCTACCAGAGTGGAGAATGAGTGATAATCGTGTATACCTTTGATGGTCACTCGATCAAGTGGTACACAAACACGCATCATCGACCAACCGTCGGAAGTTTGAGGTTCGCCTAAGATACTTGCGTTAGCCTGACGGCCTTCAGTTATTTCCTTCAACCGCGATCGAGCATGTCGGTATAAAGCGCCTTCAATTTCTCTACGCCATTGCACGGCCGATTGCTGTACTCAGTCAAGCCGCTCAACAGATTATTTTATGACTCACCTCTGTATCCACCGTAAAATGAGTGGTTCGCAAACCATCAGCAGCTTCATAGGTGGCATAGAACTCGCAAGGATGTTCATGATCGAACGGTTGTAGACGACGGATGGAAGATACTTTTGGTAGTCAGCGAGGCGGTCAATCACGCAGATGTCGAACTCACAGAGTATGGACCGAATTGGTCGTACCCGTCCTGATTCCGTGGCACTGGGAAATGTTGTGATCATCTCGGAACTTAATTCCATCCACACTCGTCTAGGTGTCAAGAGGCCGATTCGATGAACAGTCACCGGCCCCGAGTACAAGACATCTGGTTGGTGCGCCAAAGCAGCGGTAGCTGCGTCCACATTGTTGGCATTTATAGCATCTGGGTTGGGTCGTGATTGATAAGCTGAATCAGGTGGAAGGACAGCGTGGAAGAGAATACGATGAGTGGTCAAGTGAAGATTGCCGATCATCATGACTCCCCTGCGACGTCAGAATAGGTATTGTAGATTGTTGCTACTCACTTGAATAAGCTGCCTTTGCTTTCCGCTAACATACGCTCTGGTTCTCCAGGTGTTCCATCTGAATTCTCCATAAGCTCCGCGATATCACCAAAGTCTTCGATGACGGCTTTGAGTTTCAAGTCGTCCGGAATATCCGGACCAAAAAACGGTATACCGTCATCGTCCACCAAACCGAGTGAGGTGGCTGAAGTGTAAGACGAAGCGACACTGCTTTCAGAGGGAGCGATTGAAGGGGGTCTGGAGGAGTCTGAATCGGTATCAATACGTGGTCCTAGCGCACCCGGTACGACATCTAGCTCTGGATGTTCTGACTCGTCTAATGGGGTTTCAGAATCTGAAGCGGGTGGTGGTGGACAAGGTAACTCTGGTCGAGGGCGTTTGTGAACTTTGTTTTGATGAGCAATTTTGTGATCGTTTTTCCTATTGACCCATGGTGAGTAATTGCCGACCGATAGAGCTATCATCAATGAGTTATTCAAAAACATGGTTGTAAAAAAAATTGAGACTCACCGGCAAAACGAGCACTGGCAGCATTGTTTTTACTCTCTTCCAAAGTTTCTTCCATCCATTTGTTTAACGCCGCCCGTTTCTCAGCCTCTGTCTCTCCCGGCAGATCTTCAGGTCGATGAGGGACACTACCAGTTTTGTAGCCAGGTCGAAGAGTGGTGGAAGATTCTACATGTGGTAGATCATTGACGTTATTTGGTGTGGGTGTTTTAGAAGGATCGACGACATTACCATTCTGACCTTCCACCTTGAAACTACTTTCTTCGTCTTCGTCACTATCCACTGCTTCTTCAGGTCCCGCAACACCATTCCCACCAGCAGCAAGAGCCTTGAGCAATCCAAATACTTCACATGAAGAGGCTATTTTGGATCGGACAATCTTTCCCGGGAGGCTTGTCTTGACTAGGTTTGGGATTTGTGGTCGAGTGTGATAGATCGCCGTGACTGATCCAGCAGGCACATGATCTTCCTCTTCCTTTTCCTTGGAGGGACCGAGTGCTTTGACCAACTTGCGAGCGATGTGCGTCATGTCATGGGGATACGGTGGGTGGATAATGGGATGAAGGATGATATTAAAGAGATCAGAGTAGGACAATGGATCAATAATTTATTGAATGGGATGGCCGAAGCGTCGTCATTGACTGTTGTGGCGAATTCGGGTGGTGGCGACTAACCGAGCTTAATGCCGGGCACACGTAGTGAAGACGGCTTTTCTAAACGATGGCGGGTTCCGGTAAGGATGAGCGGGATACAAGCGATGACTGAAAGATGTGATACTAACATGCAAGAGAAAGATCTACTGTAAATACACCAACGGTGGTGGTGGCCGGAGGGAAGTCAATGCGTCAATGCCAAAGGAATTTTTAGCGGCGGTGGTGGCGGTCTAGCGGTCTTACCGGCGGCAAAATAAAAAGTTGCTCCTTCCTCCCTGTATCCATCCACACATCGACCAACCACACCAGTCCAGTATCAAACACAAAAATGGCACCCTCATCATCCTCCGTCCCACAACAGAGAAAACAGATACTTAGGTTCACATCTCACCGTCATCTCCGACAACGTCTTCTTCTCTCTCTACTCTCTGGGAAATCAATCATAATATCCCAGATCCGACCAGATGACATTCACGTAGGATTGAGAGACTACGAAATAAATTTGTTGCGTTTACTCGAGAGGATAACCAATGGTAGTACTGTAGAGATCTCCACCACTGGTCAGTACTTACTCTACGTTTTACAGTGGTCGAACGAGAAACATATGTTGATCAACAGGAACTTCATTCCTTTTCCATCCAGGATTACTCCCCGGTGGTTCGTACAGTCATACATGCAGTCTAGGCCGGTCGATAGGATACTACCTCGAGGTGTTGGTACCACTGGCACCTTTCTGCAAGAAAGCCTTTGATATTAGTCTGTTTGGGATCACAGGTGAAGAAGGGAGAGATTTGACTGTGAGCGTTCAGAAAATTTTCCTTTAGCATCATCACTTTAGGTCATCCTCGCCTATAGTCACGAATTGGCAGACCGATGTCAAATATCCTGTCACGGGGTCACCCACATAGAGAGAGCGAGAGATGTTATCAGATACCACCACACGTTGATCCTTTCACACTGACAAGAAAGTGTGTGGGGGGTGGGGGTCTCTCGATTCCAAAGATCAGTAGTAGTGGTGGGAGGACCAATCTTAATCATCAGGTCGATACAATCCGAACGGTCACCCTCCCTCACTTGCATATCTTCGGAATCACCGAAAACCTAGAACTTCAAATAAAAAAACGTGGTGCTGCACCTCTAGGAGGTGGACAAGTTATATTTCGTTGTCCAGTAGTGAGACAATTGAAAACTATTCAATTTATCGATAAAGGGAAAATCAAAAAGATTAGAGGAGTAGCTTATTCTACTCGTGTTTCACCTCAATTCGCAAATCGGATGGTAGAAAGTGCCAGGAGTGTTTTGAACAGATTTATACCTGATATTTATTTATATACGGATGTTTATAAAGGGGAGGAATCTGGAAAGTGAGTGATTTTTTAAAGTTCATTCATTCATCCTTAAGTAGGTAACATTTCCAACTGTTTGGAGTCTGTAATACATCAGAGGGGTAGTGTGGGGGAAAACGAGGGGGTAGCAGGGTTATTCTTGGAGGATGGATTTATTGAGTAAGAATGGTCAAGGGAGAAAGGTGATCCAGAGAAAAGAACATAAGGCCGATTCGTGAATTTCGAAACAGAACAAGGAAAAAAAGGAAAAAAAAAACACCTGACTAATGTCAGATCACCAGGTTACGGTCTCACATTAGTATCTCAATCCACGACCTCTGCACTTCATTCATTCGAATCATTATCGACCCCACCATCAGAAAGTAAAACCATTCAACAAACTCCAGAAGATATAGCTTTATTTTCCGCTAGAGGTTTATTGGAAGAAATAAATAAAGGTGGATGTGTAGATGGGAAACATCAATGGTTAGTTTTGTTATTGATGGCTTTGGGTAAAGAAGATGTTGGGAAATGTTTAATGGGTGATTTAACTTCACATACGTGAGTTTTTCCTTGCAACGTTTTTTTCACTATCTCTCATGCTCTACACTTCAATTTCATACATTTGTTTCTCGCTACATCGTCCGAGCAATATTGAAGAGTAGGACTAACGTTCGCAGAATACAGTTCTTAAGGGATATGGTCATTTTTTTCGGCGTGAAATTCAAACTTACACCTGTTCAATCTGATTCAATTACAGAGAAAACAAGTACTGGAGAAGTCATGGTGAGTTGTGTAGGGATAGGTTATAGTAATGTGAATAAATCCATGGCATAGAACCATTTCACTGTATGTATGCATATCTATGACAAATCATTATACATTTTCAGGTTATGACGGTTATACGAAATCTCGTATATGGTTACTCTATGGATATTCATTGAGTCTTCATGAAGATCGACAAAACACTGGACAGATGAAAGTGACATCACTATGAATACAACCCCGGAATATCTGAGAGGGGGCAAGACTCGGAAAGCAAGGCCAGGAGCGGTTCGAGGGGTATGGATTTTATGGAGAGATGACGTATGTGACTTCTGGATCATGGTCTCGATTTACGATCCCAATCGGTGGAAGAGAAGGTCTTTTATGTGTGTCTGTACTTGTATCATCTGAGGAAAAAGGATTGTCAGATGGATGAAGCATAGATTGTAAATTTGACATTGGTGTAGGCGAAGGCGGAGGTGAAGAAGCATGTTTGTTGATCATAGAAGCTAAAGAAGGCATATTTGTGAGTGAAGGTGGTGGAGATGAAAGAGATCGATCAATCGTGATTGTCTTTGAAACGTTTAAGTTGAGATTAGACCATTTCCAATTTTTAGGAGAACGAAGTCGTGTGTACATTGACAATTCAGGCCTGGCAGTATCGATTTGTAGAGATGGTCTGGAAACGTTTTTTGTTGTTCTACAGCGTTAACATCTTCGAAGAAGTCTGATATGTTTTGTTGTATATATCATCCAGGTGGGGTGAACTCACGAGGGTTGACCAGTATCGTTGGAGTACAGAGATGTGGCTGTATCGTGTACTTTCTGGAGAACCTTGTCCAGACGTCTCAGATTATCTTTCGTATGTGTATTTATATTTTGTTCATCCGTTTGAACAGATCGTCGACGTTCGTATAATGTCTCGAAAAGTAACGCTAAGTTGACATTGACGTCCACATATCCCGCCGGAGTGAATACGGGTAGAGATCGTGTGGAAGATTGACGCCGTTCGTCGATGATTTGACCTGTTGGACCACTTGGTCGTTCGATATACCCATCGAGAGGCGTCTGACATCAGCTCTCTCTACCTGTCTCTTTTGTTAAAATAGGATCGACTCACCGCAATGCCAGCGATATAATCCACCATTGTTGAGCTATGTCCCTGTGCGTCAATACAGAGATGAAACTTACCAAGAATTAGAATGAACGGAGAAGCTCACAGTGATAAACTCCATAAAAGGACTTAACTCATGATCCATCTCCACACTCTTATGCGAGAAAAAGGCCATGGTTTTAAGTATCTTCGCGAGCAGAGTGAGGATAGCCTGCGCTGGGGCAGATTGTAGCCCGTCGGCTAGATCGAACAGATGTGGTCGCATGATAGCTGGACCTATGAGACGTAACTACCAATCAGCCATCCGTCTAGTCTTTGGAAGGTCCACTCACAAATAAAAAAGAAGCTACAGCTTTGTAATGCAGCATCTCCCTTTTATATCAGCGACACTGGACATCCAGGAGAGCGTTATACTTACTGTGATGTATAGCGATTTTTGACGGTGACGAACATGTGCGCAAAAACTCTTCTCAAACAACTTTTCCATGAATTCTTTCCATCAACATCATGTGAGACATGAACTTACTCAGGCATCAAAGTGCGATGTTCTTCCATCAGCCGAATCATCAGATGTCACATTAACTCACCATACAAGTCTTCCAGACAGCTGGTGGCCAGTCCCAAGACGTACATCACCGATTCCGAGTCTAATCGAGTGTGATCCGAAGTTCCATGATCAGTGTATCGAAGAACGAAGCGACCTCCAGTGATACGTTGTATAGTGGGACCTATGGACTTTTCGAGGAATTCTTTAGCCGACAGACGCATGGCCGATTCGAGTAGTTTGGAAAAAGGTGTATAGCCACGGAAGAGGGTAGATGGTTCTGTACTATGTTAGCAGTGTTACAGCTCGAGGAATGAGCTTACCTGAGTTCCGAACATCCATATCACACATCGGCGTCAGTCGACTAGGAAGACCACCATCTGAAAAACACAATTTGGCAAGTAAATCTCCGCAATAGCTCAACTGTCCTTGTCGGGAGAGGTGATACAATGTTTCGGTGTTACGAGCTCCTAATATCTGGACGATCAGCTACTGGCCAAAAAGAAGTAGAAAGTACTAGCCAGGTCGAGATCATAGGCGCTCGGGGACTGAATGGCCACTTCTTGATAAGCTATTGTCACTCGCACCTCTCCAACCGCGCCATCATCCACTGAGAGGATAGGATACCGCTCGTCTTTGGGTTTGGCGAAAGAAGGCACGAGAGGAATAGTGACAGAGCCGAAGTGGACAGGTTTATTTCGAACAGTCCGATACAGCTTCAAGCCTGACAGTCAGATATCCTCTCGGTTTCAGTCAAACTACGAGTACTGACTACAACTTGGCGTATCTGGTAGATCATCGAATCTGAACGTCTCTCCCCAGAAGGGGGAAGCAGCGGCACTGTTGGCTCGCTGCCATGTCGTCCGCGCAGCGTGCAGATCATTCAATTCTCTGTAAAGGGTCAGCAGACTACGGCCTAATAGAGACATCGCTCACATGGTCACAGCAATCTCCTCTTTCGCCGCCCAATCTGCAGTCACCTGTCTTGTCTGCCTGAGATCATTACGATGCGATACTGAACTATTGCCGTTATTCGAGATTCCACTTTTCGTATCACTCAGCACATCATTCGGAGTTATGATAGTATAGCCACAAAAATCCGATCTACCAGAACTTCGACTTTCATCCTGAACATCCCAGATTGTGATATGTAGTCGGCGATGTATGTGCGAGGGGGACTTCGGCGTGGAGAGAGAACGCAGGAGAACATTCCATTCCTCGTACACGCCAGGAGAGTTGAATGCCACGAAGAGTCGCTCGTTCCTCATTGACATCTCGTCCGTTCCGGGCTCTGGAAGGGTCTGACGTTCGGTATTGATCATGAGAGGCGGTAAGTCGGGTGGCCTCTGCGGAGAGGTTTGGTCTTGAACAATCGACACCGTCTTGCCTCTCTTACGCAACGAAAATAATGATCCGACTCGTTTAGTGACAGGTGGCTCAGTTGCAGATATTATGGGAGGTCCAGTGGACGACGAGTCAAAGTCTGGCAAAGTCGTGTGCGTCGAGGCATGTGGTTCTGGGAGTATCATAACTTGTCGGACGCCGAAAACTGATCGATGGATGGTTTGAAAGGGGGATGACAGGCGGATTTCTGGAGAAAGTGGTGCCTCTGGCCAGTGTCGTCCAGAGGGTAGAGTGTGGACATAGATGAGCTATCGAACGGTGAGTGAATTGCGCGCTGGAGTGATATAAGAACTTGCCTCGTCTTCAGCTCTGAGCCTCATCTCAGCCCCATCAACACCTCCATTCCCCCTTACCTCTAGCTCAAGGAAACCTTCATGCCAGTGTCGACCGGTATCGCTCGGCTTCCGAGACGTAAGACGCCTCTTCGGTCGAGGAGCATCACCGCTAGTGCTCCGGGATTGTCGTTGCGAGGTTGAAGCATGGGGTGAAAGGTGTGGAATGGATCGACTGTCTGTGTGCTGTGAGCTCATTACAAGTAGACGTGGGCGAGTTAACTCACGTCGTAGAGCTGCACGCTGAGTCTCGAACTTGGCTTGTCTCAGTTCTCTGGCGTTCTCATTGACTTGAGATGAAGGTGTGGACGGCCCAGCTTGATTGCTGTGATTTTGATTCAGAAAGACTTCGGTGACTGACTGTAGGGATTTGGCCGAGGTGAGATTTGGGGACAGGGGAGTTAGCGGGGTCAGTGGGGCTAAAGATGGTAGGTCGGTTCGAGGTGGAAGAGGTGGAGATTGAAGGAATGTATGTGGGTCTGTCAAAGATCTCTTCTGTCCCGCGGAGGATTTCGGTCGAAGCTGGAATTGTCATGAGCATACAAAAGAGTGAAAGATAAGAAGACATAACTTACTAGGGAGGGAACATGCTTGGGTTTGAATGCTTGAGATTCTGTCTGCAGTCCTCTGGAGAACCAGATAGGCTCTGTGGGGTATGATTGCGTGAGATACCAAACTTTAGCTGTCAGAATGGTTGACGTAGTCATCAGATGGTGAGAGGGAGATCTCGAGTTACCATTGAGATGAGTGACAGTTTTGGGGTAAGTGAAGTACTTTGTAGTAAGCTAAGCGTTGGGCACAGACCTCTTCTTGACCTGTATACCAGAATTGAGAAGAGAGTGTGTCCCCTCAAAGTGAACTAGAGTAAGGTAAGAGATCAGAGGAGATTCATCATGATGGCTCTCAAGTCTGGATCTCGCTCATCGCTCAGGGTTCATGCAGGCATGCAGGCCAGTCCGCAGAGGATTGCCGCCAAAGTCTTGTTGAACCGGTCATCCGGTCCATTTCAATCACCCTTCCATCCCTTTCCCACTTTTGACTCAGCAACCAATTCATACATCATCCACTCCCTCTCATCGCTCACCGCAACCAGATTCGTATCGGTCAAGTCTTCCTAGCCAGTATTCTGTGAGTGAGCCGTGAATACCCAGTCGACCGCCAGTTGCCAGTTGCCATCTTGACGCTGACCAAAGCTTGCTCGGATACCCGACCTCCACATTCTCCACACCCATCATCAATCTCAACCTCATCATCCCTTTCTCTCATCTTTCATCCACCATCGCCCTCTCCTCGTCACTCAGACTCGTCAACTGAACGTCATGCCAAACTCAAACCTCAAGACGGGGTTCATCCCATCGATGGAGACTACCGGTGACGCTTTGACCGAAGATACCACCATCGTCGTCCTCGGCGCCAGTGGGGATTTGGCACAGAAAAAGACATTCCCCGCTCTTTTCGCCTTGTTTCAACAAGACTTTCTTCCGAAAGATCCCAAGATCGTTGGGTATGCAAGGACCAGTGAGTTCTACTTCACCATTTCTAGTATCCGAGCCACGCTGATGTAACTCTAGAAATGGATGAGGCCGAGTTTTACAAGAGGGAGACGAAGTACCTCAAGAAACCGAAAGATGATCAAAAACTCGCCGATAATTTTGACGAAAAGCTTGAAGACTTCAAAAAGATCTCGAGCTACGTAGCTGGGACTTATGATGAAGATTCTGGTTTTGAAGATCTCAAAAAACATCTAGAGGAGATCGAGAAAGCCAGAGGTGGAAAAACTAAAAATAGAGTCTTCTACATGGCTCTTCCTCCTTCAGTTTTCATTCCAGTAGCTCAACATCTCAAAAAGATTTGTTATTCCACCGAAGGTCAAAACAGGATCATCATTGAGAAACCTTTTGGTAAAGATCTTGAATCTTGCAGGGAGATGATCTCCGCTGTCAAAGACGCTTGGCATGAAAACGAAACTTATAGAATCGATCATTATCTCGGAAAAGAGATGATCAAGAATATATTGGTTTTACGATTCAGTAACCCTTTCTTCGATTCTTGTATGAACAATCATTACATCAGTAATGTACAAATCTCATTCAAAGAACCTTTTGGAACGGAAGGTCGTGGTGGATACTTTGATGAATTTGGTATTATTCGAGATGTCTGTCAGAACCGTAAGTCTATCCATCCCTCGTTCGTCATATATGTATCGCGGTAAATTGACGAATACAGATTTGCTTCAGACATTGTCGGTGTTGACTATGGAAAGACCAGTTTCATTCTCGGCCGAGGATATCCGTGATGAGAAAGTAAGCGTCATCATTATGATGGAGTGATTGTTGATGGTTCAGGTCAAAGTTCTTAAATGTATTCCCCCGATTGAACGCAAGGACGTTCTTTTAGGTCAATATGTGGCCGCTGATGGGAAACCTGGTTATTTGGAAGATGACACTGTGCCTAAAGGTTCCAATTCACCCACTTTTGCGGCTATGACTTTGTGGGTGAATAATGGACGTTGGGAGGGTGTACCTTTCATTATGAAAGCTGGTAAGGGTGAGTTGTTAATCTCTTCTTTGTCTATATTAGGTTCAAACTCCCCGTATCTCCTTCCATCTCACTCTTTACCTCTCCACTCATGAATTAGCCTCACATGCAACCCATCCACTTGTTCTCAACGATATCAACTCTTGAGTGTTTCTTGATCTCTGCCGCATCACTTCATCCCAAGTATGACTCTCCCCCCGCATGACTGAAAATATGCTATCGTAATCCCAAGCCATTTGGAAAGCGATAATCAGCTCATGCCCAGCTTTGAACGAAAGCAAAGTCGAAATCCGTGTTCAATTCAAAGACGCGACTAAAGGGATTTTCCAAGGTTTAACACGTAACGAACTCGTCATGCGTATCCAACCTGACGAAGCGGTTTATATCAAACTTAATTCCAAAGTACCAGGATTCGTAACTCAAGCAGTACCTACAGAGCTTGATCTAACTTACAAAGATCGATTCACCGATGCTAGGGTACCTCAAGCATATGAAGCTTTGATAAGGGATGCATTGAGGGGAGATCATTCTAATTTCGTTAGAGATGATGAATTAGATGTCGCATGGAAAATCTTCACTCCTATCCTTCATTGGATTGAAGGGAAGGATGGTGAGTCGACTATTTCTTTCCTTGTTTCCTTCTTTAAGTTCTTTTTTTCTCTTCGTTTTTTACAACTTTCCCTCATCCGGAAAGATCCATTCTCTTATGATCAACATTCATTCTCTCTTTATACCTCTCTCTCTCTATCTCTTTGGCCCATCCTTGCAGTCGTAACATTATTCACCTGGAGATGAATCGTGTGGACGGTATTGGTCATTACCTCGACACCATCTGCTTTGTTTTTGAAAAGATCAAACTTACATTCAGGTAAACCACCTAAATGTGAACCGTACCCATACGGTTCTCGCGGTCCATCTCAAATCGATCAATTCACCGGGAAATACGGTTATGTAAGAGCTTCCGCAGATTAGTACGTATCTTCTATTTCTCTCTCTTATCAATATCTTCAATACTGACTTTGATAGTCATTGGCCAAAGACCAGCGTCGCGGCGAATTTGTGAAATAGTCACAATTTTGAAAAAAGTGAAAAAGTGTGAATAGAACAGAAGCAGAAGCAGATTTGAAGGGGAACAAATTGTTTTGTGAAGTGTGCTAAGTTTTCATGCATTCTGATCTTTTGTCTCGTCATTCGCTCATTCTTATTGTGGTTCAAGCTCTACATTCTGGAGTATCCTTACTTGTTGCAAGAGGGTGAGAGGGCGTTTGTTTTTTCACAAAGAGTAATGAGGACGAAAGTCCGGTGGCAGTGCAAAGATGAAGAGGAAGAATATGCATGAGATGATGTACCGGTACATGTATCATATGAACGAGTGTCAAGAGTCTATGAACAGGCGTGAGATGCTGTGAATTGAGTCAAAGGAATTGTCATGGTCCAAACCAGTGGAAAAGGTCGTTAACGTGTCGTGAATGGGGTATAAACAGTGCTGGGGGTTTGTAAATGTTCATGTCTATATACAAAATCCGTGATTCTATCAAAGGTGTGGAGACCGAAACGCATGCAAGAGGCGAAGTGAGACTTTTCACGAAGAAAGAGACGAAAGCGGTTAACTGAACTAATCGAGCGAATCGTCCACTGGCGGATCTTTATCAGACTCTGGAGGTCTAACTCTGACTCTGCGTTTGTTGATAGCTCTACCGCATCTATTGAATCAGTCTCCAACTCTTCCACCTGATCCAAATGCTTTAAATGGGGATAGATCGACAAGACGATTTGAGGAGGTCTTATAAAATACTATGAGTAACTCACGTGCAACGTTCGTCATGCTCTTCGTCATCTTCACAATCATCATCATCATCATAATCATCTTCCTGACCATCATTCATAGGTTTACCTTCTGCCACGTTTTTCGCCTTCTGCTTGATGACATCTTTCTTTTTGATCTCCCTTCGTCGTTCCCTGATCGCCCACTTGCGAAGCTTTTCCGATCCGAAGAAAAGAGCGTAGTCGCAGAAACAACAGGTGTATTCGTCCTCTGCGGGACGAATCGGCACAATGGGAGGTGCTCCTGGTAAAGGCGCCGTCTTACGGCGTGGACGGGCGGATAGGAAACGCATTGGAGGGGGAAAGAGCATGTTGGCGTGAGAAGCGTAGGATTCGAAAGGTTCATTTTGTGGGGTAAATACGCGGTTTGATCGGTCTGAAAGGTGTTAGCAGATGATTACAGAGGGGGGAAACAGCCGAGACAAGACCAAAGAGCTCGGCAACAAAATGGATGAGAGAGACATTCAATGTGGAAGAACAAGCGATGGACGATAAGGGCAAACAGAGGGTACAAGGGGGGGGGGGGGTAATGGCGAGGAAGGGTACGATGGGATGAGCAAGCGAGATCTCAAAAAGCGACATACAATTATCCACATGATGGGGATTACTTTGATTCGCAAGAACACTGCGTTTCTTCTTTTTCGGTTTCTTCTTTCCCGTCTTTGGCTGAGACGAAGGTGTCGTGTTCGTTTCAGGACGTTCTTTCCCATTACTAGAAACAGACGGACTGGACTTGTTCGTCGATTCCGATGGAGTCTTGATATCTGTGTTGAGAACCTTCTCCGGGGTAGAAACAGGACGAGTATCTATCTCTTCCGTTTTCTTCTTTGTGATTCAGAGCTTTTTGCTCTAGTCTGCGTTTCGTCTTGATCGGTTCCCCATCATCTGACAAGAAATCTGACAGAGGTGGTGGAGGGGTTGTGGAAGACAGAACTATAGTTCTTAGATCAAGGATGAGCCTTTGTAATGCTAATTTGTCTCTCGTCATCGCCCTGGATAGAATCGAAGCTTTTCATCAGCTCTTCCCTTCTTCAATTACATTTCATGAGCAATCTGAACGGAAGGATGATTCGAATATGGACTAGTTGGACCAGTAGAAGAAGAAGCACAAGGTATCAATCATGAGACAATGTATTTCCTGAACATACCTAAACATTCTGACTCAAATTCAAAACTACCTTCCGGTGCCCAACCTTCCCTCTTGATAGGTTTCCTTCTCTCACATTCCCTTTTCCTTTTATACAGACCCGTCTTCCAACCATCTCTCTCTTTGATGACTCTCGAGCTCGTCTCCAAACCATACCTCCAACCATCTTCATCCAAAGGCCATTCACCTACACCTACACATTCCAACACGGGTAGGAGTTTTTCAAACATCGGTACATCCGGAAAAGTCGGTTTGGTCTCTAGGTTTGACGTCCCGGTGAGGATGATAGTCTGAGCGTCTAGATACAAAGTGATCAAAGCGGCTTTACGTCTAAGAAGTCTGTTTCGACTCAATAAGTTGACTCGATGGATACGAGAATGATTCAGGGTCTGAGCGGGTGGATAGATGGTTATTGTTTCATTACCGACTTTCAATTGGCTAGTACGGATTTTTGGGGTGGTGAGTAGATCAGGTTGGAGTGAAGGTACTTTGCGTTTTTTACCACCACCCTCATCGTCTCGAGAGTAAAAAGAGGCCACGTCATCGTCTCTATGATGGTCGATGGGGTCGTCGAGACTGTCTGGGGGTGATGGAAGAGGGTTGATGGGGATGGATTTGGGATTACATGTCAACACCCCGTCAGACGTGGACAGCAAAGAGAAGCTGCCCATGCTCGACGGGGATGGTATGTATATGCGAGTCAATGGGAGTCTGATATGGTCAGCGACCAGCTATCATGAGACCAAGAAGCATATCAAGTGAAACCTGACGAGATTGAAGGTGGTGTGATCGGATGACCTCAGCCGGGAATGGACGAGCGGGATTTGGGAACAGTTATGGGATCATGGGACAAGGAGGAAGAACTCTCTGTCAGGATGAATAATATTGTGTGGAGAGACTCACTTTGATGGCGATAGCAAGATGCAAGCGAGAGTATAACGTCAAGGGAGAAGAAGGAGAGAGACAATAGGGCGAGGATGAGAAACGAGAAACGAGGCTCGAGCTTGACCACAGCGCCCAGCGCCCAGCGGCGATTCCACCGTGGCGTAGAGTTTAGTGGCACTTGTCATGCTACATGCTACATGCTACTAGGTACGATATGCTACTTGTAATCACACACTACAAGTACTACTGTACCATGATGGTGCCGAAGAGAGACTGACCTACACTAGGTCCCTGCCAGACGGATGCAGGCACTGAGATCACAGCTTGCTCTGCCGAATAGAATTTCTTCTACTCCAAGCTTCTTCACCACCCTCAATCTGTATCATCCCTCTCATATTCCCGATAATCTGTTCCGCCTCCCTCACCATCCGACTGACCAAAACGTCGCAAGTAGGAATATCATAAATGAGACCCATACTTATTCCCGCCCTGTGATCTTGAGCAAAATCCACACATGATCAAACTGGACTTACGACCAAACACCAGCTTCCACATCTCCAGTCTCATACACTTGTCTTCCCCTAGCTCCGGAAACAAGATCTCGGATTTCTTCAAACTTGGCGCCTCCTGGTCTTTGCTCAAGTCGGACTACTTCCATCGATACAGCATTCTTGTATACTCTAGCAGTATTTTTCAGAGTTCTATTCATGAGCGAAACGATATCGGTAATGGGATGTTCTCGACTTACCGGAATATATGGACGGTATCCTTTTCCGTGGAAGCCACTATGACATCCTTGACGTTTTGATGTATGGGAGCTTCTACGGTACACATGAACCGAGTTCCTTCTCATCAGCTGGCTGTTGATTTCTTACGCCTGGTAAACTCACCCATGTTGATTCCCTATTGGTGAGCATCTGTATCGTAACTTCATGGATTTGATGAGACTTACCGAAGCACCCAACGCCAAAGCAGCAGCTAGTCCTCGACCATCCGCAAACCCGCCAGAAGAGATATACGGTATCTTCAACTCCTTAGCCGCTCTAGCCAGCTATTTCAATCAGCTTCTCTCTCTTGTCAGTCCCCATACTCACCAAAACGATCCCGCCAATATCTTCTTCTCCGGGATGTCCAGCACCTGCTACTTAGCACGCTTGATCGCCAAGAACAACCTTGACTCACACTCAAAACCGTCTATACTCAAACAATCCACCCCCATCTTTTGACCTGAGAGAGCATGTCGGACAGTGACGCATTTATGTATGATATACCTTTTCCTCAAGCCAGAGTCTGAAGGGGATACGTAGGTTTGGAGGAGTTTGATCAATGGACCGGCTGACTGGTGAGCGAACAGTTTGCTTCGACTTTGTGTATGGGCTATTCACGATTATTTCCGGCTGTCTCGAAGATATCTATACCTTCTTCCATGGCCGCTCGAGCATATCCGGCACTAAACTCAGCTAAGGGGGTATATGTGGGCTAAGGGGGCTCACTAATCTGGAGGGTTTATGGTGGGTAAGAGGGTGATATTGACTCCCTAGTGACGGTCAGCTCAGCCTAATTGAGATATGCTGACAGGAGAATTATCTAGACTCGTGTTGATGTACAATATGGACCCGTTCAAAGGTCGATAGGGAGGGAAACTCACAAAACGTCCGGGACGATCCCCTAGTCTTTTCCTCGTTTCCCGTATCGCCTCCCTCAACGCCTCAGGGCTAGGCTGAGTGAGAGCGGTGAGGATTCCCAGAGCCCCCGAGGCAGCAACAGCAGCAGCTAAAGGTGGTGTACCAACCCATTGCATTCCTTTTCATGAGCCCACTTGTCTCATCTCAAAGTCATCGACTCACCGCCCTGGACGATAGGATGCTGGTATTTCAGTGTACATCCAAGGTCTCAAAGAGCGACTCACTCTGATCCCCAGTGCTCGAGTGAGCTCGGTACTTATTGTCATACTTGACAAGCAGTACGAGTAGTGGTAGGAGAAAGGCAGGAAACCACAAGAAACACATCGACAAGAGTTGGGGGAAGGAGTGGCAACCGGCCATCTGAATAACCGGTGGTTACCGCGGGTCAAACTACTTGTACGGTACTCTGCGTACTGCGTACTCGTACGAGTAGTTAGCAGTCGAGGTGACTGTGTGATAGATAGCAACTCATTTGAGTCTACCCAAGGTGCAGAGCGTGCAAAGCTATAGATGCGTAGTAGCGAGGGATGAGGAGCAGTCAGTAGCTAGTTGCATGATTTAATTCTACTGGCAACAGCTACGGTGGTGGTTCTCCCTCTACCCACTCGGCCAACCACCTGGCATACTCCTTTACCCTCCGTATCCCTGCGTCACTTCTTCCAAGCTCTAGGTTCGGTCTCAACGAAGCATCTTCCAATTGAACATCCCCTTCTGCTCTTGCTCTATTCCTACCGTACACATAATCCGACCTTGCCGATTTATACCTAGGCAGAGTTCGATATAATATCGTGATTTGAGGAGTGCGACCAGTAGTAGGTGACAAGACCAATTGAGCTTGTTCCTTAGCAGAAGTAGGTTTGAATTCTACATCTGATCTCATCAGTATAGATCTCTCATCCTAGATCGAGACTCACTCTCCAAATATACTACATCCCCTCTTCTTACTCTCTCATCACCCCACTCCCTTGCTAACCCCTCCCACAACTTAACAGAGCAGCTGGCCACTTCTCCTTCATTATGACTAGGAGGAGAAGTGACGTTCCAACTTCCTACCCACAATGTCGGATTTTTGCCTTTCGCCTTCTCTTCTTTTCGACTCCGTAAGACGGGTGTGTCGACAGACATGACACATACCATCAAATTGACATATCGCTTCTCCGCTGAACGACTTCGTTGTTGCGGTATATTGCCTGACAATAGTGCGGTTAAGGTGGTGAGTTTATGTAAGGGTATCGTCCAATTGGGTAAGTTGGAGATGCTAGCGTTCCCAGGGGCCGTGGGAGGGAAAGAGGTGTTGGTGGAGAGAAGTGATTGACCGGTGGGTTCAAGCATGGGGAGTGTACCCAAAGTGAAGTCTAATATAAGTATGGACATGAGTAGAATGTGGAGATCTTACGGGATTTACGACCAAGACGAGCGGATCGACGACGACTAGATTCTGATGGTATACTTGATGTACTTCCAACGCCGGAGGCATCTTGACTGTCATCTGTCCTACGCCGCTTCTGGGATCTGGATCGATGCTCTAAGCTTGTGATCTCGGATATTGACTTGTCTGATGTGTGCCGAACGATGAGATCCTGGAGTGACTGAGACTGTTCAGAACGGAGAAGGGGCAGTGTTTGGGAGGAGACATGTTGGGAAAAGACATCGCGCGGTGGTGGAAGGAGAGCTTGAAACTTGAGTGGATGGTATGGAGAGGTGCTGGTTGGGAGAGGAAAGGGTACGAGATGCAAGGGAGGTAGGAATACATGATATTGAGTAGTCATGGTCAAAGTAAGTAAGTTAGTGTGATAGTAGTGGTGTTGTAGGCCATAGTCGATGGGTGCGAGGCGGCCATCGCCGCTTCACAAACTTTACCATATCTTCCACCTCAACTTTGAGTCTCTGAACGTGCACCCTTATATCGACATCCATCCTCAGCTTAAAATATCTCCACTTTCCTAAGTTGGGAGTCCACTCAAGTGGTGTCCAATCTCACTCAGTAGCTTGATCAAACTCATAGAGGTGGCCTTCTTGGATGAGACCCAGATCTTCCCCTTTCCCCCAAACAACCCCGCGTCTCTGAGTTTCTCTTCGCTATCCACATTTCATACCCCCTCCCCCCTCCTCCCCACTCACACAATTCAGCCGACTAGAACCACCCTCCTTCTCACTCACCATGTCCCCAACATCTCCTCGACAGATCCAGATCGACCCAAACCTCCCCTCCGGTCACCCACGTGCTACACCCAAGTCTCCCAACGCCTTGTCGCCGTCTCGCGCCATAGGTCCTGACCGTCATCGGGGTATGAGTATGGATGGTCAGCGGGCGTTGGAAAGACAGATACAACAGGCTCAACAGGACTTGGATTCTGCCATAAGCATGTGTGAGTGCATACTCTGATTATCACCTTTTACCCATCTCGTGCGTATTTCAGAAGGAATCGTATCGCACTGCCTTATACCGGTCCGATTCCTTTTCTCTTCCCTCTCATTGAGAATAATTTGCATCTTTTCTCCATCAGGTCTTACTGATATCCAGCCCGAGCCAGGTCAGGCTCTATGGGAATGCAAGAAGCGGGTCCCCCCGTCAGACCTTCCGCTCAACATTACCCCTCTTCGTCCCCCATCGGTGAAGATTTTCCTATCCTCTCCGACGCCGAAGAAGCCGATCTCGACCGTGCACGTTCTGGTTTCAGAGGTGATGGTGAGGATGAGCTAGATGAGGGGCATCGAGACCACCGCATAGAGGACGAAGAGGAGAGAGGAGAAGGAATGATGGACGCCGAACCTCGTAGCATGGGTAGTAGCGGGTACGATTCCCACGCTCATCTCCTCCCTGATCATGATTACGATCGATATCAACATGAAGACCAACACCGATATGGACGGGCACCACCTGGAGTAGTACCCATGCCTGTGAAAATTGATTTTGCTCTCATGGATCAGTACGCTAAAGACACAGCGGCACAAGTGGAAAGTCACGATGCGACGTTTGGTTTCGCTCTTCCATCAAGTCAAACTTTTGGCGATCAACCTGGGTTCGGGACTCCAATGGAGAGGACAGCTACCACTTCTGCTTTTGGCGATGATCATGATCCAGCCTTTTCGTTGAATGGCGGAGAACCGGTTCAACAACCATTCCAAAGGAGGAGACACAGAAAATTATCTCAGAGTAACCCGGTGTTACGCAGGGGCGCCAAGTTGGCAATGTTCGAAGGGTTTGGGAATGGGAATGGTGATTTAGGCAACGACTCCACTCCTTTCAAAAATTCTCGACAGGGTAAAATGAGACGAGTGGAGTCAAATTTAAGAGGAGCGGATGGTTTTGTTCCTTACACCGATAATCAAAGAGGACACGATAGTCCATATCGATTTTCCTTTTATTCAAGTGCTATGAACGTCACTATACACGCTCGCACCATGGCGGACCTTCCGGACGAAGGGCAGAATTTTGAGGATTTATTCAAAGGACGTGGTGGTGAAACGGCCAATCGGAGCGGTCATGGCACAGATGGTGCCAGTGTGAGAACGTCGGCTCGACCTGGTACAGACACCCCTACCGACCCCTCTCTAGTGACAAGCGCGAAGCAGGGTATTCCCACTCGACCGACCATTCCCGCCAACATAGCCGATCGAGTGAAAGCAGGTGGACCACCGCCACCACCGGCTGAAGGACATGAATATGATCCTGAGAATCATACCTGGTGGTTGGATGTGCTTTCTCCCACGGACGACGAGATGCGCATGTTGTCGAAAGTGAGTAGCTGACGCTTTCGCGGAGGCGAAACGTGGTTAGCTGACATGATAGGCTTTTGGCATTCATCCCCTTACCACAGAGGATATCTTGTTGGAAGAAACTCGCGAGAAAATCGAGTTGTTCAGAACTTATTATCTCGTCTGTTTCCGTTCTTTCGATCAAGATCCATATTCTCAAACATACCTCGAGCCTCTCAACATGTATATCATTGTTTTCAGGGAGGGAACATTGTCGGTGAGTGTGTCTCCTTAGTCTCTCTCGGCAATTTGTCCACATGGTTCTTGGAAGTGAAGGGAGGGTCGAGAAGAGATAATTAATGACCCAGTTCCACTTCAGAGGTACACCCCATCCACAGAACGTACGTCGGCGAATCAAACAATTGGACGATTTCGTCCTTGCTACTTCGGATTGGATTTCCTACGCTCTCATCGACGACATCACCGATGCGTTCGGACCTCTTATCCAAAGTATCGAATATGAAGTAGATAGTATTGATGAGTTGGTGTTGATTCTGAAAGATGCAGAGCAGAGTGATATGTTGCGGCGGTCAGTCTCTCTTGATATCCACACTTTCCACTCTTCCATCATGCGTTGAGTTGCATCCTCCGCGCCCTCAATGATCTAGTTTTGCACTCGGTGCACTGGTAGTTGGGAGTGCTGTTTCATATTGAAGATGTTGCGTAACTCCAAGCTGACACCTAGCATTGGTACTTGTCGAAAGAAAGTCATGGGTCTTCTTCGATTGATGGGCAATAAAGCGGATGTGGTCAAGGGGCTGGCCAAAAGATGTACGTTGCTCATCAACTAACTTGAATCTCGGTTGATGACTAGGCACCGAACAATGGGTCATTGCTCCAAAGTCGGACATTGGATTGTATCTCTCAGATATCCAGGATCACTTGATCACCATGACTCAAAACTTGAATCACTACGAGAAGATTTTATCTCGATCACATTCGAATTATCTGGCGCAGATATCTATCGAGATGACAGATGCGAATAATCAGATTAACGATGTTTTGAGTAAACTCACTGCGTTGGGTACTGTCTTGATGTGAGCATAGTCGACATTCCTCTCTCTTCCCTGCAAACCCATACAACATTATTTCCCTCACTCGCTAGCATCTGATCGTTGGGTGACCTACTTGTCCAGTCTCTAACTTTCGACTGCATTCTGCATTAGCTAGACGATGCACAGTGCAGCCGGATACATACAATGGAAGTCGACTCGATTGCTGATGATAGTCCGATGAATTTGGTCACCGGTTTATGGGGTATGAACGTTCATGTTCCTGGGCAAGACATCGAATCAGGGGTTTGTTTCTCTTCGACCCGATGACGTCTGGCTGACGAAATAGTACGCATGGTTCGGAGGAATACTTGGTTGTCTATGTGCTTTTGCTATTTTGGGGGCGTTTGCGACTGTGAGTTTTTTTGTATCGATCACCACGAGGCGGTGACTGATGGAAAAGTACAAATGTTTTGTCCGATGATGATAGTTGCTCCGAGGTTCACAGGCCTCTCTGTTGTAAGGCTTTAAAGATATGCACCTTGAGACAGATCAGATGGTGTGATCATAGATTTAGGGGTGAAATGTCAGTATAAATCATTCGTATTGTATGTTGGTATCATAGGACTGCTTGCATCATATTCGGTCATTTGCTGCGGTGACGTAGTGTCTAACTCTAACTGATTCTCTCCCATCACTAACTTACTGTGTATATATACCGTACACATATGTTACAACGTTCTCCTGTCCTTTCTACTCTTCTTCGTTTGGTATATCAATTCAGACGTATACCTTTGTACTCTCTCAATCGAACGATGTCAATCAATCATGGTGACGGACCATCCCTTCCGCCTGATACGCGAACAGAGAAAGGTTAGTCACAATGACCTTCTTCCCACCGATCACTGGTCACTGGGCACATAAATACCCAATCCATTCCTCGTCTGTCCTGCGCTGGGATAAATGTCAGAGTGAAGAGAGATGTTCTAATGATCAGATCATCCATACACTGCAAAAGAAACTGATATATATCTGAAATCTAAATTATTACCTAAAGATGATTTATCATCAGGAGGATTATATGATCGTATTCATCGAAGAGGTGTAGAAGCGGGTATGCCAGATATCTCTGTGACTCCTCTTCAAGGACAATATCTTGGTGTTCTGGCAAGAGCTATAGGAGCCAAGAGGATTTTGGAAATTGGGACTTTAGCTGGGTGAGTCACTAGTACTTACTACTCTTCATCCGTTTAATTAGGTTTACTTAGTGCAAATTCAATCCCCTTCCTTTCCCTTGGTGTTTACTGTCATTTCAGTAAAATTGCAATTATCATTTTCAAACCCTCCACATTAGTGAAATCATGAAAATCATCCAAGGGAAATGATGACTTGTTCTTTAAAGAATCCATTCTAACAAGATGGAAATTCATTGATTCTGAAACCAGCTTCTCTACAATCTTTCTAGCTCGTGCTCTTCCAACACAAGGTGTTATAGATACTCTAGAACTTTCTCCACTTCACGCGAAAATAGCTCAAGAGAATTTCTTAGACGCCGATTTATACCCTTTTCCTCGTATTCATCTTGGACCGGCATTAGAAACTTTGAGAAATCCCAATGGTCCGTTCGCTAGATTACCGGATGAAGAAGGATACGATTTGATTTTCATCGATGCGGATAAAGAACAAATTTTCGATTATTTCTTAGAAAGTTTAAGATTGACAAGAAAAGGTGGTGTGGTGATTGTTGATAATGCCATCAGAGGTGGGAGGTGAGTTGTGTATTTCTCATTTTTTTCTCTTTGTCTTCACTAGTCTTATTGTCTTCCTGTCGTCTTCCTCTTTTTGGACGGGCTGAGCGCTACGCAGATTGTCATTTTATTAGGACACCTTCATTGTGACGGGGTACTGAAGGCGTTGAGCGTCGCCCCAGGGACGTGGGCCAGGTACAGCATGGATGAGAGGACAAGTATCGGGCATTGGGAATGAAGCAAGAGTGACGGAATGGTGGAAAACACGGGATCCTTCATCCAGTTCGGAGTTTCTGCTATAGCGATCAAAGGGATACCAAGGGCGAGTAGAGGTTGGACCGGAGAACCTTAGCTCACGATAGAATCTCGAGGAGTGAAAATGACAACCCTCGAATCGACGTCTCTGGTTTAAGGGCATTGTACGATTGGGTGGAGAAGGATGCGGGTAGAACAGTGTTGATGAGTGGTATCCAAACTGTCAGTGAAAAGTTTTGGGAGTGAGTATTTTTGGTTTGACCATGTTAATGCCAGAGGCAAGTGCTGATGAATCAGTGGATTCGCTATTGCATACAAGATTTGACGTACGGTTGAATCAACTTGTGTCAGCTTAAATACGTGATACGTAAGAACGTGAGAGGTAAATATATGACATGAGAGGATGCATCATTGTCATACACCAAGTTGATCACATATCTATCTTTTCACACATGCCCTCACCCGAACCCGAACCCCATGATAGTCTTGAGAAGATGCCACTCAATTCTTCTTGTTCTTGTTTTTACCCTTTTTCCCACCTCCCCCTTGTCCCCCTTGAGAAGCACTAGTACCACTTCCACCCCCACTGGGATTAGATCCACCCCCGATGCCTTGTCCAGTTCCCTCTTCCGTCCCACCTTCACCTCCACCTTCCTCACCTTTCTCATCTTCATCACCACCTCCATCCCCATCCTCACCATCACCATCTCCTTCACCCTTCCCACTCGCTCCACCACCCTTGCCCTTCTTCCCCTTCCCTCCACCTTTCCCATCATCACCCGTTTTCGATAGCACACCTTTATCCATTGGTGCTCCGAACGTCTCTCCTTGAGCATTAGGTAATTTCTCTCCATCATATCCATACCCTGTCCAACCTTCCACACCCCATCTTCCACTCTGCCAACTACCTTGTGTCTTGGGTATGTTCTTTCCATAATCGGCCCAACTTGGTAAATCAGGATAATGCACAGTCACGGCATGTCCCAAAGTTTTAGAATGCCATGTGGCTTGTTTTTCAGCTGCCGACATCATATAAGGAGTCGCCGTCCCTGTGTATTTAGAAATGGGAGGAAAGATCGGCGTGTATTCTGGGAAATATGACTCGTGATGATGCCAATCCGCACCTTTGGTATAATTTTGTTGTAAGAGAGGATGTACGTGAGGCATCCCTTTGATAGTTGTTGCGTCATCTTTAGGGTTTGTCACTTTGACCGGGGTGGTTTCGGGAGTTGGATAAGCGTCGACATGAGGATCAGGATGGAAATGAACTTTTCCTTTTTTCAACTTGTTACCTGTGTTCCAATGAAGGTGATGTTGTTGTTGTTGTTGGTGGTGGTGATGATGATGGTATTCGTCATGTGGAAATTGGTCAGGTGGAGGTGGAACAGGGTTCACGGGTTGAGCGTTAGGAGTGATCTGAGTGGAAACGGCAGCCGTGGTAGTTTTAGAGAAAGGAGATGATGGAGTGAAGATAGGTTCGTATTCCGGGAAATAGGAAGTATGATGAACGAAAGTATCCATATCTTCTGGTGTGGTAGGTTGTTCCACTGTCGTCTCCGTTTCTACTGGAAAAGATTCTTTTCGTCGGAGGTTGAACCAAGATCGTTTCTTGGTAGGTTTATTTGATGTCGTCGGTGTTATAGGAGTATAAGGAGGGGAAGGTATATCGTAATCTTGTCTGTCCTCTCGTTCTTGGTCCTCTACGTCTTGGTGATATGGGTATTGCTCGATAGTGGTGATACCTTCTCCAAAGAGATCAATAGCTGGAGTCGTTGGGGTGGAAGGTCGAAACAAAGAGAATGATCGTCTAGGACGAGGTCGAGATATCTCGTTAACCTCTACACTCTCGTCAACTTGTGTTTGATCCTGATCGCCTTTCCGGAAAAATGATATCGAACGTTTTTTCTTCACTTCAAAGTCTGAAGGTTGAGGTGGGAATGTATCTGTTGAATCGGGATAGGGAGGTTGATCAGGATCGTAAGGAGCTTCACCGTCCCAAGTTATATTGAAAAGATCTTTGATCGAACGTCTTTTTCGCAAAGTGGAGTTGGGGTATGACATTTTATATCTTTCACGGTGAAGGAGAGTTTTCTGAGAAGGGTAAGGTTTGATAAAGAGATTCCCATGATCGTCTATAAGATGATACCATGAGGACAATAGAGTCTTGACAAGGGGGAGGTGGGAGTAGATGTAAGACGGTATTGTGTGTGTTGTTGTGATGTCTCTTTTGTCCATGCTGCATGCTGCGGCACCCTGTGATCATCACTCAAAAACTGATCGTCACATCGACGTACCATCATATCACCCGTCGCGTTTTTATGGTCATGAATATCTAGCGATGAGGGTGAAAGGAGGATGGGTAGGATGAATGGGATCCACATGAAAACCCAACTTTATCACACTTCCTCTAGAAAACCCTGCACGATCAACCTCTCCACCCCACTTCTAGCCAATCTAAACCTCTCTCCTTTCCTAAAATCAATCCTTTCGCCTCCTTCCAAAACCACCTCCCCCGCATCTCTCACCACTCTAACATCCACCATGATCTCTCCCGGTGGTCTCTCTATACCCACTGTCAAATCTAACACATCCAGAAAATCCATTTTGTAATCCAGCATCAGATTATTATATCCTCTTAAGAAATCCAACTCCTGAGGACTAAGTGCACTCCTCAAATCTGGCGCATCACTATCTGAATTCAGATACGTCAATCCTCCACCTGCGTCCCACCAACGTTCTTTGATTCCAGTGACTCGATTATGAAGGTAAGCGAGGAGACATCGTTTGTTCCTACGTGCCGCGAGATGTTGCACTGTCAAACCGCAGACCAAGGCGTGATCTTGAGAAAGTGACACTTGACCGTGAGATTCAGCAGCGGAGGTTATGGAAGTACCTAGTTGACGTGTTTCTAGACATATGGAGAGGATGAGTGGTAGAGCGTATTTGGGTAGAGGGAGTTGTGGGGTGGTAGAGAGGGTAGAACGGTGAGAAGCGGTGACTAGTTGAAGGGCGAGGTCTCCGTACATGTCGAGTGGGGATTATTGCTCGGTCAAGATTGAGTGGTGGAGGTTAAATGTGGCACAGTGAGAAAAGGGTCGATGATGACGGAAACGCAGGTGATCGCGTCAGAGGGGGTGTGTTGAATGGTGACTCGCCACATTGCGGTATTATCAGGAGTTATAAGTGTGGGGAAGAGGCAACTTGGTGCCACACTCGACGGGATTATTTGACACAATCTTGGTTTAGCATCTTCTTACATTCAAACAATCAACAATTTGATCATGTCATTATCGACAAAAAGCTCTAAATCGCCTCCTCCATTACCTGACGATCACGAATCACCTCCCGGACCGATGGGCTCGGCTAGTGGGGTGAACGACGAGGACGAGAGGATCGGTGAGATCGGAGATGATACAGACCAGTCGAAAGGTTCCGACTTGAACCCATCAGCAGAGGAGCCCAGGTCAGCTCGGGACAAGGGAAAGGGCAAGGTTCAGAATAGTTTGGGTGGTAGGATTGATGAGAAAGAGAATAAAAATACCAATGATGGGACAGAAGAGGAGGCAGAGGATGATGAAGATGACGATGACGACGACGAGGATGGTGAAAGTGATGAGCAAGAAGAGAGAGGCCACGAAGAAGAAGAAGACGGGGATGAAGAGCAGAAAGGTGACGACGAGGAGCAACCCTGGCAAGCTGTATGGTCTGCAGAACACAATGGTGTGTCATCTTGTCTTCTTTGTCATATCATCATTGACTTGCTCACTCTTCTCTCTCTCTCTCTCTCTCTCTCTCTCTCTCTACCATCCACTAAATGTTTCCATCACCGCTAATCGCCATCATGAATTCATCACCCTTCACAATTGCCCATCTGGTCCCTGGTCCCTTTGACAAGAAAGGAATGAAACTAGGAAACAAAATTCGATGGGGTAGGAAGAGAAAATAGATCCTCCCTTTTGAAAAACGCATAGGCCATTGTAACTCATCACTAGCTTGGTATTTCTGGAACTCTCAAAATGGTCAAGTAACATGGACGAACCCTTTATCACCTCCTACTTCAAATCCACCACTCCCAAACGAACCTCCTCCTCTACCCAACGAACCTCTCCCTTCAAACCCTCCCCTTCCACATCCTTCTCTTGCCTATCCATCTCAGGCGGAAACTTCAACAGAAAATAACCCTGCAGGACAATCAGGTATAGATCCAGCTCTAGCATACCTTCTCCCACCAGAACAAAGAGGAGCGGGATTATCACAAAATGACGCTGCGGCTCAAAAAGGTTTATTCAACGCTAGAACGGGTAGATTCACAAAAGCGGATTATCAATATAATGTCGATCATTTAGATGAATATAATAGAGCGAAGAGAATGAGTAGTCATTATTTTGATGTGGAAGCTTGGGAAAGACAAAAATCTGAAGAACATGAAAAGAGGAAAAGAGACGAGGACATGGGAACGAGTAGTAAAAGGAAGATTACCAAGAAGGATATGGTGAGTTCATGTTATTTTTTGAACCTTGTTAGCGGATGGGGGAGCATCATATTACAAATGTTTCTTTCCTTCGAGTTATCTCATATTGAGTCATCATGTCGATAAATGCGGGAAGATGAAGAGACGGCTCAGGAGAATTCTGTCCAAATGCTGATGGTCAGGATCGGTTCAGGAAGAAGAAAGCGGAACAACGGGCTAGATCGCAAGCATGGTTACGGGATTGATTCTATAGTTGACGTTGACTTTCGTTCCTGTACACATGACATGTTTTCCTCACATACTACACTTCCTTCACTGCTATTCATTCTTTCTGCACCTGCTCAACGCTCTGTCTATAAAGTACATATTCGCAAGTCATTTGTTAACCTATGCATGATACAATCTCATCACACGATTATAACCTCTCGTAGTTTCCCGCCTGCAGGATTCTACGATTCTCTATTGAATCACATCCTAATTCTTACTTCCGTCTCTTTCATTGTCCATTCATAGATCTGAACACGATTGTCCTTCTATAATTATTCATTCTCCTCGTTCTTATCACTTCATCTTGATTCATCGACGTACGTTATAAGGCCTTTCAGGCAGAACCGACGAAATAATTGAAATTGTAATCTGTAGGTTTTCTACTCATCAATGATTTCCCTCACTTATCGATGATGATATACTCACGCTACATAGGTAAAAGTTCCAGAAGAATCATAACTTTTAACCGTCGTACTTCCCCTAACTATATTCGCTCCAATAGTCCCTGCGGCACTTCCGATACTTAACTTACTGATACCCGAAGGTAAACTGAAAGAAGCTTTATTCGCTCCAGAATTGATATTCACCGTCGCTGCAGATGAAAGAGTTACCAAGACGTATAAATTATCGTCCGTGTTGTCCGCTCCTGATGGTCTGGGATTACTAGGAGATGTAGGTGTGGCTGCTTTAGGATGAGGTCGGGACCATAAATAAAGAGAATCGGAAGAAGAAGGGTATGAACCAGTTTTAAAAGCTTGAGAATAAAGTTTGATTATTGGTAACCATGCCGTGTGAGGCATATTGTTGGTCCATCCTTGAGACATTGGTTGGTCGGCTCTGATAGGACCGACATAATGACTTTCTCCGTAGTCTGATTCGTTAGCTTATTATTTTTTCCATACCTGAGTTCCATGACACGATGAATGAGGTTGACATGATGTGGTATATTGGCTTCCTGACTGGTTTATTCAATGTGCAGCGAAAGAAGGGACGAGCGGGGTTCAAAAGTAACGGGGAAGACAAAGAGGAGAAGCAATAACTCACCATTCCATGAAATTAATTCGACCATATCAAACTTATTTCTCAATCCGATCAACTGCTCCATCCTCGTAGCCAATAACCAATCATCACTCCTATATATCCAATCCTTATTGTAACTGTTGGGTCCGTAGTATGTGAAGAAACAAGGTGATACAGCGGGCATATATGTCTTGTTGCCTAAATCATTTATGTACAGAGTATCGCTCGAAGTGTCTAGGTTCGCAGATCCCATTGGCCAACCTGAATTCCAATTGAATTCTCCGTCCAGCCAAGTGAGAGTTTTGAATTGCGCAGGATCACTAAAAATGGCAGGGATGAGCTCGATGGTGGTGTTGGAATTCGTCAAGAGACTTCGAACGTAGTTCCATCCTGCCGTAACGGATCCTTGACCGAACGAACATCCGTCTCCGGCGAAAGTGGAGACGAGAATCTTGCCATTATGCGTTGCTTGAGCAGAAGAAGATTTATATGTCGTCACTAAGTTGGCTAAATTGGTTGCGTCGTTTGCTGAGCTACAGGAGAAGGATGTGACGTCGAAGGAGCTGCAGAGTTAACTAAAGTACGATCAGAAAATGAACCATCTCCCAACACCATCCGCGGGGAAATCGGGGTGAGTGTGATGGGACGGGAGAGTGGAGAACAACTTACAAAAACAACTTGAAAGATCCGTGTGCTTGAGCCGCCGCGTACGCATCGGCAATTCTAGCAGGTTGCCAAGAATCACTCCCCATATTTAAAGCGAACCCATCTATCCCTGCACTGGCAGCCATACTGATATCGTCCGCCCATGTGGATTGAGTGTATGAATAAGTCTATTCCCATCAGCCACGTTACATCTACCCACCACGGAAAATTTACTCACATTACCGACAATGTGATGAGCCCATAAATACTTCGTACCCGTCGCCGAGACGGGTTTCGCCACTCCAACCACTGAAGTAGGTCCTGTCGTACTTGTACTAGTGGTACTCGAGGCTGATGTCGAAGAAGCTTTGCTCGTGCTCGAAGCCGACAAGATGGTACTGGAAGCTTTTGTTGACGTAGTGCTGGCCTTTGTTGAGGTGGAGGTCGACGCTTTGGTGGTGGTGATACTGGTCGATTTACTAGTCGATGTGGAAGAGATAAAGGAAGATGCACCAGGTTGTACGCCAGTAGCTGTAGCTTTGACATTACACCCACTTGTCAACCCTTGTCCACAAGCAGGTATTGAGTAGATATTTATGGCGTAAGATCCACCACAGGTTTGGGAACTGTCGCCGTTACAAGCGTGATTACATCCTGTAGATGATCTCGCCGTTGATAAAATTGAATTTCCGCAGAAGCACTGGGATCAGATCTACTCTTTCTTCTTCGCCTGCGGTCTGGAATCGAGACAACTGCCTCATCTGACATTTCTTCCACTGGTATCGCAGATCAAGAACTGTAAGAAAGGAAAGAGGAAACTCACCTGAGCGCCATATTCTGTTCCACCATATGAATAACCTTGGGAACCGCAATACGATACACACACATTTGTCGTCATGTTATTCCACGATACGAAGGCGGGAGATAAAGTCCTTGTACTACTATCGGTATAACAACCCAAAGACTGATATGTTGGTTTTGAATATACTACAACAAATCAGCTGATCTGAAACAAAAGTGGCCAAATAGAGAGGACGGACCTGATAACCGCCATGATGCACCACATTTTTCGGTGCTATCCCCTCCACAGGCGACTTTACATTCCGATTCAGCCTTTGCATTACCCTTCCCCGATGTGACCGCATTGGCACAGTAACACTCCGTTCCGGCTGCTGTTAGTTGACTGTATGACCCAAAAGTACCAAAAGTCAAAGTGGTGACTCACCTTCCGTCCCGGCTAATGAATACCCCTTCGAATTACACGTACTGACACATGATTCGACAGTCATCTTACTATCCGTATAACTGTACCCTGCCAACGCTCTAGGAGTGGAATCTTCTCGACATCCGACGTAATTCCAAGCGGTGGTGAGTGCTCGTCTGGAAGGATTAAGATGTCTGGTATTTCCTCGCGGTCTCGGTTCAGGAGGAGGTCGTGCATGTATTATGGTTAAAAGTGAGAGAAGGGACAAGGAAAGTGAAAATGTAGGAAACAGCATGGTTGAAACAGTTTGAACACCAATCGATACGGAATGGCGGTAAACGATATACTTTTCGATACAAAATCCAGTCGATGTCGAAGAGGGTTATAACGAGTAAAGACAGTGGGGCTAGATTTACTGAATGGTCAGTAAGCGGGCTATCCGCATGCTCTCGATCTCGCGAGGCCGAAACAGAATGATGTTAAGTGACAAACAGAGGGAGAGCGAGTCTCTGCTCCACCGTCTCTCTTCCTCCAAATCTCCACTTTGTTGTCATCTCTTCCTATCATCATCGTGTGTTAGTGATGTAGGGCAGCTTCAGGCACCTTGGATCGGGGAATCTGTGTTCTTTCTCTAAACCGGTGCGGCCGGCTCAGGCGCAGCCGGCTCAGACGCCATGGAATGTCAGTGGAGGCATCTTGATAGCCCTCGGACGAGCCACCTGAATTGACCGTCCGATGGCCTCATGTTCTTTTTCAGGGATTGATCTACACTATCTGGTCAAAGTAAGCGCGATCATCATGTCGGTATGACCCGTTCATAGGCATCAACCCAACAGTAAACAGTGCTGTCGTCAGTAATTATAATGCTTGTTGATACAGACTTCGGGCTGTTTTGCGGGGCCCAACCCAGGGAATAGAGATGAGTCCGGGAATGGAAATTTTACTCGCGGGTGGCTTAATGTCCGACTTGATTGCGAGGCGTCCAAAATGTCTCGGCCGACCCCGATGCCGGTATCATTGAAACCAGACAAACGGTAAGGTTTCATCTTTGGCTTTTATAATGACGTCGGCAACGCATGATCACCAAGATTTTATGCTACAACTCGGGTAACGCGGCGATCTGTATCAATTCTTGCCAAAACGTCCAAGCAAAAGAGATCATCGGTCTGTGTCAGGTCAGCGCATGTACATTATCTTGTGTCCACTCACCTCGGCCGCAATAACTCTCCATCCTCTTCATCTACCGGTTCCCCCCACTCACCTCCGCCTTTCTTCAAAGCCTCTTCCCACTCCATCACATATTCCCGTTCATAAGTTAATGCGTAGCAGTGCCTTGCGATGACTTGAATCGGCGTGAGACGAGTCGTGGAAATTTTGAGATTGGCTCTTTCGATGACATTGAGCGCTTTGCTTCTTGTCGACTCTACAAGCATCTGATAGGCGTCTCTCAATGGCTCCTGAGTGCATTTAGCTAACAATACATGGGACCGCATGCTGCACTCACATTCAGATTCTGGTCTCGAGCACGCTTCCGTCTCTTGTTTTTTAACGCAATCCCGCTGGGGATCTCAATCTCAGATACGCGATACCTAATGTTCAGCGGGGTCCAATGTCGAACAAGGAGCGACTGACTGTCTCATGTTGTACTGCATTGCATGTTCGTACTCAGCTTTGATCGGACGAAGTTCCATCATCAAGCTTTCGTAAGTAGGGTATCGGGTAATGCGGGGATCTGTCGGATACTTCGCATGTATGATATCGGTTGGACGGAAGTGAGGATCCGGTTGGACCTACCACACTCAGTGATCATTATTGATGGATCTGATCACTCACAATTCTGAACAGAATACCCAGTATCTTCTGGCTCTCATACGTCTTTTTGGTAGCATCTTTATCCATGAAATCGGGCCAAAGTTTTGGACGCATCGAGGGATCCAAAATAGCCGCTTGACCAGCTGGTACGTCAGTCTCAGTCCACTGAACGAAGACGGGGAATACTTTTAGGGAAGTCGACCGCAGTCTACGAGTCAGCTGCATGGTTATGTACAGATCGTAAAAGACGCACGCTGTGGATCTCAGAGAGTTCCAGACAATCGGGATGAAAGGGACCCTTGTCTTCCCAGTCGGAACGTGCTAAGTGACAGTTATCCACCTGGCCCAGTACGTCGTTCTGCGAATCATCAGTGACCATCACCTGTCGGTAGCAGAGACTGACGAGAATGTACTGAACAAAATTCTGTGGGTATCAGCCTGTGGGATACCATTGCCTGTCATACAAAGGGCACTTACCTCGTTGAGGTGCTGTTGAGTCACCTTTGGGACCCGTAGCGGAGGAGGAGCCGTATAATTCATCGCTTGGAAAACCTTGAGGGGCTGGACAAAGCGTTGATCCCAAATCAAAGTATAATCTTGTACACATTAGTGGCGGTTCCTACAAGCATGGCAAAGCCAGCTACTTACCGTCTCCGTCCAGATCCCCGCCACCCAGCCTGGCGATCAGCCCTGAATGGTTGCGAGGAAGGTACTTACATATTGGGTAGATCACGTTCGCCTTGGACACTGAAGACGAGGACGTTCTTCAAATGGCGAAGGTACGGATTATCGACAGCAAATGCTCGTCTGACGTCTCCAGGGTGGACTTGACATGTCAATTATGCTTCAGACGTCGTGATAGCTCCGGGATCGACTCACGGGCTGGAGCTCTGCACACAATCACCTCCGACTCAACGATCACGGGCGGCGTGTCATCGCTCTCTTGATACTGACAGAACACCTCGCCTTCTTTGAGAGTACCAGTCTCGTCCGCAATACCAATCAAGAACACCCCAGTAGGTAGACGAACTCGAGCACGCCATTTGAGATCCTGCAGAGCACGGGTTTCGACTATGGAGCAGATGTCTAAAATCATGGGATTCTCATGGAAGCCGGCCTTGATCAAAGCGAGCAAAGGGAACTAATAATCAGCCCAATTGTTGGAGCTTTCGGAGTAAAAGCAAAATAGCTCACTTCTGAACACGTAGATATCAGCTTGTGATCATCGCGACTCAAGGTCTTGGTCGCCACTCTTTCTCGAAGTCCTTTGATACTCGCCACGGCATCGTTAAAGATGTCAATCATGAGTTGCTCCGGAATGCCGTTGGCGCACATGATCATAATGAACTGTCTGTTCAAGAACGCCACCTGAAATTTGGCTATCTGCCGAGTCAGGACAGCAGTCACAAAGCTACAAACAATATACTCACTCTAACTACGTTCAGATCTTTGAGACCGGATTTGAATTTGACCATAGATTTACGCATCTTAACTTCGTGGTCCTTGACACGACCTGGCCAGAATGCGAGCATGCCTTTTGCCCCACTGCGATCTGTCAACGTCACAGTGGATGAAATGCGAATGTAGCTCACCCGAGACGGAACTGGATGGCAGACGGGGTGGAGTTGATGCCTTCACGAAAGCCCAGAGCCCGAGCGGCTTCACGCATCACTTCGAAGCCGGCCAGACCGACGCCGTCTGTGAAACAATGACCATTGCGCTCGACATCTGGTATCTGCAGTCCGATATCGACGTTGATCTCAACGATACGACTCGTGCTGAACGGCTATCTGATTAGCTCATGTCGCCTCTCATCGACTCACCAGACCCATACGAGCAGCATGTTTTGCAATGATGGTCTCGTCAACTTGCCCCATCCAACGCTGCAGTTCCAGCATATCAATCTCTTTGTTGTCAATGAACCACATTGCGTGTTCCCTGCCATCAGCATGAGAGACCATGCATGATGACGGCTGGGTGCCACGACTTACTTTTGTTGGGACGAAGACGAGGCGACGGGCAAGTACCGGCGACCTCCTACCACTAAGCCCCAACGAAGCGCTCGTCTCACTCTTGCCATGACCCCAAGATCGGGTCTTTGGGAATCCACTTGCTTCGTGTAATCTTGAACCTGAGATGTTATCTTCTAGATCGCCTTACGGATAGCTCACGTACAAAGATACGGTCCTCCTCGTCGCTGAACTGGACCCGGATGATTGAGTCAATCTTACCGGCGTATCGCCGGGTGACGCTATTCGAAGGTTCCGGTGTGGGAGCACCGATCAAGAGCCGAGTCGGAGTGACTTGGACAGTACGTATGAGAACAAGATGAGACAGAGGGGTGGTCATCTCTTCGCTCAGGTATCTCGCGCGTGCTGTACTCAGCTCAGTCTGACCTTTGTCACCGACATACCTCTGACGAGTGACTCAACATTCCTAATCCTACCTTCCTTAAACAAACTCTCCACTAGACGATCTTGCAAGGCTGAGCTGGCGTGCAGTTGATTTAATGCCGAAGCCAGTCGGGAGACATCGACAGGTCGAAGGATCGCGTGAGCGATTAGACCCTCAACCAAAGTCCGTGTTGAAAAGCGGATGTGATCAAGTTTAGGAGCAGTATACTGGTCCGCATAGTCCCGGGCGTCTAATGTGTGCGTGATCGGTTTATTCTCACGCCGTGAAACAAGTTCCATATCCGGTTCGTCCTGAGCCAGAGCGCGAAGCTGGCTGATACATCGCGAGAGGTTATGGAATTTATCCACCGTCAGGTTCATGACCCAACGCCAGGTGTTCCAAAATATTGGCTAGTATCAGTTTGGATCTATGCTACATCTGCTTGGGCGACTCACGTAACCACAAGGACCCTCGGGTATCGGATGGATAGGCCCAGCCTCTGTCTCGGTCTAACGTCAGCACTCGAATATTGCACAGTAGGAATGAAGCACAATTCCTGACGTCGAAAAGTCCATGGCTGTTGCTCTACGCTTCAGAGGTGTTTTTCTCCTACGTGAGAAGAGCCCCTTCGTCATCTTCAAAGTCGACATAGAACTTGGGGGGTCGTCGTAGACTGACCGTCATGGTGACGATATACCTCGGTCTGCCATCGGGAAAGATTCCGGTATATGACTGCAAACTGATTCCCTGTGAAGTGATATCTTCAAAAGAGATTTCCGCGTTGACAGGGCGTAGAGCGGGAGGTAGGTTTCTCTCTGCCTGTAATTCTGAGGGGAATATGAGACCTGCTTTGACATGTACGGTCTCTCGTTGGAAATCAAATCCAACATAAGATTTGCCGTAACCTAGCGGATTACCATCTGGGTCCAGACGGCTCATATCAGTTCCATGAGCACATTTCGCTCCCAGTACCTACACATCAGCTTGAGGTGAGTCAACGAGAATCAAATGTCACGAGCCTGATTGAATTTATTGCCTATTTGTGTTCCAAAAGCGATGGCTGATGGCCAGAACTGAAAACGAACCAGGGGATCTGAGGCCTTGTCATCGTAAGCTGCCCGACCGTAATCGTTCATCTCTAGGTTGTGAATGAGACGATCGACCGAGTCGTCGTGATGTACGCTTTTGTACGATTTGAGGAGATGGTGATTAGGGGGAAAGACGACTTGATGAGTGAAACTCATGTTGGGTCAGGTTCGAGTGTCGGAGATCTGTTGCAGGGTTTAGCTTTGGTACGGAGATAAATTTCAAGTCAGTGATGGGACCTGAATGAAAACAGAAATGTTGGGCCCGCCGCTTGCGCAAATAAGACACGGAGGATCAAGGTGCATGAGTCAAGAAGATTTGGAGAAGGAAAGTAGAAAAGAAAGGACAAGGTGAGTGAAGAAGGCGTCAGCTCAAGATGACCAACCTGGTAAGAGAGTAAGGCCCAAGCGGGAGCCGAACGTTAGCTACCCCAAGATGTCAAAGGACGACGAGATGTATGAGAGAAACACAAGACATGAAAGAGAGTGTGATGACCTGCCAGAGGTACTAATGACAGGCTACCAAGATATGCGGTATACTACAAGAAATGCGTGGGGAAGAAGTGAGAGAGAAAGAGAGAAGAGGGGGGAGAAGGAAGAGAACCGTGCTCATTGTCTTTGTAGACTCTGTATTGCAATGGTCACACCGGTCATATTATCGGTCATCGCCGCTCGCCACTCTTCACTCTCCTCTCACTGTCCAACCCTCCCTATTGACCACTACTCTCTTGTCTGGCCCTCACTGTCAGTACGATCATGGTCAGTGGGCACTATACAAACTATATCACAGCTGATGCACAGCCACGAATTTCAAGAGAGAAAGCAAAGCGACATGCAGCCGCCGTTCCTCTGCCAAAGAGAAATTTTGCCGTCCCTGAAAGTCAGGTGAAAGAGGTCGTCCTCCCTGGCACTCTACCAGCACCTAATGTAAGCCTCTTCGCGTCTATTCGTTCACATCTCTCTATCCCTATCATACGCTAGCTGATAGGTAGAATGATAGTTCCGCTGAACGTCACCTGTCCCAAGCATCCACCAGTAAACGTCGCATCACATTCCTCCCTCCCCCCGCTTCTGCACCCCAACCCTACTCCAGATCTCATCGGAAAAGACAAAATCGTAAGGGCCGTCAATCACTTTTGGGTGGAACACTCAATCCTCTCGTTTCCGCCCTCTCTGAATCATTAGGCGAACCGACCCCGTCTCAACCTCCCAAACGCACATTGGCTGTGAGAGCGGAAGAACGTCAGAAGGCAGAAGCGAAGAAGAAAGAGAGTAGCAAGATTGGTCAAGGAAAGACAAAACCTCTCAGTGAAAAAGCGAGAAGAAAACAAATTGAGAGTGAAGGACTGCGAGCTAGAATTGTAGCGCAATTGCCTGGCTTCCGAGCACAACCATGGGCAGTCATCCGGCAATACGCAGGAGAGGTCATCGCGCAGAAGGAGAAGCCTTAGAAGGCGCAGTGCAATAGTCACAATTCGATGCAGCAGCCGGATGAAAGAACATGATCCGGCCGAGAAACATGTGAAATGGATATTGAAAGGGGAGGGGTGGAAACATGCCAATGACGATACAAGTACACAGAGAGACGATAATTGACAATTCGATATTGAATCCTTTGTGACATCTGACACGTCTCCGTCATGTTGTTGAAAGGAGCGGGACGGTCGCTAAAAATGTCCGATTCGACAAGACTACCATTGCTTCTCTTCCTGTAGCATCAACACTTCTTCATTTCCACTCCACTCACGTTCTTCCTGCGTCATCGCCTTCTTCACAACTTCGCTGACCCCATTCGTCGAGTATATATTGATCCTGCTCACACTTACAACAGACCCTTCGCCTGACAACTCTCTCTTTGTGGGGACAAAATGTTAGGAAGCCACAAGAGTCGGCACCATTCGATAGCTGAACCGATACCTTCCAGTCCGCAGCTCATGTGGTGAGTCTGACTTCCTCTTGTTGATTGAAGAGGTTGCTGAGTACCAGGTTGGGCGCCCACCCATTTCACATTGAACCTCGTGTCGCTCGACCATCACTCATACGTTCTCCACCTCTGTCGCCATCCAAATATCACGTAGGCTACTTCGGTGAAGAATCTCTGGGAAGATTCGATTCACCTACTGATATTCTGTACTGTCATGCGAGGTACTCTCATGGTTCCACTCCATCGATAGCCAACGCAAGTCCGGATGTGGGAGCGAATGTACGACGACGACATAGTTCAAAGCTTCCTCAAGAGTCCGTCAAGGTCCGTCGAGTGTCATTCAGCCAGGATGTTCAGCGTGAAGGTTGGCAACCGCATCGGGCGAAGGATCAGGTTGATGATACTATTCGTCTACAGTCGCCTAATGTGACAGATGTCGAAGACAAAGACAGATCCGACACCGAAGCTCGCCAACCATCATCACCGATCTCACCCATTTTGAAGACACCAATGACAGCCAACATTGCCCAACCCATATCTCAGCTCACAAAGAGTCGACCATTCCCGGGCCGAACTCAACATGTATCAATAAGGCGAGATCCGGTAATGCTCTGCGCTCATTCACCCATATCCGCCACTCCTGTACCCATCGAGAAGATCCTGGACAACTTATCCCTCGAACCAAGTCCTACAAGTCCATTCAAGATCCAAGATTTGATACCCGCTAGTCTGTCTGACCCGGTTTATCGCACGTATCATGGTCTTCCCTCGGGCAGTCCTCAATATCTCGAGTTTCGTACGCGCAAAGACAGAGATCGTATCCTACGAGCAAAAGCCAATTCGATGGCTTTCGACTCGCCTCCGGGAGATAGCGTTGGTAGAGGAGTACATCGTCGTGTCACTTTGCATTGAACGGGTTAGATTGTTCTGAGTAGTCTACATGTACGATTAATCTATAATGATAATGCATGCTATGCGGTGAAAAGGGTCATTGTGAATTTGGTACATTTGCCTGATGCGGATTTTGACATCGCCTCCTTCCTTTCCTTCTTTCCTCCTTCCGTCTTGTTCCTCTCCATAACCAAGCGTCATATCCTTCTAAAACCAAAGAATACCACGAGGCTTGACTCTGCAAGCTACAGCGGTGCATGATCCACCGTGTACACAGCATGGCTGCTAGACAGGAAGCTATCGGCCCCGCGGGCACCCACTAGCTATCACATTACTACTAACGGGATTAGGGCAAGGCAGTGTATGTCATCGTTCCTTCTCCTTCTCCTCCCTCTCATACCATCACCATGATACCACGCGGAATGATTGCCCTTGTCCACACGCACACACTACTTTTACTGACCATGCTCATAGCTCACATCTATCACACTCACACTATCCCTTCTCAGCATCGCTCCCTCATGTTACCGGCACCCCGAGGCCCCGAGGCTTGGTTACTTCGGTATCAGACGGTAGGCGGCGGTGCCGTACCCCTCAAGCCTCAAGTGAACAAATGTGACAAGAAATCATGTATAATATCCCGTTCCCTTCTCCCTTCAAAGACCATCACCATCACATTGACACATCGACCCTCAACGATCTCTCGATATACAAGTTTAACAGACCCGGATCAACACATCCTTGTCGTCCCGCTTTTCGTTTTCCCGACAACCACTTTCCGTCCCGTCACTTTTCTACTCGAAGGGGGAAAGACCTTTGTAGGTCGCAGATCAAGTGGTAGAAGGTATCCATACGAGCCTCGACGGCAGTGTGCCTTGCTTGCTATCTTTTCCTTTCCTACTAGGTTGAGTAAGGAAGATCTTGGAACCGGCGAACACGAGTGATATCATCGACTTTGGAATTCCCTTCTTCACCTCTCGTTGTTATTTTCTTTGAAAGGATCACATCGGTCAAGACGATTTACAAGATGGTCAGTAATCCCAAAAGTGTATACATGTTGTATAAGAAAGCTAATCAAATAGTCTGATAACATGTTACCTTGTTCTATCCCCTTGCCCGAATCCCCTATCCAGAGACCATCCTCAAATATTGATTTCTCCAACCAAGTCGCGCCATTCCCTCTACCACCTGCTCGACCAGCTAGCACTCCTCCAATCCTTCGTTCCCTGGGTCTCATCGATACACCAGAAACACTTCGAAGCCCCATCAGACAGGTGATTGAACTTCCAATGTCTATGTTTGACACACCTCTTTCTCGGCGATTTAGCCAGGGAGCCAACCTCGATACCATTTCCGAAATTTGTGAACCGACAGTTCTTTCGACACCCAGTGTGAGCCAGACTGAGATCGATGGACATGGAAGGAGAATGGTACAACTTGCTCATGGAGAAGAAGTAAATTGGGCACGTCCATTGATGGCAAATACGGAAGATGCGGAAGGTACGTATTTTTTTCTCGTCGTGTTGACTACCTCCTTTATCCATTAAACTGGTATCTGGGCGACTATCATCACGACGTCATAACATCCCCTTGACAACCTCACATCAGATGTTCTTCTCAAGAATGATCGTCGCTGATCTCAGTTCGTATCTTTGGTGCATCTCAGCAACGTATTCGTCGTGTGGCTGCCCGTGCCATCTTGACTCAACAACCGCTCACTCCACCTTCTTCCGATGACGGTCAAGTCTTAACTCCTTCCTCAGAAACCTACGCCTTATATAGACAACTACAACAACTTACTTTCGAATCTGCAGATTCGTCTGAAGCGAAAAATTTAGACATCACTCCATTCAACTTGAACACACCGTCATCCTCTCCCACACCCATTCCTCGTGTTCGGCCTGCCAGCTGGATGATCTCCACATTTCCTCAGCCAGACACGAGTGATCCCACATATCTTGGCCTCATGCGATCCGGAAGTCAATGGACAACTTATTCAGGGGCTACCATGTCTCGAGGTCCTAGTCACGTCAAGGAAAAGAAGATCAAACGAAAAGCCGTTCCTGCTCTTCCCGCCGATCTGTTCTCCCCTGAAATCGCCGTCGCTTCCACATCATCTCCACCTCCTTCAGCCTTCGCTCGCCACACTTCTCCACTACCTCAGTTCGCGCCCCACTCACCCTCAACCACACCGGAGCCTTTTGCCAGACCTCCATTCATCAGAGCGGCAACTTCCACTCGTCAACCAATCACTGATAAACACGACCTTTCCGACCAGTTATCAACAAAGATGGACATAGTGATCCCTACGCCTGCCTCAACTCCATCTATGCGTCTCACCAGCAAGAGCATGCTCACACTTCCATTAACGATGCACCAACTCGAAGTCGCTCCTCCTCTTCCCCTCACTCCTCGTTCACCCGTCTTACTGTCTCTTCCACCCTCGAAGACTTCTGCCCCACGTCAAAATGAAGACACCCGTACTCCACCTCGTAAAGGTTTAGGTTCTCTCTATGCCACTGCCAGGGGTGCAGTCAGCGCTTTCGATTTGACCATCTCGTCTCGTCGAACGTCTCAAAAACCTCCTAGCACCTTACCTCGAGTAGGTCCCAGTATCCAAACAACACGTTCCATCTCACCTCCTCATGTCATACCCACAACAGTACGCACTCTTCCTATCCTCTCCGCTTCGGCCAACAAATCCACTCCGGTACTCAATATCACCACAAATAAATTTCAAAACGTACCGTTGTCTGGACAAGTTCGTACTTCTCCCATGGGACACAAACGTGAGCTGTCCGGATGGTCCACAGTATCGGGATCCTATGAGACAAGTAGTGAAGGGCATTCCTTCGACGGGTACGAACTTCGTACGCCTACAGATACCGATGTCGAGGGAGGAGTACATATGAGGGAGTTTGGGTTTTTGGCGGGGAAAGAATCAAAGATGAACGTGGGAGAAGTGTCGGTGTTGGACAAGGTGGACAGAGGACAGGATATGCGAGGGATGAAGGAGAAGGAGAAGAGACATGCGAGTTTGTCAAGAGGTTTGAGTAAACTTAAAGTTGCCAGAGGGTTGTCGAGATTGTTAAATCGAGGCTGATCGTTTGTTGTTTTGTGAAGTGCAGGGTTTGTGAGCCGATAATTGGTCTAGGCCCGGGAGGGGGGGTTGGTGTACTGTCATGCTTGCTTCTGTAGACTAAACGATGCAACAACGATCTAAACGTGAATCGGTATCCACCATCCTAGTTTCCTAGGTTTCGCTGCCTGCACACAATCGTGACATACTGGAGCCCTTGTGATCCGTGTTAGCAAGTCAGGGACAAAGTAACTACATTTTCATTGTACCTCAGCTCGACAAGATACAATGTTTACTACATACTACGATCCGAAGGTGGTGTTGGTCCAGCTATCCTCAACGTTGACTCCCTCCTTCCCCAAACCATTGATGTAGTCACTGTCGCAGTCCCAACCTGACTTGTTTGCCCACATGGTGTTGTGGAACCTACAAGAGCCTGACTTGGATGGTCAGCTGTTAAACGCGCAGAAACAATAGTAGAATGACTACCATTTGTCTCCAAGTGACGATAAACCGAATCACGGCGATGTCTTAACTCATTGTCCACTTGATAACGTGTAGAGCTTGGAGGTAGATAAGAAGAAGAAGGATTATAACGATGGTCCAAATCCGGATTCCCGAAAACTGAACCTAGGGGATGTTCACTGGTTGGAATTCTAATCCTTTTATAACTGGTCCCAGTTGGTCCTGAACCACTCCCAAATTTGATGCTCCGGGAAGGTATTCACAGAGAAATGTCAATACTCTACCCTGGTCTTCCATCATGGAAGTGTGGTCGTAACCTGATGGAAGATCAGTGGGAAGTGTGGGTCGTTTGAAGCCTCTACTATGTAGTCCCTGAACTATAGAACTAGCGTGTGCATCATATTCGCTGCTAGTTTGTTCCATACCCAGACTCCGGAAAAAGATAGATTCTTTTTGTAAAGTTTGGGCCAGGTTATGGAGAGTCGTTGCAGCTTGGTCGACCATTGGGTCATGTAGTTTCTTGAAGGTTGAAGGAGATCGAGCAGTTGACAATGATGTGTCTCTTGATGTTGATGACATGCTGTTTGAGTTTGATGTTTTTGTTATTTCTGATTTGATTCTATTTGTGATTGAGGGAATCGTCTGGGACAAGTTGAAGTATTTAACTTTCACGGTTCTAGGGGAAGAAACTTCCGTGGGGAAATCTTGGTCATGATTTCCGGATGAATCCATTGTTCTTTCCCTCTTCCTTTCCCCGGCGGGTAGGCGGGTAGGTGGGTAGGGGAAACGGCGTATTCATACGGCCGCGGACAAGACTCTCCGGTCCGTGATTTTGTTTCTACGATACGTCAGAGAATCTTAGTTAAGGGGGATGTTGAAACGTGTGAAATCGGGAGGGTTGGGCCGAAAAAGGGGAGATCCGTGCGATGGGGTTTCGCCTCGGGTGGACGAACTCCGTGTCGTTCACAAATCGATTGGATGATACATGTTCAGATTAGCTACGCATAGTAGGTCTAGAAACCAAATAAACGGATTCCACAAGGGACAAACAGGTGATATATTTGTATGATTGGTTATGAGAGGCAAGTGCGCTCACAAAAAAGTCATACTCTCCATAATCTCTTCGCATCCGACTCTGAAAGGATTGGTAATGCTAACTTGTTCATAGCAGAACCATTGCATATTTGAAGAGGTATTCAGAACTTCTGCTTGGTAGGTAAAAGTCTGAAAGTGGGTGACCAATTGAGTGTGAGAAGAGTTCAGGGGATTACAGAGAATGGGGTTTGGAATGAGGACTAATTTGGCACAGAACTACTCCATTTCATGGTCCCCGTCCCATTACTGCCTGGGAAGACAATCTGTCAGACCCCCCTATCCCCTCTCTTCCAAGCTATCAGGAATCTGACTGCTCAGCTTCAACAACCTGTAGAGACAAACCACGGAATTATTACTTTACTGAAATGTTATGGCACTTCTCAATGTCCAGTCTCAACCTGAGGTTGGCGCCTCCAGTGCCTGGGAGATGAGAAGACTGCCTCAAAAGTTCATGACATTGCTAAGTCATCAACTACAGGCAAAGAAGTTGATCCAGGATACTACCAAGGATCAGTATCATCATTCATGTCTTCCCCGAAAGCCTGCAAGCCTGTCTCTACTGATAGCATCGGAGCGAGCCGGGTGAGACTCTGTTCTCTCGTCCTGCATCTGTTGAGAAAAGAATGAATTGGATCCATGAAGTAGTAACGAGCTGGATGTAGTTTGTGCACCGCCCCATGAAGGCATCACGGCGATCATATCTGAAGGAGCATAACGATGACTGATAGGAGCGGCAAGTGGATAAACCTCTTCTTCCTGCCTCTTCACATCCCTGTAGCAATTATAGATAGGTGGGCCCAGTCTGTTAGCCGATAGAATCGGGCCAGGACGGCCGAACCGCCGTTAGATAATTACCCCTTCCGTCGAATATTTCTCCGTTCAACTTATCCTCTGAACTTTATTCGATCGTCTCTGGTTTTATGCGTGTGAGTGGAATGTGATAAGTATAGAGACATGTAGAATTGATGCATGCTCTTTTTCCCCTCTGTATTACCATCTAATTATCAGAAAACAGATTAACAGTCGGAAGTCCACATACCTCTGTGTATAACTAAGGCAAGTTCCTACTTCTACTCCTCTCATAATGTCCTCAGTGTCGACTAAGATTTCGTTTGAGAATCTCCCCAAGTTATCCTACGATCCATCGACGTATGCTTCGTGGAGGAAGGCGATCGAGGTGTATCTACAGATAGGCGATGTATGGAATGTCGTCTCAGGTAATGATACCGAACCTGGTCGCGAAGGGGTTAGGCCGGCAGCTGAGAGGGCGGGATCAGTACCTCCTACCACGCCCGTCGAAGGGCAAGTGGTTGGTAGAAGGATTACTGGAGAAGAGTTGAAAGAGTGGGAAAAGTGGCAAGCGAGGGAGAATAAAGCGCAAGGGATGATCAAGGGAACAGTGACGGAAGCTGTAATGCTTGATTTATCTGAGAAGATGTCAGCTAAAGAGATGTGGGATTACTGCTTGAAAATGCACGTAACAGCCACGAACGAGAATCAGAGGAACGTCCGTCAAGCATTGTTTAGCTATGACTTGAGGGAGGATGCGACGGCCGAAGAAATGGCTAAGCATGTAGAGGATTTCTCGAAGACAATGGCTGAAGCGAAATTGGTGGGATTGATCTTTGACTCACAGGCACAAGCAGGTTTATTCCTCAATACCATCCTAGCACCAGCATACAGGATCATCCACGTAGAACTAATGTCCGTACCTGAAGAGGAGAGGACATGGGACAAAGTGTTGTCGATCTTTAACGCAGAAACGGCGAGACGTAAGGCGCGCCCTGTTGGTAGGACCAATAGAAAGGGATTCGCGATGTTCGCCGAAAGGGATAAAGGAATGAGGGTGAACCGAGATAATATCTCTGATGGTCAGCCCAGGAAAGAAACTAGAAAGTGTTATAACTGTGACACTGTAGGACATCTAGCGAAGTACTGTCGTAAACCTAAAAGAGAGGATACGAACAGGAAAGAAAACGCAGATGTAAAGGATGGAGGTAAAAAGAAATGGAGGAATAATAAGAATAATAAGAAAGGACATACGGTCTCGAAGGATGAGAACCAGTCCAAGGATAACTCCAAAACCTCCTTGATGTATTCGTCATTGGATGGTGAACACGAGGCATGGGCCGGGATGGCCATGTCGACAGAATCGTGGTTCGATGATGACGAAGGGTACACGAGTAACATCGTATGGCCCGAAGAAATTGAAAACCCGTGGGTTGAGGATAATGAGTGGGTGGGATTGGCTACAGAGTCTAATGACGTGAGCCACACTCGTGTAATCCCCACCTGGGTAGTGGATAGTGGTGCTACTCACCATATAACTCCTCACAGGTCGATAATGACGAATATTAAAAGGCTAGTGGAACCGAGAGTGTTCGGACTAGCATCTGGCAAGTCAATGACGGCTTGGGAAACAGGTGACATTAACCTCGAACTAGATTCAGGACAGAAAATGGTACTGAAAGATGTACATCACGTCCCCACAGCAAAGATAAGTCTTCTCTCCCTCTCGAAGTTACTCTCATGGGGGTGGAAAGCGAATCTAAGTAGTGGTGGTGGATGGATAGGTAAAGGTAAAGAGAAACTAGGTTTGAGGAAACATGACTCACTGTGGTCGGTACGATTCGGCAGAGCAATGTCTGCTGCGATGATCGTGATATCGACACCGAAGGCGACTTCACCACTTGAATCTGAGCATCAGCGACTCGGACATATAGGTGTAGATAAACTAAAGAATCTAGGTAGACAGGGACTATTGAAGAAGGACTGGGACACTTACAAGAACGATCCCTTTACAACTGATAAATGTCCCGCCTGCATGCAGGCCAAGATAACACGTCTACCGAAGAATAAAGAAGCACCAATGTTAAAAGGAGATGGTGAAGGAGTAGGAATGGATGTCGATATTACTGGTCCGTTCGGTCCGGCTATAAAAGGTGAACGATATTTCTTCGTTGGTGTGGAAAGGGCGAGTCGAATTGTATTCGCTATACCAATAACGACGAAGAACGAAGCGTCTGATATCGTTCGACAGTGTATCTCAAAATTGGAGAAACAGTTTGGTGAAAGGGTGAGAGTGATTAGGTCTGATGGGGGAGGTGAATTCGATAGCCTCGATATGAGGGAATTCTACCTGTCAGCAGGGATCAACCACTACATCACACCGAGATACACACCAGAATTAAATGGAGTGGCGGAAAGAATGATACGTACCTTGAAGGGGATGGTATCAACGATGTTGTTTGACTCAGGACTACCGAACGAATATTGGTCCTATGCTGTCAGATACGCCGCCATCATAATTATGAAAACATCGATTGGTGTCAGCGGTAAATCAGGCTGGACATCACTCACAGGAAGAGACACGAACCTAGATAGCGTGTGGAGATTCGGTGAACGGTGTTTTGTTCAGATACCAAGGGAGATAAGGCTGAAGTCGAACTTCACGATACCTAGGGGTTCATCAGCCATTATACTAGGTCAAGATGAGGGTGTGAGCGGTTGGATCGTTAGAATGGACGGATCGGGACGAATCAAACACTCACGAGACGTTCGTCGCTCGACAGGACGAATGGTGACTACTAGAGAGTCGCCCGATGTCATCCAAACCCCTCTCGACGCCATCGAAGTAGACCTAAACCCCGTTGTCAACGAAGAAATTTTCCTTGACGACCGCTCAGAAAGTGGCGAACAGGAAAATATCGATAATGAACAAGGAAATGATGTCGACAGAGACAACTCACCTAATACAGGTCCACAACCTACTGAAAGACGACGTGGACAGGGCATTTGGGGAGGAAATTGGGTCTATGAGAACGATATCGTCGAAAATGAGAGAAATGATGAGGAAGGAAGAAATGATGGGGACGAGGGGATCGTGATGACACGTCACGGACGAATTATTCGACCCCCCCACCGTTTCGCAGGCCTAACAGACTCGTTCCTAGACTTCGGTCGCGAGCCTAATAAGTTAGTCTCACTCGCCTCTATCGCAGGTATCGAAAGTGATACTTCTCTCATTGATCCTATCTCTCCTGAAGAAGCAGTAAACGGCCCAGATGGTGAGAAGTGGCTAGAATCCATGGAGAAAGAGATATCCAACATAGAATCTAAGGATACATGGGTGGAGACGGTACTTCCACCGGGACGAAAAGCCATTGGATGTAAATGGGTATTCAAAGTGAAGACAGATTCTGAGGGAAACTTACTAAAGTACAAGTCACGACTAGTAGCTCAAGGTTTCTCACAGATACCAGGTGTCGATTACGAAGAAACATTCGCACCTGTAGGTAGATCGGGGTCATTGCGAATACTCTTGACTATAGCAGCAACTGAAGATCTTGAAATTCGTCAGGCCGATGTCGAAGGGGCGTATTTAAACGGTAAACTCGATGTCGAAATTTACATGAAGTATCCCAAAGGGATAAAGCCGAAACCTGGATGTAATACCTTGAAGTTAATAAAGTCTCTTTACGGTTTAAAGCAATCTGGTAGGACATGGTGGATAGAACTCGGCGAAGGATTATCTCACCTAGGTTTTTCAAGAATCGAATCAGATTGGGGTCTTTACTACAGACCAGAAGGGAAAATCGAAGGAAAGGGAGCAGCAATACTGCTGGCCTATGTCGATGATCTGGTATTAGCCACGAAATCGAAGGAAGAAGCTAAGGAAATTTTCGATGGGCTAGGTAAAAGATGGATAATAACCGACCTGGGGGAGATAAGTACTATCTTAGGTATGAAGGTAACAAGGAACAGAGAAGAAAAGACGATATGGTTAAACCAACCAGCGTACATCGATAAGATAGTTCAGAAGTTTCCAGAAAACGACTTACATCGAGACCGAAAAACACCGTTACCTCTTACTGCGAAAAATCCTTCGATGTCGGAGGTGGAAAGTGAAATTCGACCATTTCAAGAGTTAATAGGATGTCTACAGTGGTTAGCCACATGTACTCGACCTGACATATCATATGCAGCCTCATACCTTGCTAGGTACCTTACCAAACCGACGAAGAAAGTATGGGAGGAAGGGATAATGGTAATTACCTACCTTCGGTCCACTCGTTTACATGGTATTCGTCTCGGTGGCGAGGCTAGCGATCTAGCAGGATGGGTTGATGCCGATTGGGCAGGTTGTAAAGACACACGACGATCAACTACTGGTTGGATATTTATGATGAACGACTCACCGATAACATGGAGTTCAAAAAGACAAGCTACGGTATCGTCGTCGACAGTGGAAGCAGAGTACATCGCGATGGCTGAAGCAGCGAAGGAAGCTCAGTGGTTGAGAGGATTATTGAGGGAGATAGGCTACGATCAGCTAAATCCTACTATATTAAATTGCGATAATCAAGGATCGATATCACTAGCGAGAAAACCTGGTACTCACCAGAGGACAAAACATATTGATATTCGACATCATGCCCTTCGAGATCTAGTCAGTAATAAAGTTATTGAACTAGAATACGTCAGCACTGTCTATCAGCGAGCAGATGTACTCACGAAAGCTTTAGGTGGACCAGTACATTCGGTGAATATGTCAGCGATACGGGTAGAACCACCGAAGAAGAAAAACATTGGTTCAGTATACGTGACATTAGATGATGATGAAATCGTCGATTACAATTATTCAGATTTCGAGGACCTAGGAGATCTATCAGGTGGTACAGAGAACGAAGTGGTACCAAGGAACGAAGTGGTACCAGATACAGAGTTGGTATCAGACAGAGAAGTGTGGGTGGAAGGAACTTCAGAGAAACCCACCGAAGGTACCACCGAAGGAAAAGTTCTCGTGAGCCAAAATGTAAAATTTTCGGGTGTACCTATGAATGTGAGTAATTCTAAGATAGGTCAGAAACCACCGGTAGAACCTAGAATCATTAGAGAAATGAAAGAGAAGAGTAGGATGAGAAGAGATAAGACGATACATAGGAGGGATACTACTCAACCTCCATCGTCAAGTCCACGAACACCGGGAACTTTGGCTGGTAGCCAGCAACCTTATATCCACCGAGGATATTCTCAAGTTTATCGTGGAGAGAGTCCACAGCATCAACAATCTCTTGTACCCTCTCGTGGGTTACCCCACCTTCCAAAAGAGCGTTTCCTATCGAAAGGAAATGTTTGTCTAGGTTCGACTTCAATATCCCCAGTTCAAATTTCACCTTCTGGGAAAGATCTCAAACTCAATAAAGTTCATGGTATGACTGACAGACTTACAGTCGGGAGGATTGCTGGGGAGCAACCTAAGAGCAGGACGATCAGACGGTCCAGGGACCGAGGGAGAAGCAATGGTCGAAAGAACGGAGGCAGGAACTTGGGCCATGATAACGATGCGGTTGCTACTAATGATAATAGATATCGTCAGCCAGGGACACGAAGGAATTTCATCGATTCTCGGGAGTCTACTAGCAAACCTGAAGTTTTAAGAAGTAGACAGGACAGAGGGAAGTTCAGACAGTCAGAAACGAGTGATAAAAGTGGAGAAAAACGAAAGGTGGACATACCGATAATTGGAGATAAAAGTGATGAAGTAAAAGGAATGATAGAGAAGAGTCAGTCGTCAGTAGTGAGTGGTAACCACGTGACAGAGCGGAGCCCCGCAGGGGGCCCCACAGAAATTCATTTCACGATTTCACCTACCACTACTACCACACACATAACACTCAATATTTCGTCATTACTACCTTCTACATCATCACAAACCCCGCCGTCGCCATCGATAAATCGTCCGGGACTACTGCAGAGTCGTGCATTGTCCCGTGGGGGAGTGTTAGCCGATAGAATCGGGCCAGGACGGCCGAACCGCCGTTAGATAATTACCCCTTCCGTCGAATATTTCTCCGTTCAACTTATCCTCTGAACTTTATTCGATCGTCTCTGGTTTTATGTGTGTGAGTGGAATGTGATAAGTATAGAGACATGTAGAATTGATGCATGCTCTTTTTCCCCTCTGTATTACCATCTAATTATCAGAAAACACAGTCTTCTATCAGAAGTGGAACCTGATTCCTGCCGTGGGTCTGTTTCAGGAAAAGAGTATAGCGCCACAAAATCAAATATCACCTGGGAGTCTAACGAATAGGTTTGGGCGTCATAAGTGGGGTCCAAGCTGGTAGGAAGATCTTCAATATGGTAGTTCTTTGCTCGTAGGAGGGTAATGATCTCTTTGACCCAATCTGCGAAATACGATCCAACTTCTGGATCTCCATAGGGACGACCTGGAGTGGAGAGCCAGAGACTTGCCCTTTGCAAGGACATAGATAACTGGTGAAGTCTATAGGCTCGCAAGTCGTTTATTGGAGTTCGTAAGATTACCACTGAAGCTCGAAGTTGGTCTTGATTATGAAGCGTCATAGTTGGCGTTTGCTCGCAATTGAAGAGGGCACGTTCTGATGTTAAAGTACCCTTTTTGTGGATGGGACGTAACAACCTTGGCTTTCTCACTTTCAGGTCCGCTCATTTATATGGGACCCTACATATGTTAGCCGATAGAATCGGGCCAGGACGGCCGAACCGCCGTTAGAATTACCCCTTCCGTCGAATATTTCTCCGTTCAACTTATCCTCTGAACTTTATTCGATCGTCTCTGGTTTAATGTGTGTGAGTGGAATGTGATAAGTATAGAGACATGTAGAATTGATGCATGCTCTTTTTTCCCTCTGTATTACCATCTAATTATCAGCGAACAACATAGTATGATGAGTGATACGGAAGAGGAGCGAGTGGAGGCGTGAGGCCGCGGAGTCATGACGACAACGCACGGAAATCTCCCAACAGTTGTGGTGTGGGAAGTGTTCACATGCTCCGAGACCCATGATGCGGTTTTGGAGTGAAGGGACACAAATCAGAATGAAGTTCGAGATAAATATACTGCTAAAAGATAGAAGCTCTTATACATCAACGACGGAAGTACGCTCAATCGAGAAAGACCCCACGGATTTCAACTCCGTGCAAAGAGCGAGTCAAAGGGGAATTTTACCTCCGTGAAACAACAGCCGACCAAAAGTGGGAAGTCGACGCTTTGCATTGATATCTCTTTGTGATATCCGATAGTCTTGACGTGTCGTGTGGGACACCTTATCAGAATTTGAGGGCGTTGGTAACCGGAATTTCAGGACCACAAATTATGTACAGGTTGCCGCAGGCTCATACATCAGCCGTAGTCCCTTCATTCGAATACCAAGAAGCCATAAATGTCATAGACTCGTAGACAGTAATGCTATTCTCTCTACATTGCACGGGTCACTAAAATCTAATCTCACTGTTCATACTTCCATCTCTGTTTATTCACCTTCGTTCTAATCCTGATAGCAGAAACACAACTCCCTTCTTGACTTGCCCTCACATCACAACACAGAGTTATCACAGAACATCAACGCTGTAAAGCTGTCCTGGGGTGCTGCAAAGCCGGTCTGCAAGGTGGACTCAGGAGAACTGTCAAGAACAGTGATATCGTGGATAACCTTCTCAATGCCCTTTGGGAGCGCATAGGCAATATTCTTGACCTCCCCACCGCAACACACAATGAATCTTGTTATCACTGAGCTGGCAATGCTTTTGCTCAAATCTGAATCGGGATCCCAGGGAATTCTGTGCGTCGCACTCAAAAACGTCTCGATCCTTTTGGCTTGCTCAACAAAGAAATGTTGGCGTACTACACAATGGATATGGTCAAGAAATTCTGTCTGATGCCAACAGGTATCTTGGTATGCATCCAAAGCCCAGAGCACCTGAGTGAGTCTCATCCTTCTTGTTTCTGAGCTCATGTCCTTCAAGTTATCACTAATTTTCTTCTGACTGTGTTCCAGTTTCTTGGCCAAGTGCCGGTCAGTAAGAGTTCTGTAATCAATATGGAAAGTTTGAAATCGTTGTAGACCCAAAGACTGGATAGCTCGAGGAAGAGTTGTCAAGAGTGGGCCTTGTAAGCTTGAATAAGTCAATGCAAATTGATTCAATGCCATGTATGCACTGAAACTAGATTCAGGGTCATCACTACCAGAGGAAAATAATACTCGAGGAGGTGTTGCTTGACCGAATGCCTCCAACCATATCCGTGACTCACTAGCCATGGTGTAAAAGAAGCTTTTTGATGGGAGTAGTTTCTCAGTCACTGTCGGGCCATCATCGAGGTTTTGAGCGAGGAAATCAGCAATTCGAAATGACTCTTCAAGGACATCAATTATCTCTTTCCTACTGAGCTCCATGACAGGAGGGTATCAAAGCAACCTATAATTTACAACTATGAATAGAATATGTGTTGGTGCTTTGTTCAGAGAGCACAGAGGGGAATTTACTAGCAAGTACAGTACAAGTCACTTTTCTTCTACCCATGAGCCTTCTAGTCTTCTTTCTAGCTCAGCATGTAGCGGAGCTAGAATCAAATCCCTCGATATCCGTCTCACGGTCGTAAAATTTCCCGTTTTGGTGGATGGCGTGGGAACGATGTCGAGGCTGTGCGTGATGTGGGAACCATGATCAGTGATCAGATCAAGATCAAAATGGACACTCTCCAAGATAACACGTTGACGACCCAAATGTCACGAACCATGTCGTGACACCCCTGACAGCTACCATCACCGACCCTCCTTTCACCATCACCGAACCACTGTCCACCACCACCCCGAACCACTGAGACCAACTACAACGAAGTTACGAGAACCTAGAGATTATTTGTCACGACAACCCCGCCTAACGGAGAACTACGGCGAAGTTAGGGGAAGGAAACCGAGGGAGAGTGGAGTAGGGGAAGTTAGGCGAAGTTAGTCAGAGTAGGATATCGGGGATATGGCGAGGTACGGCGAAGTTGAACGAAGAGGACTGAGCGCGAGGCTGTACAGGGGTTGAGGGACGTTCTATGAGAAGAGAGGGGAAGTATAGATAGTTTACAGATTGCTGAACTTCTTCAGCGATCCTTGATTGTTGTCAGTAGCAAGAGATATATTCAGTAGCTACAACCATCAATTTAGGGAGAGCTACCACTGAGCAGTTCGACACACTACGGCGAAGTTAGCCGTAGTTCACCGACGATCACCTTATCATTTACCACTTGACGTATTACTACGGCGAAGTTAGCCGTAGTTCCCCGACGAGTACCCTGTCGTAGTGAGACATCGACGCCCCACTACGACGTAGTTAGCCGAGGTTTGTCGACCGTCGGTCAGTAGAAGAGAAGAAACGACGCCCGTGACAGTATCAAGGATCGCTCTTACCGATGACCCGTGCAGACCTCGGAGAAGCTCAAAGTTTTATGCAACCGGAGAGGAGAATTACAAGAAGTATGAGTAGACCAGGAGAAACGGGAGAAGAGACGGAGAGGAGGATGTTGGAGGAATTAAGACAAAGCTTGGGACCATTGCCTGGTGCAATTGATACCCCCAAAGGATCAACCCAAGGAGATGATTTCTATCCGCCCCTACCTCTTGAACCACCCCCCCCCCCAGCCTACCGGACTATCAGAACCACCAATGGTGAGGACAGGTTCCGAAGGTTCGGGACAGACTCCACGACCAAGGGAGAGGAGCACAGGAGGTAGGCTAAGTTTGGCAGGGAGCGAAGGAGTAGGAGGAACTGAGGAGGAGGCCACAACTCAGAAGATGATTCTGGCGATAATGAACATGATGATGGAGATGAATAAGGATATGATAGCGGAGAGGAACCGTCGAGAGGAACAGAAGAAGAGGAAAGAGCAGGAGACAGTCGGGGGGATAGTCGAGGGGATCTCTGAAGGGGTACGGCTCGCCATGGGAAGACAGGTTTCGGCGACCCCAGGGGTTGCTGAGATGAGTGGAGGGATAAAGCTTCCCCTCCCAGACCTGTGGAGGGGCAAGAGATCAAAGCTCACCGCCTTCATCTCAGAATGTGAAGTTCACTTCGAAATCAACGCTCGCAAGTTCCCCACCGACCGTGTAAAAATCTTTTTCATGATCTCCCATCTACGTGAAACTCCTCTTCTTGCCGTCCAACCGGACTTGCCTAAAGACGACCCCCCCCCGAACACCTTCTAGACTATAAGAAGTTCATCCAATATCTCAAAACCAACTTCGGAGACCCCGACGAGGAGGGAACCACAGCAAGGGGAATAAACGAGCTTCGGCAGAATGGGTCGGCTTTGGTCTACTTTGCCGCCTTTCAACGATATGTAGCGGTGTTAGGATGGGGCGATGATGGGAACCTGGTGGACCGGGCGAAGAATGGACTGAAAAGTCACTTGCTGGATGAAATCGCTTGCCATGGAAAAGTTTTCAAGACCGTCCGAGCGTTAATTGACTTTGTGGTCCCCATGGACAATTGCTTGCACCAGCGAAGGGTGGAGAAGGAGAATGGGAAGAAGAGGAAGGAACAGGGGGAGAGGAGAGAGGAGGTAAATAGGGGAGGGGAAAGGAAGGCCGAGGAGAAAGGGCAATCTATGGCGAAGTTCGAGGGCTCGCAACCTAAGGCCACGAACAAGGGAAGGGCAATTCCAACGGACGTGGGCGAACTAAATTGTCGTTGGCCAAGACCCAGTGCTGATGAGGTATTGAAACATCGGGAGGAGGGGAAGTGTACTGGATGTGGAGTGAGGGGACATTACAACTGGGATTGCCCTGTAATAGCGGCAAAGGTAAAGGCTGGGATCATCCCCTTGCAATCCTTTTCACAAAGTGCTGGAGGAGAAGGGAGATTTAGCACAGGTGGAAATGCCGTCCCTCTTGGAGATAGGAAGAAAATCAATGCAGTCAGAGGGGAAGAAGCATGTTTTGCAGAGCGGGGGATGGACGAGGAGGAAAAATATGGGGACCCGTCGCGATAGGCGAGACTGGGCGGGTCCGCACTCATATTCTCTCGGCCACTGTTCCTACCCCCAGTAAAAGGAAAGAGCTGATGAGACCAGGTGAATGTGCATATAAGTCTGTAAACACCACTCCAAAATGTATAGATGATTGCCATACCCCAATCCCTTCCACCTGTAACAACCAACCCAAATCTAACGTGTATGTCAAAGGAATCGAACTAACGGCCTTGTGGGACACCGGGGCAACCTGTTCGTATATAAGTCCCGAGGCGGCCAGGAGGATTAAAAAGGAGAAGAGGAAATACCCCGTGAGTGTACCAGTTCACATGTTTGATGGCTCGGTTAGTGTGGCTGGACCCATTACGGAGTTCGTCGAAGTGAGTCTGGGTGTCCAGAAGTTAGGCGAAGTTCACCCAATAAAGCTGGATGTTACCACCCTTTGTGTTGCGGATGTCGTGATAGGATGGGAATGGATGAGAGAAGAGAGAGTAATCCTAAATGGGGGAGCAAATACTATATCCTTCCCTATTCCCCAGACAAACAAGGGGGAAAGCGCAGTGTCCTTTCCCCTACCCATGCCGAACGAAAGAGAAGAGTTATCCTCTCCTTTTCCACAGACGAAAAATGTCGCGAGCCTAGCAGCCATAGGGCTCAGGATCCGAACCGACGAAACAGACCTCCGAGGCAAAGATGAGCTCGAAGAGCTGAGCCCGGAGGAACAAGACGAGTTGTTCCAGGTAGTACCCGAACAATACCACCAATACATTGACGTGTTTAACCCGAAGAAAGGGGGAGAGACTCTTCCCCCCCGAGGTCCTACAATTTGAAGTTTGAGCTCAAGGAGGGGGCGAACCTGAAGGTCGCCTCCCTCTATGCTCAAGGAGAAGATCAGAGACACGCGCTGAGAGACATACTAGATCGCGAAACTGCCGCTGGCCGAATTCGAGCAAGTAATTCGCCGTACGGCTCACCAATGTTTATGATACCAAAGAAAGCCGAAGGCCAATGGCGAATGGTCATCGACTATCGAAAGTTAAACAAAGCAACGATACCAGACGCATACCCTCTCCCATTGATAGGTCAGATTACCGAAGAACTTGGGAAAGCAAGATACTTCAGCAAACTGGACCTAATTGGAGCGTACCAATTATTGAGGGTGACAGAAGGACATGAACACCTGACTGCGTTCAGGACACAGTATGGTATGTTCAAATCTCTTGTTGTTCGAGATGGACTGCGAAACGCTCCTGCTGTCTTCCAACACTTCCTGAACAAGGTGTTTAGAGAACTACTAGGGAATGGAGTCGTGGTCTACATTGACAATATCCTCATTTATGGGAATACATCGGAGGAATTACGAGGAACTACGGTGAAGGTCTTTGAAGTGCTGCAAAAGGCGAGCTTGTACGTGAAAGCTAGTAAATGCAAGTTTGAAAGAGATTCGGTGGTGTTTCTGGGTTTTGTGGTATCTTCTCGAGGTGTATCAGTGAATCCAGAGTACATTGACGCCATCACATCCTTCCCACGTCCAAAGAACCTACGGGAGTCTAGAGGATTCATTGGAGTCTTCAGCTATTACAGGCGTTTTGTCCCCAACTTCTCGAAAATTGCTCTACCAATCACCTACCTGACGAAGAAAGATGTGCCATTTGTGTGGGGAGCAGAACAGGAGTCAGCCTTCAAGGAATTGAAAGTTAGGATGTGTACTGCGCCGGTGTTAGCTCACTTTGACCCTACATTGAAGACTATATTACAGACAGATGCCTCGTTCTTTGGCTGGGGTTTCATAATTTTGCAGATCAATACAGCTGGTCAAGAACACCCAGTCGCCATCGAGTCGGGCGCGTTCAACACGGCCCAATTGAATTACCCGGTAGGAGAAAAGGAGTTCCTCGCCGTAGTTGAGGGTTTCAGAAGAAGAAGACACTTACTACTGCAGGTAGAAACCACAGTCCTTACTGACCATTTAAATCTCACCTACTGGATGGAGCCAAAGCAACTCAGCCCACGTCAAGGTAGGTGGGTAGAAGAGTTAGCTAACTTCAGATTTAAAATGGTTTATCGACCAGGAACTCAGGCAAGCCTTCCAGATGGACTATCTAGGCGGGCGGACTATCACTCCGGGAAAGGAAGTACCATGATACAAGAGAGTAACCTTATTCAAGGTCTACCGAAGTTCGACAAGGTTGACGCCACCACGTCGGAGTTACGTCACCTCCTTTGAGCATTGCAAGGGACACGAGAAGTAAAGGAAGATGATCTTGTTGACCCCATGGATCTGATACTTGGAGTTCAGGAGGATGAAGACGTAGAGGAGGTTAGAGAGGAATTACTAGGAGTTATTTGCACTGAGTGTTCTCATCCAACGTGTCACGATGACGTACAGGAACCAGGATCAATCACCGAACTACGCCGTAGTTTGCGATTGTCACGAGGACCAACTAACCAGCATTGGCTCGATATAACAGTGCCCAACGTGACAGTGTTGTTAACCACTGTGACAAAAAGGCCTATTAATCGGTGGTTAACCCTACCCCTGATCGCTGGTTAAATACCCTTCCCCGACATTCGCTCGACTTGTCACACGCTTTGTGACATTATGCACCCTCTTGGGCCCCCGCGTTGGGGCCCCAACAAGGGGACCCCGCTTGGGTCCCCACACTTGGGAAGGGTACGATAGACCGAAAACTTACTCCGAGAGGGAGGTTTTCCAAGTAGGGGCTGAATTACCCCCGGCGCCGTCCGGGAGTCGAACCCAGGACCCTACCTGTAACCGCCGATTAATCTGTCACGAGGACCAACTAACCAGCATTGGCTCGATATAACAGTGCCCAATGTGACAGTGTTGTTAACCACTGTGACAAAAAGGCCTATTAATTGGCGGTTAACCCTACCGCCGATTGCTGGTTGAATACCCTTCCCCGACATTCGCTCGACTTGTCACACGCTTTGTGACACATGTGAACTGGTACACTCACGGGGTATTTCCTCTTCTCCTTCTTAATTCTCTTGGCCGCCTTGGGACTAATGTATGAACAGGTTGCTCCAGTGTCCCACAAAGCTGTTAGTTTGACACCCTTGATATACACATTAGACTTTGGTTGGTTTCTACAGGTTGAAGGGATTAGGGTATGACAATCGTTTATACATCTCGGAGTGGTGTTTACGGATTTATATGCACATTTACCTGGTCTCATCAGCTCTTTCCTTTTCTGGGGGTAGGAACGGTGGCTGAGAGAATATGAGTGCTGACCCGCCGAGTCTCGCCTATTGCGACGGGTCCCCATCTTTTTCCTCCTCATCCATCCCCCGCTCTTCAAAGCTTGCTTCCTCCCCTCCGACTGCATTGATCTTCTTCCTATCTCCAAGAGGGATGGCGTTTCCACCCGTGCTAAACCTCCCTTCTCCTCCCACACTTTGTCCAAAAGGTCGCAAGGGAATAATCCCAGCCTTTACTGTCACGAGGACCAACTGTCCAGCATTGGCTCGATATAACAGTGCCCAACGGAACAGTGATGTTGACCACTGCGACGAAGAGGCCTATTAATCGGCGGTTAACCCTACCGCCGATTGCTGGTTAAATACCCTTCCCCGACTTTTGCTCAACTTGTCACATGCTTTGTGACAACAGCAACGAGTAGAGAGTCTGTAAACGATTGGTCTTCACAAAGATTCAAATAAGTAGCAGGAGAACGCCTCAGTGCAGTAATTGCAGTCTGAGTAAGAGTTTCAAGATTGCATTTAGGGGGGAGTGGAGCTCGAGAAGTCTCTGTCACACCAAAAGCTCTTGACCATATCCGCAGATCTTGGGTTACCATGTGATAGAAATGCATTTTCTCAATAAATGTCCCTTTTGTCTGACAGTATTATTGAGCCACAATATCCACGGCCCGAAGCATTGATTTGAGCTGTACAAGGTACTGGGAGTTTCCCATGATGAGAGAGTACCTTGCAGCTAGTGTTTATGATGGATTGTAAGAATGAAAGTGCAGGGATTCAGTGGCTTTTAGTAATAGCTCAGCCTGTAGTAGATCCATGACATCATCGCCGGATGCCCATCTCACGGCAAGAAAATTACCCCTTCTAGTTGTATGGCGTGAGAACTATCTTGCGGCTGTGTGTTGCATGGGAACCACGGCGAGACGTCCGGGCGGCCTCGGAGGTGAGGAAGATGGGGAATGACGATTTCAAGAGTACTGACTGTCTTTTGATCAAGAATGGCGTCAAAGAAGTTTACTATCATAGATATCAAGAAGAGGTACGGTTAAGTAAGGTAATGGAGAATAAAATCATGTCTGCGCGTCTGGCATGTTTCCTTTACCTGTGCATAATTGTCAAGACCAGACCGAAGGTCGAAGGGTCTGCGTCGAGGGTGATAAACTACTTGTAGGGACTTGTACTAGTTGCGAGATGATATGAGGATCGAAGCAAATAGTTCGAGGAGTGAATAACAAGTTTGGCAAATGTATATGAGAACTTGTATGTTGAGACAGACAAGATACATTCGTCGAAGTTGTTCTAAGCTATGCACTACCTTATGTACATGGAATGAGAGTGTAATGTAGATAAGGGTGGCTGGTAGTGTTTATCGGTGGCGGGTAATGGAGGTGAGTGGATAATACCCGAACTAGCAACTTCGACGCACGTGGTCATGACAGTATCCCCCCTTCCAAAAATCATCGTCCACGATGATCGCATCTAATCCTTTCGTCCTCGAACCCTTAGATCCGATACCATCAAGACCATTCCATCAATTCCCACGATCCCTTAAAAATCATCCATCAATTCCTGCGTTGACGTGTTTTCTACGTTCATTGACTTTTCTAACATGTTTACGTCCTGTATTCCCTTTTCCAATTGTCCTTTACTTATCCTCCTTCTTCGAAAAAAAAACTCATTACTCCCACACAAACACTTTCCATCCTTACACAACATGTCCAAATCTCCTTCGCAACACTCAGACGTCATCTTGCGACTCCGCCCGCACCTCGTCAAGCCGGGATCTTCTGCCCCCGAACAGGAAGGTTCGACCGCCGCCGCAACTCCGTCGTCAGCCACTCGACGAACCGCCGCCCTTCTTTTGCGCTTGAACGATCGTGTAGTTGACTCTGCTGACGATGGTGAATATATGGAGATGGGCGCTGAGGGGGAAGAGGATATCGAAATGGAGGGCGAAGTGGAGCAGGACGAATTAGAGGAAGATGAACAGGAAGTCCCGGTAGGAGAGGGATCAAGTGGGTTTTCTTCTTTGGGATCTTGGCGTTGAACTGATCGTCGAGACGACTTTCCCGGCATCGAAGACCTGGGTTCGAGGCTAGCACAATCTCGAATTGTGACCAATCCCGTTCCTCCCGTCACCCCCGCGCGGCAATCCAGCGACGAGCTCCAAGAAGTGGGGTATTTAACTCCTTATGTCGCCTCCGCCAAGAGTAAGAAAGTCGCTGTTGGTGATCGTGTGGAGATTCCACCCTCTTCGGTGTCGGTGACCAACGGGACTGTAATCGTGTCCCACGGTTCGACCGTCACCCGCTTTCATGACGTACGGGTTCGAGTGTCTCCGCACATGTCCAGGGGTCAATTGGTGCGTGTTCCGCAAAAGAATTGATGATCGAACTAACATCTTCGAAGATCCTGACTACGTACCTCTGGGGCAACATCCAACATCGTGCCCCAAACGTCCAGGCTCTGTGGAACGGTATGTTGGCTATGCTACAGGATCCAGAACTCGTGCTAGCAGAGGTGGACGTCGAAGATCGGTGTGAAGGTTGCCGTAACATCCAGACCAAGTTCCTCCCCGCCACCGTGAAAAAGATGTCCTACATGGCCCCCCTATTCGTCGCCCTAGACGATTCGGTCCATATTGGTGGAAAGTAAGCCGTTTCTCCCTCGAATCCTTATGTTCGATAACCAACAGATGTTACTACTGCCAACTCACCGCTCGTCCCTGTTCCCTCGGTTCGTCCGGCAAACATGGCTCCCGGTCAGCGCCAAAAATCACCTATCCGTTTCATCGGTCCATGTTTCGGGGGTTCCAAGTTCTTGGGGGGATCCTAGTGTCAATGGTAGACGATGGGAATACCTCCTTTTCTCAGCTGGGGGTGACGGGGTTGAAAGAATTAACGAGAATGGCCAAGGTTCGTACACCGAACTCAACCGTTCGAGCGCCAAAAACTGATTACTAGGACCTGGATCGCTCCAAAATGGTGCCGGGAATGTTCGAAGAAGCGGACGAGGTCCTCGCCGTGTCCAAGAAGAAGATTCCCATCCCTCGCTATCATTGGAGGTATCGTCCTGTCCGGCACCCCTCCGACTCCGAGTACACTGACGAGGACCGTCCCTCCAGTCCTTCGGGCGTCGAATCAGACAATGTGTTTGTCGAACGTGACCGTTCGACCAGGGGGAAAGGAAAGGAGAAAGTCACTGTTCGGCCAGGAAAGGGGAAGAAGGGGAAGACCGTGGAGAAGAAGCGAAAGCGCGCGGTGGAGGATGAGCACGAAGAGCAGGAAGAGGTTCCACGGGTTTTGCGTCCCCGAAGGTCGAAGGCAATCCTTCGATCGTTGTTGGTGACGCCGCCCAGCGAAGAAGAGGGAGAAGAGTGGGAACCCGATTTCGAGACTTCCGGGGGCGAAGATGAGGAGCACGCGGGTCCGTCAACTAGGGAGGCGAAAAGGAGTAGGATGGAGAGGAGTAAGAGGAGGACGGGACGGAGGTGAATTTGTTGATAAGTTGTACAGTACAAGAATTAGGAGTAAGGATTGTGTATCGTAATGACAGTGTGTAAAGATTGTGAATGTCCCTCTGGGAGTATGAAATGTGATGGATCTCTATTTAGTGAAACGCTGAGGAAGCGTATGATGGCGTGGAGCCAGTGGGGCGGTCGAACCATTGTGTTCGGAGTTCAATCTGCTTGTCAGCTCGGCCACCCATCGCGGGAAATTTGAGTCGTTTTCTAAGGTAGATGTCGGCTGCCACGTCGCTTCTTCCTCTGGGTATCCCACCCATTTGACCTTGACCTGATCCTCCAAATCCTTTTGCCCTCGAACCCTGGCTTTCCGTCTTCCCACCAGGTAATCTACCTCATACGTTTCCTCTCCGTCGACGACCTGTTCTATTGGGGCGACCAATGGCTCCGAGGGAGAGGGGATCTCGCCCTTGGCCGGGGAGAGTAGGGAGACGTTGAATACGGGATGAATCCTGTTTTTTTAGCATCGAATCAGGAAGTTCGAGCCTCCAGGCGTTGTCGTTGATTTTCTCAATCAACTTAAATGGTCCAACCTTCCGGTGGTCCAATTTCTTCGAAGGTCGAAGACTTCGCAGGTTTCTGGTACTGAGCCAGACTAAGTCCCCCACCTCGAAGTGTGGTTCCCTGCGGTGCTTGTCGTACGCAGCCTTCTGCGCAGACTGAGCCTTCTGAATGGAATCGCGAAGCAGTCTATGCAGCGTGCTAAACGCCTGCATTCGGTGATGTGCCTGGGGGGATGGTAATGGTGTGTTTGCATCAAGTGCAGGTGTGAGGAGGTCGGTCCTGTAAGTTCGACCTGTGTAAGCCGTCAGCGGCGCCATACCGGTGGAGGAATGGGGAGTGGTGTTATAACAAAGCTCAGCGTGATGTAATAAGATGGCCCAGTCATCCTGTTCCAAGTTTGTGTACATCCGAAGGTACTGTTCCAACCACTGATTTACCCGCTCTGTCTGCCCGTCAGTCTGTGGGTGGAAAGCCGTCGAATATCGAAGATCGATCCTCAAGTAGGTAGATATGGCCCTCCAAAACCTAGAAACGAAGATACTTCCTCTATTGGAAGTGATGGTGTCGGGCAAACCGAAACGAGAGTAGACTTTCTCGATGAAAAGGTCGGCAAATTGCTCTGCCGTCAGCGTGGTAACTGTGGGAATAAAAACAGCCATTTTGGTGAAACGGTCTACCACCACCAGAATGGCATTAAAGCCCTTCGAACCTGGCAGTTCGCCTACAAAATCGCAGGAGATGTCCGCCCAAGGTCTTCCGGGTATGGGAAGGGGCTTCAACAGGCCCAATGGGTTAGTTCGTGATGGTTTGTCTTTCTGACAAGTTTGGCACTGAGCCACATAATCAACAACGTCCCTTCGTCGGCTCGGCCACCACCAGGTCCTGGCGATCATCTGCAGAGTTTTGCGCCCTCCAGGGTGCCCGGCGGACAAGGAGTTGTGACAACTGTCGAACACTTGCGTTTGATAACGAGAGGGTACGTAGTACTGCTCGTTACGACGAAGAAAACCGGAAGAGTCGATAGACAGTCCCTCTGAGGGGATTTTGTCTTTTAATTCGACGAACTCCACATCGTCGCGATATAATTCTGTGGGTGAAGCTCCCAGCACTTGCGTCGGTTCGGGAATTGACAGTGCAAGGAGGAACTGTTCCTTCGAAAGCAATGCTTTGAAGTTGTGAGCGTTCAATTCGTGGGATAACGAAGTGCTATCCGTATCTGTGGGGCTGTAGTCTGACCGGCGCGAAAGTGCGTCGGGCTTTGTGGATTGCTTACCTGGGCGATACGTGATGACGAAGTCGAAATCCGCCATCAGTTTGTACCACCGTGCTTGTCGACGGGTGAGTTGTTTGGTCGTAAGGAAGTATTCGAGGCTCCTATGGTCTGTGAAGACTTGGATTTGGTGTTGTGACCCTTCCAAGTATTGCCTCCACTCCTTGAAAGCGAATACAATGGCGAGGAACTCTTTGTCGTGTATTGGGTAATTAAGCTCTGCTGGGTTCATGCCACGGCTGGCAAAGGCTAGCGGTCGTGATAGACCATCTCCGCCTCTTTGAGAGATCACCGCCCCAACCGCAAAATCCGAAGCATCAGTTTCGACGGTCAAAGGTAAACTGGGATCAAAATGACGCAGGATCGGGGCAGACCCGATCCTCGACTTAAGTTCTTTAAACGCGGACTCACAAGTAGGAGACTATGTGAACGCCGTGTCCTTCCTGGTAAGCTCGTGAAGTGGTGTTGCGACTTTCGCAAAACCGGCTATGAAACGGCGGTAGAAGTTCGCGAAGCCTAGGAAGCTCTGCACCTCCTCGACGGTCCCTGGCGTAGGCCAGTCTTCGACAGCTCGGACCTTCTCCCGATCCATGTTGATTCCTTCAGGACTAACAAGGTATCCCAAAAAGGAGACACGATCGACGTGAAAGTCGCATTTATCGTGTTTAGCAAAGAGCTTGTTCGCTCTGAGCCTCGTGAGGACCTCTCGGACGTCGGAATGGTGTGTTCGAAGGTCCGCACTGTAAATTAGTATGTCGTCCAAATATATAATCACTGTCTTATCCAGCAAGTCGCGGAAGATGTGGTTCATGAGGTGTTGGAAGGAAGCGGGCGCATTAGTCAGCCCAAACGGCATAACCCGATACTCGAACAATCCGAATCGAGTGCGGAAGGCTGTTTTCCACTCCTCGCCCTCCGCGATGCGGAGCAGATTGTAGGCTCCCAGCAGGTCAATTTTGGTATAGACCGTCGCTCCTCGGAGCTGATCTAAGAGGTCGCCAATCAGCGGCAACGGGTACCGATTTTTAACGGTTATCCCGTTGAGACGTCTGTAATCTACACATAAGCGCAGTGAGCCGTCTTTCTTTTTTACAAAAAGGATAGGAGCGCCTGCCGACGACTCCGAGGGTACCACAAACCCTTTGGCAAGGTTCTCATCCAGGTATTTTCGGAGGGCATCTTGCTCCACCGGCGAGAGAGAGTAGATAGGCCCGAAAGTGGGATGTTTGCCCTCTACCAGTGGGATCCGATGGTCGAACGGTCTGTGGTCCGGAAGTTTGTCCGCCTCCCCTTTTGAGAAGACGTCCAGGAAATCCCAGTAAGTGTGGGGGACGACATCCTTCGGATCCAGCTCCCCCACAGTGGCCAGCCGAAGGTAGACTGCCCCCTTCTGGCCGTCGAAGTCCTAATCGTAAGCTTCCGGACTTATAATGGAAATGTTTGGTGGTCGAACCGAAGGTTCGACCGAAGAAGAGAAAGGCAGTATTCACTCGTGATTCCAATCAATGATTGGCCGAACTTTCTTGCCAAAGGGAAAGCCTAGTATTACCGTAGCCAGACCAATATCTGCCACCGTGAACCTCGAAGTATATGGTTCGAACCCCTCCCCTAGCAGAATCTTCAACTCCACCTCGAATTCCAGCGGCTTTGTCACGCCTCCTGGAAGATGAAGAGTTTGGGGAAGGTCTTTGGCAATGAGAGGGAAACCATGCTTTTCAAGGAACGTTTGGTCGACAAGGTCGGCCTGGGCTCCAGTATCCACTAGTGCTCGGGTCATTAAAGACTGGTTATTATGAATTATAGCGATGGGTATAGTGATCTGCAGGCTGGAAGGAGAATCCGCCCCTCGAAGCGAGGGGTTTGACAACGGTATTTGATTTTTGATAATTTTTTTGGTGTTTGTAGTTTTAACTGTTTGTAAACGGACATCATCAGACACTCTAAAAGCCAGAAATGAAATGTGACGAGAAGTTCCCACTGGCTCTCCGGGCTCGTCGCTCGGAGGTGGGTCTACTCGTTTCCCGGCTGGGAAGACGAGTCCGAGCCCGAATCATTGAGTTCGAAGATCATCTCTTCGTCTTCAACCGTCATGGCTCTGACCTTGATAGGTCGGGAATCACTTTTAGAAGGTGGTCTCTGTCCCGACTGCTTTGACTTGGGGCACGCCCGAACGGTGTGACCCGGGTCCCCACAGTACATGCAAAGATTTTCCTTTCTTCAGCGTTCCTTTTCCTCATTGGAGATAGGTCCCCTAGACTTTGTTTTACCTGTGCGGTTAGTCTTAGAGGGAGGTTTGTTACCTTCGGTGTTCGAACTCTTTCGTTCGAAGTTCGAACGTTGATTGTTATTGTTGTCTTTGGGGTTGGAGCCCGATTTATCGTCTGACCCACCCAGCGATTGTCGGATACCTGATAAATGACGATCAATTGTGATTGCCGCGTCCACCAACTCCCTAAGGGATGTCGGCTGGTTCTCGCGGTTAGCGATAGCAATTCGAATCTCAGCCGAAAGGCCGGTTCCGAAAGCGTCCTTCTTGGCCCTGTCGTCCCACTGCACTTCAGTAATAATGGCAGTGAACTTTGACCAATAGGTGGCGACCGAGCCCTTACCTTGCTTGATGGATCGTAGTTGGTTTACAGCATAACGGTGACGATCTGGGTCGCCGTAAATTCTTTTAAGTTCGGCGAAGAAAGCCTCCGGTTCGCGGGTCCAACCCGGGCGTTCGACGGACGGTGTCGAAAAATGGCCGTCCCACCATGCCCCGGCGTCCTCTATCAAGTGAGAGGCGATCCAGAGCACCTGTGCTTCTGGAAGCATATTGTTACCTGCCATCTCTAGCATCATTCTAGCACGGGAGATGAAAGCTGGAAGTTTACCTCGATCTCCCTTAAACTTTTCCAGGTTGGCCATGGGTAACTTGGGAAGAGTAAATCCCGAGCCGGGGGCAGGGGACTGAGAATGACAATCGAACCCCCCGGTTCGGATACCTAACGTGTTTGCATTAGCTAGGGGTTGACCCCCCTCCAAATGTGCAGGGAGTTCGCGACGGAAACCAGGCGGTTGTCACGAACTACGTCGTGACACCTCGATTATTCCACCAACAATGACCCTCCTTTGACCATCAAAACCCCCATCACGTCTTAACCTCTTTACTCTACACGTAACTCAGGACTTCTGAGACCAAGTACGGCGAAGTTAGACGGAGTTAGGCTAGGTAGGGACAATGGGAGCAGAAGTACGGCGAAGTTAGACGGAGTTAGGCTAGGTAGGGACAATGGGAGCAGAAGTGCGGCGATGTTAGGCGGAGTTAGGCTAAGTAGGGACAATGGGAGCAGAAGTGCGGCGATGTTAGGCGGAGTTAGTCGAAGGAGGAAGAGGATGGCCGAGGGCTCGGGGAAGTTGGACGAAGTGCGTTGAAGTACGTCAAAGCGCGAGAGGGTTGGATGAACGTCTAAGAGGAGTAGATAATATTAGCTGAGAAGATCGCTGAAGTTCTTCAGCGATCCTTGATTGTTGTCAGTAGTAAAAGACAGATAGAGATAGCTATAAATCAAGATACATCGCCATCAGTAGATCAAAACCCTAGTTAGAGTAACTACGCCGAAGTACGCCGTAGTTACACCCCTTTCGACGTCTGCGCCCTCCTGGTTGGGTGAGACATCGACTCAGAGCGTGAAGTTAGCCGAGGTTCGTCGACCGTCGGTCTATTAAGAAGTAGTTGTTCGACGGCCGTGACAGTATCAAGGATCGCTCTTACCGACGACCCGTGCGAACCTCGGAGAAGTACGAAGATAATATGGAACCAGAAAGAAGAATTACACGAGGCATGAGTAGGGATGGAGACAGGATGGAGGAGAACGAGAGGAGAGCATTGGAGGAGCTTAGCAGAGCAATGGGGCAGGACCTTGGAGTTGAGGATAGTGTGGGGGGGTCAATTCTGGTTGTTGCCCCCCTTGAGTAGCGGAGGCTACATTACCCTCAGGGTGTAATCTTGTAACCCGACCACCTGGAGTATTGGGGACGCTCGACATTGTTTTCAGATTGTCGGGCGATTACAGTTCGGGACTAGAAGAGCAACCTCGTAGAAGTCGGTACAAGCTAGACGAATGTATCTTATGTCAAGACCAGACCGAAGGTCGAAGGGTCTGCGTCGAGGGTGATAAACTACTTGTAGGGACTTGTACTAGTTGCGAGATGATACGAGGATCGAAGCAAATAGTTCGAGGAGTGAATAACAAGTTTGGCAAATGTATATGAGAACTTGTATGTTGAGACAGACAAGATACATTCGTCGAAGTTGTTCTAAGCTATGCACTACCTTATGTACATGGAATGAGAGTGTAATGTAGATAAGGGTGGCTGGTAGTGTTTATCGGTGGCGGGTAATGGAGGTGACTGGATATTACCCGAACTAGCAACTTCGACGCACGTGGTCATGACAATAATGAATTCATTGAGGAGAACCGCAATCTAGAAGAGCTTACATTCTGGCCGTTATGACTCTTTGACTACCTGGGGAATGGATAAGTCATGAAAGGTTCTGGGATTTACAAGAGTCCCTTCCAACATATCCTGAACCAGATTGGATGGACGGACATTTTTGAAGGGCAGATTTCTCTTCCCACGGGCCAAAATTCCCCATCATCCGATTACCTTCATCATTCAGGAGGTCCAGGGGTGGCCATTGCTAACACCTCATCAGCTGATGTCTTTAAGGAAGAAGTGATCGGTGTCTGTAAGAATAATCGCCAACTTGCAGAGAAAGAGATGAACGGTCCACAATTGTTAAACTTTGAAGAGACGTACTGTGATCCTCAGGTCGTCGATCATATTCCTTCAATTTGGGTCCTCAAGCAGTGTTCTTCTCAGTTATGCATACTTACTGTATGTACATTCTCAGAGTATTGAGCGATATACTTTCAAGCACATTCTCCCTGATATCTGAAACGGAACCGAGCGCCCGGATCACCAAACGGGAGTGAACCGTTCAGACATGTCTCTCATATCCTTAGACTTGTTATGATCTGGAATGAGGTGCTTGACAATTGCAGACATTGTCAAATTATCAGCATGTGCTGAATCTGTAATCCTTCCCATATACTCTCCTCCAAACTCTTGCTCTAAATTTTCCCCTCTCTCATTGGAATCAAGCACCTTGAAGTTATTCATGATTGAAGGAGGGAGAGAAGTAGCTATGAGTTCTGGATCTGTACCATAACGTTTCATAAAGTCATATGTGACCCCTCTTGCCTCAGGCAGACTCATCTCATCAACATCATTAGGATCAAAAGCAAAGGATCTAGGTTTGAGACCTTGTTCTATCACTTCCATCTGACGCAAAGCCAATCTTCCAAGCATATTCCGATAAAGTCTATGAGTGTCATCCAATGGCTGATCTGAAGGACAACTGATCACTTTTAAAGCTGAATAAAGTGTTCTAAGTTGTCTTGCTATTGGATTTTGTCTGATATCCATCAAATTGGAAATATGTTCATTTGTTGGTACCTCTGAGGAAGAAAGAGAAGGACCAGAAGTAAGATCAGGGTTTTTGAAGCTTTTCAAACTCTTCTTCAAATGATTATCCCACTCTTCTACCGCACGAGGTAACTCATGAGTCAATGTATGCTTTTCATCATCCCATTGTTCAGTGCAAAAGTTTCTCAATGCTGTTTCAACCTCTGGGAGCTGTCTACTCCATTCAGTGTTGCTGTTTGGTATTGGAGGTTCTGGGTGAGGTTTGTAACCTGACTGATAGAGTCGTTCATTTATATCACTGCTGATTAATGCAAAGGTAGATTGAGCTTTGAGGAGCTCAGCTTTGAGGTCCATCCCTTGATCAGAAAGTTTCGCTATTGACCAGGCGAAAGAATGGGAGTATATGTCCGCATATCTCGATACGGTCACTAACTTGCGTGCGTACGGATTTGTTCTGTGGTCCATTCTTGGGGGAATTCCGGAAGTCAAGATATTTGAAATTATGCTGTTGCAGTGTTGGTTGGCTTTGTAACTGACTGATTGGTAGGTTGGGGAAGAGTTTGATGGGTTTTTATGCTTGATTTCCTAGCCTTCCAAAGAAGAGTCATGACCTGTACTCTACCTATCATGAGCATTCACCCACTGCTCCACGCTCCACTTTCCACTTTCCACCTTCTATATTGCTCCACGCTCCACTCTCCACCTTCCATCTCACTCCACGGAATGTCATGAATGACCTGTCATAGTGGAGATGATGTACTGATCGAACGGGTTGTCATGGGCCGTAGGACGTGTGAACCGAAGGCGGGAAGTAGGACGTGGGAATTCGCTGGAGACGAAGGTGGAGGGTGAGTAGACGATAGACGACAAGCGTCCCCCCCCACCCCCCCTCCTGCCTGAAAGTCAACCATCATCAAAGGTCAAATCGGCAAATGACAACAACAAGATCATAGTATATTCATCATTACTTCTGCAGCTTTTGACGGGTATACAAACATAATCGACAACAATGTCCTTGATTTCTTTCTACTTTTCATATTCTACATCCTCCGATCTACCAGAGATCTTACATTTCTTCACCTTCCCTTCCATTCCCTTACAGTTTACTACATGTCTCGATTCTTGCGTCTACTTTCCAGCTCTGATTCCTTCATATCGTTGTTCTTCCTTGTCATATTTGAACCGGAATGCGTGAAGGCGTACATCCCTGACGAATTCCGCCCAGGTTGGCTATCCGCCGATCGCTCCATTGTTTCGTGACGTCTTTGCCGAGTTGAAGCTCTACCAGGCCCGGCACGATGTCTGCTTCATACAGCTCGAGTGTTTCGGTCGAGGTGGAGATTCGTAAAAGTCGAAAACATCGAGGAATCTATTCAACGACTGAGAATGTATTCTTCCGAGAACGATGGGGAGAAAAGCTTGTCTCCTAGGCGTGACAGGTAGGTAGCTTTTCTTGATATATACGAGTCGAGTCGACGAACGATGGATAGAGCTCTAGTGAAGTGTGACATCATGAAGGAGAGGGGTGTTTGAATTAAAGCGCCACACCAACCTCATCCAAAACTTCTTCCCCGACCAAAACACCTCTTCCCACCACCACAGGACTACAAACCACCTTGACAATACTTGCCGTTCTTAGATCCTCATCACTAGCATCACTAATCATTGACATACCTCCAAAACTATCCCTCGCATTTCGATGTGTGGGTGTATAACGTCCTAAACTATAAACATCATCTTCTTGTGTCGTTGCTAGAGAACCGAATGATGTGGAAGGTGAACATGAGAAATTTGATCCGTTTTCTCCATTTATATCTCTGCTCATCCTTTTCATACCATTGGATGTATTATCGTTACTTGGTCTTCTTCCAAAGTTTGATCCGCTAGCTATCATATCTGTGAGATCATCAGCCAAATTGTCGCTATTGATAGTATGAGACGACTTACTGTTGATATTGAAAGAACCATTCATATTAAAGGAAGATCCACCCATATTGAAGGAAGATCCGTTGAATGAAGAAAATGTACTCGTACCAAATCCGAATGATGTTTCCGGTGATACGGTAGACATTGCTTGTATAGAATTTTGGTTTCTTCTTAATTGAACAGCGGGATGATCCGCTTGACTCGCACCTGAATATTGCACCCTCTCGCTTGATTGTCCGAAGGATTGAGTCGAAGTGGAAGGTGAGAACTGTTTGACTAAAGTTGCTGGAGCAGTGGTAATTTCTTGTCTTTGTGATAACTTAGCTCGACTGATATCAAGAGGTTCAGGTCTACCTTTTCTCCTCGGAGAAACCACTAGAGGTTGAGTGATAGAAGATGGTTGTGACATATCTAAACCTAATCCAAGACCTGGATTATAATTTTCCAATTGGGTTTTACCATTTGATGAATGAGATTTCGAAGCGGAATTGATATGGAGAGATAATTCTGGTAAGTGAAAAGAAGCCATAGAAGAAGATGAAAGTGATTCTAACATTGTTCCTAAAGCTTGTTCGACGTCGATAGAATCGACCGAGATGACTGATCCATCGGAAGAAGAACGAATCATGGAACAATCCGAATCGGAAGAAGGGACAGAGGTAGTATGATCCGATGCTAAACTAGGGAGGGAATTGAAAGATTCGAAAGGTGGACTAGGTGGAAGTGGGACAGTAGGTTCCGGACCTGGGGATACGGGATTCAAGAGATATTCTCTCAAAGGTGTACCTACCCCCACATGAGCTGATGTGAGAGGAATTCTTGATCGAGCAAGAGGAGTACGTTCAAGATCCATTGCGTCCATGATTATGTCTTCATCAAGTATCGATTCCATTGTGGTTGTATGTCTGTCGAATGAACTTGGTTCATTTTCCTCTTGGCGGATTTCATTGTCAAGTTCCATGGGATGAAATTCGTCTGTGGAAGACATTGAAGGTAAATCCGACATTGGAGAAAAAGGAGAGAATTCGAAATCCAATTGAATACTTGGAGATTGATCTCCCAATGGAATTTCTTCCATACGTTCAATATCCAAATCTGTCTCCCTTTCCAATCCCATAACACCTAATTGTACAGCTTCGCCTAATAAACCTAATCCCATTGTCTGTCCTAGATTACTTAATCGTCTTTCCGATAAACCCGATTCACGTGGACCACCCCAAGCACCATCAAATTCATCCGCGTTATCTTGTGGAGTAGCAGGGATGACATTGAGTACAGGTACATTTTTGATGGTACAGACAGAATCACGTTTGTTATTTCTATTCCCCATCTCCATATCGAGTGGTGCGAATAAAGAAGAATGTCTAGGTGGTCGAGGAGCGAATTCTTCCATTCTAGGTAAAGCTTGTGGCATTTTTCTTGTAAGACTTCTTTGACGTTCATGTGTTGGTCTATAAGGTGATGGTGGTGGTGGAGCTTTTGAATGCATAGAAGATACATATGCCATAGGAGGTGTTGTTATATGCATTACTGTTGGAAGTGGAGGTGTTGACATTGAATCGGAATGTTCTGTCATTGGTGCTCCTGGAATTTGTCGAGGTGAAGGTAGATTTCCAAAATTAGGTCTATTAGCTAATGTTTTAGGTCTCGAAATGGGTGAAGAAGCAGGTGCAGAATCACATCTTGTTCTATTTCCCATTATTTGATGAGGGAGTATAGCTTGTTGAGAGTTTATAGGGGATGGTTTTCTAACACGCATTCCGAATGAAGTCGTAGAAGGTGAATGAGGTCTTGAAGATTTAAGTGCTGTTATCGAAGGATTTGAACAAACACTATTTGAGGAAGTAGTACTTCTTGAAGAAGATTGTCTTTCAAGTGTTTGAGGTGGTGTATATGCTAAACGTGAAATAGGAGTAGAACGAGGTGTATCATAATTCGTTCCAGGACTGATAGGTGATGGGAAATTTCTAGAGGTTGATACGGGTGAAGGAGAAATACGAGATGTTGGGATTGGAGATGGAAAAGGTTTGGGAGTCGGTGCATTTTTGGGAGAAGGTAAAGGAGATGGGTAATTGGATATAGGTTGAGTAGTGGCGAATCGAATGGAAGGTCCACCTGTATCGGAAACAGTTTTGAGTATAGGTCTCGGACCGGGAGAGGAAGGAGAAGAGAAAATTGAGGTCGAACGGGAGTCGGAGTTTTTACGTTTCCAGGGGAACATGTTGATACTGGTCACACACTGATTGAGAAGAGTGTAGGATGAGTATCGGAACGAGGTGTAAGAGGGAGTCGAGCGAGTTGCTACGATAAGGTCGAGAAGGATGTCGAATAAGAAGACACGATAAGGTCGAAGAGGAAGTAAGAGTGAAGTAGTATGAAGATGAAAGATGAACGATGAGGTCAAAAGTGAAGAATCAAATGATAGAACAAGTGGGTGAACAATTGAGAAAGAAAGTGAACCGAAACGAACGTGGGTAATTCAATGTAAACAATGACAAGAATAAAGACGGAAAGAGAAAGTGTAGTGTAGTGACTCTGTCACTACTATTATGTTATAATTAAAATATTATGAGAGAAAAACGGAATTGATGATCGAGTGGAATCTAGTCGAAAGATTGAAAAAAGAACGAATATGGAAGAAAATGATAAAAGTGAAATATAAGAAAGAAAAGGGAAAACAATGACAAGCATGTATATGACAAGCAACTAGCAACGTAGCAACAAGCATTCAAGGAATAAGCATTAGGGAAGTCACAATGGTCACAAGGGTACAAGGGGACGAGGCTGCGGGTGAAAAGAAAAGTAAAAAGTCGCGTCGCGTGTCTTTCTCTGACAAAACACCCTGAAAAGTAAATGTGACTTTACCCTTCCCATGGTACATACACTCGTACTTGATTGACAGACGGTCAGGTGCCAAATGAAAGGTGACTACCTCTACAATCCCACATGCATATTTCACCAAAATTACGACTACTGTCGTATGTACTCTTCTACCACTACTGTAACAACCCCTCTTTTACATTTCACCGAATCACGAAAGAATCACACCCAGGTACCCCAAAAACATAACATATGTCAATCTCTCTATTGATTACCCCTCAACACCTACTTGACCAACCAACACATCACGAAACCATTTCTTCTTTTGTCTTTTTCCGTCTGGGCTTCTGTCGTCCTTCTCGTTTAGCCACTTGTCTCGACAGTCTCAGACCGCATCTGATGATTAGTCATGACCACACCCGAGAGATCCCTCGACTGTTATCTCCTACACTACACGCAAGCCCTCGCCCAGAGCAAGCTGCACACAAGGACCATACTGGTAGATCGGTGGGAGATTACTGTACAAGTCATGGCACAGGGTAAGAGTGTAGTTGAATGACAACTCACGCATTGCACAAATCTTTGATGCCCGATTCATTCCTCCTCCACTCTGGTGATTCCAAAGTACCGCAAAACGCACATCTTTCCACTCCCGCCGGTGGCCTTATCATCGGTCTTGAAGCTTGTGACCCTCCTCCTGAATGTGACATTGGTTGACGTGGTTTCTCCATCGAAAGACCCCGTGAGACCGATCTAGACGATATCCGGTCATATGGTTTACCCATCGGCGGGGTGTACGGATGTGCCAGACGATGATACGTATCTGATGATTCTCCCAAATGATCCGGATGAGGTGTAAAGGGTATCGAATATGTCGAATGAGGATAATGTGAATGAGGATGATGGGTGTGAGGAGGTGTATGAAATACATCTTCGTATTGCGCTCTAGGCTCGGACCAATCTACACTACTTGGAGTCATCCATGGTTGATGAGTAGGTACGATAAAGCTTTGACCCGGAGATGGACTGACCAAAGTGGTTTGGAAACATGCGAAGATGAGAGAACCGTATGGGACAAAAACCGATTGCACATGTCGAACCTGACCTTCGGTGGTTACGCTGTGTTTGGCACCGAAACGTGTGGTGCAATTGGTCCGCATCTCGTTATCTACCGTAGCCAGCTGGGAAGGATCCATGTCGACTCCATCCATTAGTTCCGCAAATTCTTGGGGACTGTAAGATCCCGCTTGGACGGGAGGCCAAGAGAAAACTAGTTGGGGTGGCTGAGACGGACCGAGGACTCTGTGTAATTGAAAGACTCGTCGAGGGGGGATACGACCGGAAGTGGGAGAGACGGCGATAGTGGTTGAGACGTCATGGTGTAGGGCTTGAACTTGCTGTGGGGTCAGCAAAAAGGTCACCACGACAAATACACATGTAAATCACACGTGAGTCTTCAACAGAGACTTGATCAATGAGGAAGGTCTGAGGAGGTAGAAATGGAAGTGAAGACAGAAAAGCAAAACCCACTTCATCAGACATGAACGCCGTACCGCAGAAATTCGACCATTCTTCGTTTTTGCGCAGAGGATCGTTGTTCGCGACTTTATCTTTATCCTTGATGGCGTGAAAGAAGGCGAGTAACAGGCCGTCGGCGACCTGCCTGTCAGCGGACTGGCACAAGACGAACGAGGATGATGTAGTCATGACCTGAACCCCATCTCCCTCCTCAACGAGGGAGGAAGCTCAGCAGTACAAACGGAGAGGGTAGCGAGTGAAAAGTAGTAATCACAATTACTCACCCAGTTCAGTACCAAATCCAGAATCAGATATTCGTCATCCTCCACAAAAACCTCTGCGTCATAGGGAACATCAACTTCCTCTGGCGGGCACCCTAAAATAGTCCTTATACGCGATAACCTCGCAAAACGCATTCTGCGAGTCAGAGCCGGGCCAAATTACATAGGTGTCGCTCACCTGGTGACGCTTCCTTGGAGATCATCTACGGCAATAGCATTTGCCAAATCTCTTCTTGCCTCTGAGAGTCAGTGATTTCTTTCTTTCTTTCTTCTTTTTTCATTTTGATATTTTCTCGAGCGGGATTGAGATGCTTTTGCAGTATGTTTGACTTTGAGGTGAGGGTGACCTCCCCGCTCCAATCGAAATTGACAGTGACGGCGGAAAGGAGAGAGAGAGACAGGGGAGAGATGGTCAAGATTTTGTGAAGCCAAGTCTGTCGCCGATCGCAGGCCCAGAAGATTGTGAAGATGGAATGGGAAGAAAAGATCACGAAACAACAACTCACGCTCCCTTTCCGCAGGATGTATAAACTCTATCACCCCTCTTCCCATCAAAGAATATTGTTGTCTTGCCAGATGTGCACCCAAAACAGGGTCGGGATGTACGAATACCAATTCTAACCTATCGTGTGTTTGTCGAGGGGTGACTAGAGCCCAATAACATCTCACACCTCCGAGACGCTGGGGTGAGCGGGGTCTGGGGGGATGGGAGTTCTATTGGTTATCATGTAGACGATTGAAGGGTTGTGGATGCGTTAATCGTTCCATGATCTGAAAGGTTGTATGGGTGTCTGTGAGGTTCAAAGCGGTCGTTTGTGAGATACATGACAGCGGGTATAAGGGTGAGTGATTGAGATGGATATAATTGCACTGGAAGTGGGGTGAGGTAGTGTTGCAGAGCTTGTAATTCAAAGTGGAAGCAAGATAGTACTCGACGGATGATGCATGGAGTTGAAGAAAAAGGTGAGAGAAGAAGGACAAGAGAAGAAGAATGAAAGTAAGAGTGTAAGATGGAGAGAGAGAATGGGTGAGATGGATGCTTCACACACGAACGACTAGGTGACCAGAGGATAGCTCGTCAGATCGTCAGGAGACAATGTCAACCCAGTGATTCGATTGACCAGGAATAGTGTACATGGTATCTGATGAAAGAGTAAATTCTCACACTCCACCTGATCTCTCTCCTACACAGACTTTGTGAACACAAAGAAGAGAAGAAAAAACTCACTGGTATTCCCGTCGAACTGGTAGAATCATCCGAAGCGATCGACATTGTTTCTTCTCTCTTAGTCTGTTGCGCCTGTCCCTAGCTGTACTCGAGTAGAGTAATGTGTGTCCTTCTCACTAATGACGGATCACTGATCACTCTGTACGAACCCACTTGTCACTTGACGGATTAACGGCTTGACAGATAGACCTCCTGGTTAATCGAGACCAAACGATCAACGATCGTCGATTACCTATCACCAATCCTTACCACCTTCTAATACTTATATACCTTTCTTTCTTTGTCTTCGAATGTCAAGTTTATCGATGTGAGAGTCGTCTTTCTGATAGATAAAGAGTGAAAGACAGTTGTGAGGTATGAAGTGAGAATAGAAGATAAAAGATAGAAGATAGAAGGAAGAAAGACGAAAGTCGAGTTGAGAAATGCGGGGTTAAGGTAGTTGCCGGATTTGTGAGATAACGTATAACGTATAACGTAGTAGTAATAGTAGTAGTAGTGGGGTAATAGTGTATGATGTTTATCGTAAAGATATACGGAGTACGGCAGGATTATATCAAAACTTGGGTTGGTTTTCGATTGTCACTTGTGTTGTTCCGTAGTCCGTTGTACCGTAGTACCGTAGTGGTGTTGAAATGTTTTTGAGAATTCCACCAAAGTAGGAAAAGAGGAAGAAGGAGAGAGTGATCGAGCGATCGGCGATCGAACACTTTTTAGTCACCCACCACACTACCACCACACGTGTCACCAAAGCACTACTAACCACTGACTACTACCACTCTTACTACCACTACTGTCAAGTACGTCGACAGCTGTCACTTCGAATGACCAGTATCTAGTGGTTCGGGGAGGGGGATGGTTTGAAGATGTTGGATTGTATACAAGGACAGGACGAGAAGGGGGAAGAGGAGAGGGAGAGAGGTGAGGCGGTACAGAAGCGGATGGCGGATGTGCGTTTGATGAAAATTACTGAAAGAGGTAATTCTGAGGGGGTTTGTATCACTTGCGGCTTTTGGATGCCTGTCTTTCATACAAGTACCTTACTCGTACTCTCACACTTCAATCACGCATGGACTTGCGAATGAAGATCGACAGAGACGACTGATCCGGTGATACCCCAACATTCTATTCATCCCAGAGAAGATATATACTCGATACATGTCAACACAAAAATACCGATACAAAACAAGGGGGGATATGACCTAGGGAGATGGCGCGGTCTCAAACAAAGATTCAAAATCATCCACTGAAGGTTGGTTGATTACTCCAAATGCATCTTGCATGAGACTACCCAGATAGTCAAGCTCAGCAATGACTTCCTGGTTTATCAGTAATGTCTCTCAGCTTCTATAATTTTACACTTTAGATACTTGGATACTAACGCGCGAGGGAAAGGGTTAAGAGTGGGATTTACAATAGGAAGGAAACAACCAACTCACTTGCATGGCCAAAGCATAAGCAAAAAACAATAAATGTCTTCCTCCTCCACGGACAGAACGTCTTTTCACAACGTCCAATTGACGTATAGCACCTACCAAAGCTTGACGAGCCTTTTCAGCCGGAGGTAGGTATGGTGGCATAGGCGTTCTAAGACGGAAACCGGCGGACAGGACGTAAAACTGTACAACTCAGCATCCAAGATCAAAATACGAAAGATTTGACTGACGTAGAGTATCACACTACCTGCCATCTCTCGACGTTGACGATTGACAGGAGCGACGAATGCGGCCCGAATACCATTGTCCCTATTTGTCAACTCATCGAGTCATCGGGTGGATAATTCAACCAAGTTACAATCATAGAGTCCAAGGGGTGAACATAGAGAGCAAGAAAAAAGAGGCCAAAACAACAACAACCCACCATTCATCCCTCGTAGTCACACATCTCATACTGTGTAACCTATCCAACATCCTCTCGCAACTCAACAACACCTCGCGATAAAAATCGAATGCAAACGGTCCTTTCAATCTCGGTTCGGTTTTGGTGTCGTTCAGCAGTTTTCTCAAGTCGACCAGTTGACTCTGTAGGTGAAGTTCCCTCTTGGTCAGCTGGCTTTATACGGGGATTAGAGTTCATGATCTTCCATGTCTTGGCACGAAGGAGGCATCCACTGAGGGTAAGGGCCAGGAGTGAGCTGGACCGTAGGGGAGGTAAGGAAGACGGGGGAGGGGGGGGGGGGAGAGGACAGTAATTGGGGAAAGGGGAACGACCAAACTCCACGTTCACTCACATAGCCATAAAATGTCTCACGCCAGGATTCAAATGTGGCGACCGGGGTGATCCCACCGGTAAGAGTGGTTCAGACTCTTCACTTGTATAATTTGATGGGGGCGGAAAGTCATGAATATCCACACCTCGACTGTATGTGGCAACTAATTTCGAATACAGATATGATAAGTCTAGGCAGAAACTACTCATCAGTCTCAAATTCCATTTACACTGTCACTGTGTCGACGAAGCCGGTGGATTCATCGAGATACAGACAATCATCGCGAGTCCTGTGACTTGATAACAGAAGAACGAAATCGAAAGAGGGAGACTTTAGGACAGAGGATGTCACGAGTCATGGGGGTGAGATGTAAGGTGAAAGAGAGGTCTCACTCGCTGACTCCCATACGCAATTCTCGCCGAGCAGTGAAGGGCCACCAATACCTAGAAACTATAGCTGCCCATACTACACCTATTATGACGCTCGTCGATCGATGAAAAGCTATCGAAGTGACCGTGACTGAAAATTCGTCTTCTCTTTGACGGGAATTGTATACGTAAAGGCAAGATAAGTTCTGTCTTGTTAGCCCAACAGCAGTGTAGATTATACACAAGGCCGAATCGAAGGTGATAATGTTTTGCGGTCAAGTTCATCAAATTTGGATACCAGGGAGGATAGATAAACATACATATGTGAGCAAAATAAATCGACCTGCAGCGGCATAATCAGGCATTTGCGTGATGACGTAAAAGCAAGGAAGCGAGAACAAGAATCCCAAGATAGGCAAGACAATAGCGTTCCCAGGAAAAAGAGAGTAAAATAAGATCGCGACGGAGGCTCCGAGTCTACTCGTCAACCCGAAGACTGATATGGTTGAGCGATGAAGGTGACTTACATTGTGCCAATCACACGAAAGAAAGATCTACCGAATCAGCTTTGGAAAGTCAGATGAATTATCAAAAGCTGACAGAAAATTCGTCTGGCCCACGGTAGGACTCATAGTAGCGAAAAAGGCGATCAGAGCCCATTCACCCCTGTACCTCAAGAATATAGGACGACCAATTTCGGTGTATGCGGGAGCGGCCAATATAGCTGTCGTCGTCAGCTTCTCCTGGACAACCTGCATGACGAAGGGTAAATAAGAGGAAAGGTCATACAATGATAAGATAAGACACACGAAAAGTCCCAGATAAAAAGGTACAGAACCAACAGAAGAACCTTGACTCACCACCTGCAAGAGCAACCTTGATAGCATATTTCATATCCGGCTGAGCTAATCTATCTCCCAAGCCCCAAAAAGCCTTTTTGACCTTACCAAGCAAGTTCAGGGACCTGCTGGGTAAAGGACGTAGAGCACCTTGAGTGTCAGGGCGGTTTTTGGGAAATAAGGGAGGTTGCGTCTTGCTAGGGTCAATAGGGACTAGTTGTTCTATCGTATCAGCTTCGACATACTTCGTTCACAACAATTGACCCCGTGATAAGGCGCTAGGGAGGACTGACGAAGCTGCTTATACAGATATTGGGGCCTACTTTGATCGCTCCCCCTTCGTTTGAATAGAGAGCGGACATGATCTAGTGTGGACACTTGCTCGGCGAAGAGGATCTGTTCATCAGTTGCCATATCGCCAGTTTGTGAAAGCAGAGTGTACAGATTGTACGATGAACAAACTATAGCTTACCTCGTTCATGGTGTCTAAGAGAAACAACAACTCCCTCGAGAACTCTTCAAGGGTGAATAGGAAACTGACGCGTCAGCTGAAAAGATAAGTCGCACAACACTCACAAGTAAACAAAGAAAACCGTTTCGTTAGGCCCATGAGCCGTTTCTGCCAAGTCGATTATTTCCGTATCATCTGAATCGCTATCACCATCTTCTTCATATATTCCCTTCTCCCGTCGAGGGCCAGCATAAAGTCGTTTGATAGCTCGACTAGACGATTTGTTGAACTCCTTCAGTGACGTGGCGAGTGAAGATCGAGTGGCGTCCAAGTCCATCTCCCCCAAATTGGAGGAATGTGCCACTGCCTCGACGCACTCTAAGGCATCATCACAGCGGTCCTATTTCTCAGCTACATTACAGTATCATCAAGTCGCTCATAGATGATACCAGAAACAAGGCAGCCGCAATCTGATCGAAAGTTTTACCGGGGGACAGGGGGAGGTAATGATTGGATTGGAAGGAGGCTGACACTTACCACTAGTGTGTTCATACTCTCCCCGGCGATTCTTCGGAAAGACATGAACAACCTGACACTGGCCGCAATGTCAACATCACTATCCCAACCTCCCGGACCGGGTGAAGTGGTAGGTTGTACCATTGACATGGACACAGCTTGACCCCTCCTAGCAACTAACTCCAGATTCAATTTTCCCTCTCTGCTAGCTCTGATGAGACTCTCCTGCAGTCTGGTACTACTTCTCAGACCTGCTAAGTGTTGTGCCAAACGACCAAGTGATCCTATGGCAGCTTCGTACAGGCTCAGACGTCTACCTCGTACACGAGTATCGAAGACACGCTCGTGTCTCGCCTCGGCAAGATTCGCCTGAAGACCCTTGAAAGTCGCTGCGTGAGCTTGGATGGCATCTTTGAGGGAAGTGCGTTTCTCTCTGAGAACCGATTTCTCGAGAAGGAATGTCGATGTGAGGAGGTCCAATAGGGTTGAGAAAGAGGTTACAGAGTTGGAGATAGAATCTTGAAGACGAGTGGTGGCGGACATGGGGAAGACAAGAACGCAGACCAGGGCCGTGAGACAAGCTGGAGACCAGTCAGTGACCATGATCGATGTTCATGAACGAAGCACAACTCACATCCAATCGAAACGATAAGCAGGATTTCAAGAAGCTTTGGCATAGCGCCTTCTTTGATGACCACGGTGTATAGAATCATAGCCGCCATAGAGCATCCTGAAAGAGTGAGCTCGGAACCATAAACGATAGGCAGCTCACCAGAATTGAAGCTCGGATTGTTCACCCATACTTTTGACCATGCCAAACCGCCCATACTTCCTCCGATCCACAAGACACATACGATCCAATCTCCCATCTCACTGATCCAATCCCATTTACTCCCGTGCGACGGGGAGAAGTTGTCAAATAGTGCTATGGTCCCCATCGCCATTAGTGACACGGAGGTAGCAAAGACCGCTAGGATCAAGCAGAATCGAAGAGCGAGAGTCATATTGCCCAGAGTTTTTGCAGGATTAAACTGCGCATCAGCGTCGATCCTAGGGGAGGTTGACTCACATATACGACGATTGTAGCGAGCATATGAGCGGAGTAGGATGGTCTTGGGGTCACACGACCATGTGCGTCGGTCTCGGAGGATGTGGAGAGAATACGAGCTAGGGTAGGGACGAAGGTGAATAAGGAAGCGAGGAAATAGGCCAAGGAACATTTGACAATGGCGATGACCCAAGGTGGTGGTGGCCACCATTGTCTCGGCACTAATATCAGCTGAACATTCAAGGACTGAGGAGCAGTCAGAACACACCTTTATTTGGAGGGCGCGGAGGTGGATCAGTTCTGCCATCGTCTTTACTGATAAGAACGGGAGTTTGGGAACCCTGAGTTTCAAGGTCATCAAGTTCTTCTTCCATTTGCTCCGGCGATGCCGGTTGAACAGGTTCATCCATCTCTTGCTCTATACTTCCTAGTCCGGTGTTGTACATCTGTGACGGGGAGCTTGAAAATAGGCCGAGGGCGGAGTCTGACTGACGAGGTACGATGGGCACAGCCTTTGAGTTAGCCCTGACTGTCTCGAGTCTCGGCGAAGAAGGGCTAGGCGTGAACATTCCTCTCAGACTCATTGGTTTGTTAGGCAATTGTTGACTTGATCCTGAATGTTCCTCCAGCATGTCCTCTAGTCGATCCCAATTGTCTATACCTTCTGGCCTCATGGTGCTTCTGACAGAGCCCTGTGGGAAGATGGGGGAGGAAGATGCGGCGCATGCAGCGTCTTGTGCTCTCCATTGTCTTGGATGATAGGTGAGCGGAGAACGTCGGCTAGAGGATGCTATTTCTGGACTGGGATAGAGTCCGAAGTAGGAGGAAGCACAACTGTGGGAAGCGGGGAGAGCAGGAAGGGATTCAGTGGGATTTGTAGAGTGGAGTAAAGGGGAAGTCCGGGATGATGAGAGTTTGGGTCCCTCCTGCTGGTCCATATTGTGATGTCTCCCATATGGTGAGTTTATATCAGAGGAATGCGTGTATAGTAAGAAGACAATGACAACATGGCAAACATGTTGAAGGTACTTAGGTAAGTACGGGAGGTCCGAGCGCATCCCGAGTGGGGCCCCGCAATCCGCACCATTCAGACACACCCCATCGACATTCCGAGAACTGACTTACAATTTTGATACATCGACATGTCGCAACAGGCCAAGACTCAGAAAAACAAGTCTTACAAGTGGCAGAACCGTTCAGATTCTCGTGGGGGTAGAGGCGGCGGTGGTGGTAGAGGAAGGGGAGGTGGTAGAGGAGGTTGGCATGGTGCATCATCCGGATCAATGGGTGAGAGTGAAAGTTCTAAAGCTCAACATCTTGGAAGATATCGAGATGATCCTTTAGTAAGTTCAAATTGATCTCTCCATTTTTCGTTCTTACTGCTGATCAGATAGTCCGAAATGCTCAACGCTCCTGGGATCATGGTGACCGCTGTACAGAACAAAGAACGTTCGGCAGAAAGGGAATTCATCGACTATTTGGAACAAGTAAGTCAAATCTCTCTCACCTTACTTTGCAATCCCTGTTAGCTGATGGAGAAGGTAGTAGATGAATTATACCCTGAAACTGTCGAGGTAGATGTTAAAGATGACCCTGAGGAAGAAGAAGATTTAGAGAAAATGTTGAAAAAGGAATTAGAGGGTATGTCTGGAAAAGGAAAACAGATGTCAACCCGGTTTAGTAAGTCACCATCCCTCTCAAGCTCTAGAAGTTGACAAATAGGATTATGTAGACATGAAGTAGCATGTGGTGAGTTTTCTATCTTCTCAATTGCCATTACATGATTGACTACTAGTCTTTTACGTCGTTTGTCTACCACCTTTAGAACCACTCAAAATAATCTTACACATTCTTGAGAAAATGGAAAAGACAGCTAAATGTCCATTCAAGTGAGCTTTTCTCTCCCTGCTGATTGAAATAAGGGTGTATCAACTGGATATGAGCTCATGATAGATTCGTCAAACGTACTATACCTATCCAAGCTGCTAGTGGAGCTACGCTTGTACAATTGAAAGAATCTTCCAAGTCCATCATCGCAAGAGGTTTTGAACCGGTTTTATCGGAGGATAAATCTTTAAGAGTGAGTATCCCACATCTCCCCAAAGAAGCATCGTATCTTGAAATATTTCTTACATACCAATCTCGATGCAGGGACTCTTCAACGATGATAGATAGATAATGTGAGAACATTCCCTGACGACAGTTCGGAATCATCGTCAGCGCTAGACATTGGGACAAACTTCAAAAATTAGATATGATCAAAAATCTGGCTGAGAATGTCGAAGAGCTAGGAATGGGTCATAAGGTGGATTTGAATAACCAAGATAGGACTATATTAATAGAGGCGTATAAAAATAGTCTGGGAGTTTCTGTGGTGAGAGAATATGAGAGATATAAAAAGGTTAGTTTTGATGTTTCCTGCTGGCCCTTCCTTCTCTTACCCTTTGCTCACCATTGAATGTTACAAATCCCCCTGAACCGCAAGTAATCTTTCATATCCTTTGCTGGTGGACATTCTCTTTGGTCAACTTTGCCTTATACCGCTACACCGAAATGTGACGTCAGCTGAGAATCAGTATAACCCCTCCATGGTCGCAGAAACAGCAGCCAAAGCCTCCCTTCCCAAGTCTGCGGCGAAATCTACAAAATCCTCCGCTCAATCTGCCCCTTCGTCACAAACCAGCACATCCCAAGCTATCCATCTCTCTCAACAGTCAAATATATCCCAGACTGCGAGATCCGAAAAATCACATGTCGGAGAACGAACGACCTCTGAAGACCCTACGACTTCAACCACTCTCAAACGTAAGTCCACAGCGGACCAAATGGAAGAAGGTCAAATCCCCCGGAAAGACGACGGAGAAGTTGGGGAGTTCGTAGAAGGGGATGAAGAACTCGGAGAGGATTTTGATGAGATTATACAAGATGGAAGATCTGTAAAGGTGCGAAGAGTGGAGTAACAGTTTTCATATAACTTATTAATCCTCATCTCCCTGGCATGTAAATACCATGTCTATAAGCTTTACGAGCGTATATCATGGTTAATGTCACATGACTGGCACAATCGTCTCGGTTTCAGCTGCAAAGATACAACATGACCATTGGGTTTCATGGCAGCAGATGTTATTCGATTGAGTTCACAGACTCGAGTCATGAGTAAGCAAATGAATAAGAGGGAAAACGAAAAGAAATGCCATGCCAGATTTGCACGCTATACAACCCTATCTCTTGAGTCTAAACCTCCCTACCCATCTCAAACCTTCTCTCTAGGGCATCTTCCACACCTCTCACAATCTCATCCTGAGGAACAGTGATTGTCTCCCCATCCACCTCTTTCTGCAACATGCCATGAGTCAACTTCGTATCTGGTGAGACGCCAGGACCGAGGGGTTCTGTGAGATCTGTCGCTTGTATCAGATGAGGATCAGGGGGAGACATATGGTGGGAGGGTGAATGAGGGGAATGGGAGAAATGAGAAGAATGAGAGGAACCGAGTGATCTAGCGGAATGAAAAGATAATGGAGAATGTGGGGAGAAAGAGTGAGTTGTATGAGGTCTTATGGTTGGAGATTTTGGAGTAGGTCGGGGGATATCAATTGGTTTTGTTCCTCCTGTTCCTCTTGCTTCTCTGGCCTCCTCTACTGCACCGCTTCCATTCGCTCCTGATGTAGCGACGGCGGTAAGCTTTGTCTTGCCAATCGTGGGAAATTGTTGGTTTGATATCTCAGCTGAAACATTGTTCAGAGGTGTAGACAAAAGAGGAGAAATCATATCATTAGTTGAGCTTAGCTCGGGATGATCAGAAGGGGGAAGAGGAAAATCTTCTCCTCTCATAGGCGGACTGTCGAGCTCCAAATTTTCAAGATCCTTCTCTAACTCCGTTTCTTTCGCTTTTGGGGTTTGTCCATCTTCACTCTCATCATCTTGATCTCTGGGTGTACCTGTCAAACTCCAGTCGCTCCCACTTGACAAAGAACTGACACCCTCGAACTCCGCATCGAACCTCGTCGCCCAATCTTTCGGCGTGAGAGGCTCAGGCGTGGGGTTGGGATAGGGGAGACCGTTCGTATGTCTTTGTGGGGCAGCGGTGGGTACGAAAGCGGAAAAAGAGTCTCCGAATGGATCTTCGTCGTCCGCCGGGGCAGGGGCAGATGCGAAATTACCCCATCCGTCGTCCTAAACTGTCAGCTGGCAATAAGGCATTCAACAAAAAAAAACTTACGTCATCCGAATCATTTGCGGCTTGACGAGGGGCTCCCTGGAATGCCTGGTGATGAGCCAGATTCCACGTCAGCAGTGTTCTGCGCGAGATGAGGCCGCAATAGAGTAACAATCACGTAGAGCAAATGATAGACGACTTACGGCAAATTCATCATCGTCATGTCTAGGTTGTAGCCAATCGGCATCGTCATCCTCTTCATCGCTAGAGTCCACATGTCTGCCACCTGATTCAGACGTCCACAGCTGACCGTCAGCATATGTCACCACACCATCGGAGTGGTACTCACGCTATCGTCCTGTTCTTCATCGAACATTGTCCTCGGGGCAAACCCATCCTGAGCTTGAGTCCTTGTCAACGGCTCTCCAATCTTATGCTCCTCCTCTTCCTCATCACTACTGTCGTCCTCTTTGGCCATCCCCTCGGTAGGCACCATTTGCACCATGGGTTTTCCACCAGCTAACAGCTGCATGTCGCGAGTCTTAGTCTCGAATAGAGGCCCGTCGACGAACGCCTCCCATTCGGAGTTGTTAAACGAGTCTTGAATCAGGGCGTATAATTCGGGCGGACAACGAGCGAGGAATTTGACCACGTCTTCGGCGATGAGGATAATGTGACCCATATAAGCCAGACGAGGCTGTTTGTGCGATTTTCTACGTCATCAGCGTCCGATCCGCTCGAAATGCCCCGAGATGAGCGTCATAGTACAAACGTGGACGAGCAAGAGGGGAGGATGAGTTGACACTCACACCATCTGATCGTTCAGTCGCTGAGCATCAAGGATCCGCTCTATCAACTTCGCCTCTTTGATGAGTTCCACTGCCAGCTCTCGATTCAACCCAGGGCCCAATCGTCCATTCAGAACCTGTTGCAAAGTATCGTATACAACATGATGCAAAAAATCGTTCTGCGGATACTCAAAGAATAGATCGACGATAGTTGGTAGGACTCTGAGTTGACTGTATTTCTGCTTCAATCGATCTCCCAACGGAAGTACCAAGGGACCTTCGGGCGCCTGCTCCAGCTCGGCCACCTGCTCAGAAGTGAGTGATTGCGCATTCGTTGTTGCCGTACCTCCGGGAACGTGACTGACAGACTCCATGTCGGAAACAGCAGACTCGGCAGGTTGTGAGGCAGCGCTTGACGACGGGGCAGGAGCAAAGGACTGCGGAAGTTCCATGACGTTTCTCAATCGTTGTTCGTCCGCATGAGAAGGGGGAGGGGGAACGGCGTCGACGGCGGGAAGAGTTGCAGGCACGCGAGAAGGGAGAGAAGGTATTTTCTCAGCTTCCATCTCGGCGATGATCCGTTCTCCCTCCGAGCTGACATCATCCGATCCGAAAGAAGCAGTGGACTCGCTGCTCACGGGCAGGTCCCGTGCCTGTGTGATTTCCCCTTCAGAGTTCATGTCCTCCTCATCCTCACCCATCCGGTCACCCTCGATGGCCTCACCCAGTGCTTCGAGCCCGCATAATCCGCCCGAAAGGACACCGTCGGAGGAGTACACGGGGCCGGAACCAGGTCGGCGGTTGAACATGGACATGTTGGATGAATGTAGCAGTTCGGCGTACAGTTCAATGATACGGAAACGTTCCAAGGTGAGAGGTTTGAGGTTGACGGGAGAGTACACGCGGATCTGAAGGTCAGCGCTGAACTCTGGAATATAAACTGCAGTGATCACATGGGCAAAGCGAGCGGGATAAATTGGACTCGCCTGAGATCTAGGTTCGGTGAGAAGACGATGTAGCTCGTCGAATCGCTCGCAAATGACATCGAGAAGATTTCCAAGAAAAACGATTCCCATTTGTTGGCTCATCTCCAGCATGGCCTCTTCCATCTCCTCCCGATCTTGATCGTCGGTCAGTGGGGCTCGTGCTTCTGCCCTATGCTGTCGGATAGTCATGAGACGATTTCTAAAGGTGTGAAAGAGATGTGGCTCGGCAAAATCTGAATTGTTTCTCCTGATCACCTCGGTCAGGATATGACAGATATGTGTGAAGGATGTCGTGGCGGATGCGATGGACGGTAGCGGATGAATGATAAATGGGTCTTCGGGGGATATTTTGGAAAGATCGTCATTAACGCCTTTCCAGTCCTTATCTGATAGGGGCAGCTCGTCGAGCATGTAGCCGATAAGGGTGGTAATACTCGGTTCACTGACAAGTTCACGGATGAGCCGGTTATCCCGTGCTCGGTTGAGACCTTCGCCGTTCTGTTGTTCCATCCCGTTCCCGCCGCTGGGGTTGAAAGGTAAAGGTGCACAAAGGGTGATGACACTATTGAGGACTTCGGAAGCGATGGAAATTGTCGTTTTGGAGTTGGCAGGCGATAATAGACCGATGAGGGAGGATATGAGCCCTTCATCAGCCAGCCATGTGTTGACACCATTGACACCTGCTTCATCGGAAGAAACTATCCGGATGATCATGTCCTGCACGGCTGGCGAGTTGATCTTGGCGATCATCCGGTTCACTATGTCGGGTATGGTCTGGATAAACTTGATCATCTGATCTCCATCAGTGACGAATCTCAAGTAGAGAACGTCGTCCTTACCTCGGAGGCACGTTTGGCCAAGAGAGCGCCGTTGACTCTGACCCACATCCCACGAATCATTTCTCTTTTACGATCCCGATCTTCGTCCTCCTCGGACCACAGTGCATCTCGTGCTCTTTCGCGTTCATTTTGCTCATGCCGAGAGAAAGTACTCTCCGTACTAGGGGTAGAAGGTTCTATGGGGGGTAGGATGGCATCCCAGAACGGTGTCAGAAGGGATTCCTTGTGATTCATAATCGTTTCGGTGATCGTCCACAATTCGGATGTCAGGATCTCCGTAGCTATCCGAGGATATCTCAAGGGTCAGTACTGAAGGAAAAGCTTCAAAAAGCCTACCTGGACTGAGTCACGTCTTCTTGTCCACCTAGAGGAGTTCGACCGAGTCCCTGTCCCAACCCGACGGCTGCAGGCGATGTGGGTGACGCGTCCAATCGTAAACCATCCAATTCATCAACCATCTTTGCAGGTTCGAGTGGAGGAGAAGCCGGGCCGGGTCCTGGTACGGGAAGGGGTTGAAAGTTGTACGAAGTGAACGGGTCTGCGGAACCCAAGACATGGGTATACAATGCTGAATCGGCGTCTGCAGCTTCCTGATCGAGGTCGTCAAGTCCTGCGACGACCCATTGAAGGAGACTCTTGACACAGTCTTCCCGAGATAGAAATGCAGCGAGTCTGAGTCAGACGTCAGTAGTCGTCCAAAAGCTCTGAGACGATTGACCCACTTGTTATTCTGTGCTTTACACTCTTCGAGGATATCTTGCTCGTCCATGAGCTCCTCGAGTGATGGAGGGGTTTCCCTACTGAGTAGCGCCTCCAGCATCGAAGTCGATGCAAAGCTGAAGCGCCACAACATCGTGTCCGACTGCTACTCTTGAGGGATGAGGGGAGAGGGGGGAGTCGGAGGAAGGTAAAAGAGGACGAAACTGGGCGATACGCGGAGGACGAGCGGGACGGGTGGTGGAAAGACACAGAAAGGGATGGATATGAGACATGTGACCGGCTCTGTCGGTCACTGTATCACTGCAACGTGATGGATAAGATGAGAAAAGGCATGGTGCGCGTCAATACGGCAGACACATAGAGCAGGTGGGAGCAGGGGGGTCGGGGAGGGATAAGAGGGGCAAGGAGGGGGGAAGGGAGATTTGCCCGTTTTGGGATTGAAAGCGACGGAGATGATACGGATCTCCGTCACGTGACCACCCCGGCTCCTCTCCTCCAACCAGCCAGCGTACCAGCTTTGGTGTACTTATGCTTCGACACTCCTCACCCTACCTTACCTTATTTCTCTTGAACCCGGTGACGTCTTGTCGAATCTTGTCAATATGGATACACGGTCCTCCCGATCAGAATCACCGCCTGTCCGACTCCCTTCACCCAAAGCCGGTCCTTTCGCTTCGACTTCTCGCCGTCCTCTCTCACCATTGAATATCTCCGCTCCCCTGTCCTCAGATCCTAACGGCAGACATTCAGATTCTACTTCTCCACTCACTCCTCTTCAATTTGAATTTTCCGTCTTACCCGACCGAGAGGCAGAGAGTAGGAGACAGAGGCTTGATCTCCTTCTTGGTCGTCTGCCTCCCGCGCCTGATGCCTCTCCGCCTCAACAAAGCGACAAGTCCAAGCTAGACCATTCGGAATTTGGTGTAAACTCGAAACATATTGGCGAGGGTCTGGATGGACTCGAGGATCCTGCCGCCTCGCCAGCTCACATGGACGAGGTCGTGGTTCGACCTCTGAATGAGCCTATGTGCGGCAGCGGGCCCTCACACTCCCTCGAGATCAAAGAGGCAGATGCGGAGGTCAATATGACCGAGAAGACTCAGCATAGCAGCTCACTACAAGGCGATATTGAGATGCCCGAGGAACCTCCCACTTCCCCCAAGGCTGCGGCGGAAGTCGACATCTTACCAACACACCCGGCACCCAAATCACCGCTAGCCTACAAGTCGGCGTTCGACTCTATGCTTGCCCCTGGCCACAGTCATCTAGCAGACATAGGTGTCTCCAGTCCCGCTCATCCTTCGTCAGAGCTCTCCGGTCTTCCACCAACTCCTCCCCCGACCCGCCCAGCACCACTCGATTCTCGTGATCCTGCACAAATCGACTCCCGGAGTCAACAAACACCTATGGAGGAAGATCCCATGTCCGACCTTCCGCCGTCCCCGGCGTCTGCAAGACTTCCATCATCGACACCTCACCTCGAAGAACGCGATGGGCGCAGTGCGTTCACACCTGGCCCGCCTCTGGTACTTGAGGAGGGCGAGGAAGAATTAGAAGAAGGTGATGATGAGATCATGGCGGATGATTCGGAAGACGTAGTCTCGGTGAGGGAAGCTTCGGAAATGTTGACCCCCGCGGCTGTCAAATCGAAAGGCAAGGCCAAGCAGGGTGTGAAAAGCAAACCTGCAAAAATTGCTCCGGTCAAGAAGGCCGGTAAAGGGAGACCAGCGCAGGTCAAGGAGGCAGCCAAGAAAGCTATGGTCAAGGGAAAGGGGAAGGTAAGCTCGTCCGATTACGTCCTTCACTGTGGGCTACATCGCTGATGAAGCAGGCTGGTAAGACCAATGGAGCTCCCAAGGCAGATCGCTCCGTCAGCATAGCTGTGAGCCAATCCAGCGCTCTGATACCGGGGTCAAACTAATAAGCAGGACTCGACTCCTGTGGCCACGGTGTCCGTGGTGTCTGCTGAAATCCCGGGTCATCGGGAGGAATCAGTTGATTCAGATGACAACGCTGTCTATTGCATCTGTCGGAAACCGTACAGTCAGGAACCGGAGAATGTGGTTATGGTAGGATGTGATGCGTGAGTGTTGTGTGCTGCACAATGATGTCGATCATTATTTCAGCGACAGCGAATGAGTCGCAGAGTGCTGAGAAGCAGATGTGACGATTGGTTCCATCCTCCTTGTGTAGGTCTTTCCGGGAAGCAGGTGGAGACTCTCGATTCGTACATTTGCAAATCATGCGAAGCGCGTGCGTCATCCGTCGTCAAGAGATGAGACCCCCAACTGACGTCCAGGAACAGGCCAGAAGCCAAGGTACAAGCTTGTCTGTCATCGTGCGGAATGTGTCAATCCGATCATCGGGAAGCCTTCCAAGTGAGTTCAAGCGTCTCTTCCATGCCAATTAGCTAGAGAAGTCAGCCTTACGATACTCAGATACTGCTCCCCGTTATGCGCTTTCAGGCATGGACAATCTCTCATTCCTGCCGTCGCCAATAAACGTCAGCTCAAGCAGCTACACGACGCATTCGTCTCTTACCCTCCTCCTCCTCCCAAAACCACAGTCAGTCACCACATCTCCCGCCCAGCTCCGGTGTCCACAACAGCCGTTCCCACGTCCGACATTCTTAATGCCATTTCTAATCAACTCATCGGTGTCAAATCAGCATTGGAAGTGGTACGAAAGCGACAACGCATCCTCTCTCAGGCGATCGAGCGGTGGGAAACCCTAGGCAACGTCTTGCCTCCTCCTGAGCCGGAAGACGGGACGGAGGAAAGAGGGAGGTGGAAGAGGAAACATGCTGTGAAAGAGGAGAAGATGTGTGGATGGGATGAACGGCTCTCTTGGGATGATGTGGAGGTGAACATATGGGACGGGGAACAGTGGGAAGGAGAAGTGTGTGGGAAAGGAAAAAGATGTGAGAGACATCTAGGGTGGCAAAAGACCGTAGGGGTATCTTTAGATCTTGAACAGGGAGTGTTGGTGAGTTCGTGAAAAGCCTTTTTCCATACTTCATGCTCCTCACATCTGTCCATTCGCCTAGTTTGTGACGGACCGATGCTATTGCCAATCGGTCAGAAGCAAAGAAAGCTGAGGACATGGGTGTCGAGGAGCTTCGTCATGAACGACGCTGACTAGTGAAGGAAAAACGACAAAAAGACCTTTCAGACCGACGACAACAAATGGCCGCTTTTCTCGATTCTCAAGAAGCAGGAAGGTTAAGCAGGTACGTCCCAGCCCCGCCGACCTACTCCCTTGATGTCACTCAAGATCACTTTCAAGTTGTGCTCTTCGCAACATCCCCACTTGCCAAACGTGAGGTATGCTGATAGACAGAGAGACGATGCTTGCCAAACTGGCAGCCGTCAAATGAACGTCTGCAATTCTTGCATCTTCCATAGCCTGTTCCTCTGCTCGTGCCATGCAACACTCCTGAACTACACCGCTTAAACCTTATGGTCCGGCCGGTAGACTTAGAAACTTTCTGCACCCCAAGATCCGAGACTGTATTCTTCCCACCATGATCTCCGAAAGTCGTAGAGGGAAGTTCTCACGCCAGGGAATTTTCTCACTTCAGAATCTCAGAGAGGAAATCTTGTACGCTACCGTCCCAAATAGGAAAATTATCACAAACCGTCGGAGTCGATATCGGTTCAAACCTGTGCAGGCCAGAATGCAGGGAAGGCAAAGGTTCTTCTTGCGATGCAATTCGTCATGTACATCGCGTCACCTTGTTGATCCGGCCGGGCCGACTTCCAGCACCCCGTTACGGAGGAGTATCTAGACCCTGACAGGCTAGTCCAGGGGCGTGGACGCCGAGACCGCCACATAACATGATAACATGATCGACCATTCGACTCGTCGCTTGACAAAGGATTGAGGGTGGTTTGAACTTCGTACCTACGACTTCTCACGTTGAAATGTCGAGCTTTCCCCAATGCAGATAGGAGCAGGGAGATGAGAGAAGGTTATGGAGGAATAGGTGAGAGGCATCCTTTATCACTCAAACTTACCGCTTGCGGAGATCTTCCCACGGATCTCACCTTGATCTTGAAATGCAACCCACCAAATAGACTGAGTTGATAATGCTGTGTTGAGAACAGAGGATAGCTCCACAGCCTTCCTGGGGCGGTGGATACATTGATTGATGCAACAGGCAGTCAAAAAGGTTAAATAATTGAGGATTTTGTTCTACCTGAAATCACCGGTTGACTTCTTCATTCACTTCCTCTTACTTCTCACTTCAACACTGACTTCTGACTATACAGTACTTACAACGTTGCCTCACATGGCAGACACATCCGAGGAAACACAACTTTCAGGACCCTCCGTCCTCAATACCATCACTATAGGGGGCACTCAACCGGGTACTCCCAAATATGATCTTGGCAAGGTCGTTCTAGCCTTGGAACTGATTGTTCAATACAAAGATCAGGTTTCATCATCGCCAGTATCACATCCGCTCCCTAGCATGATAAAGTATAGAGAATCGTCATATCGTAAGGAAGCTGACACCGTGCGCGAAGAGTTACGTACACTTGGCATAACACTGCCAGATTCTTGGGGCCTTTCTCCGGCTAGAGATGTCGTTGCAACCGTGTCTGCTGCTCGAAGGTGCGTCGCTGCGTTTGTGTCACGCTACCAAGAGACCTCTATCACGAATTACAATCCCGTCAAATATGCCAGTCATCTCCAGCTGTTCGACAAAGCACGGAGAAATTGTCTAAGCTTGCTTGACGAAGCCGATTACACAGACTGCGAGTTATTTGGAGTCAGTGACAATGTGAAAGCTGTGAGAGGAGAGCCGTAGTAGACCACAACATGCCAAGGCATGTAAAGTCTTCAGAGGACACTTGGCACTAAATGATGACGGGAATTATTTGAAGAGAGGAATCATGCATTGAGAGTATTGATATTACCTGTCTTTGCATGTCAGGCTCACGGGTATCAATGCTTCTCAGACTTCCGCGTTTCCACTCTCCCTCCATGAGCAGATTTGCTTTCTGTCACGGCTGCGGGTAGACTGCGGTAGCAAAGTACTGCCTTGGGTACTGAAGGGTTTTAGTCTCTGGCTTGTAGACTTGATGACTGCCTTAGGTACCGAGGGTACTGAGGTGTTGGGTTAGAACCAACTAGGTGACTTTCAAAGATGAAGTTCAACTTCAAGATGAAGCTACATTGCTAAGAAAGAGGGGGGAGATGTGCTCCTTTTATACCCTTCAAAACTAAAGTAGGTGTACTAATGTCATGAATCACAAGTATCAGTTTCCTCATGTTTTAGTTCCGCTCTGATGCCTTTGAGGCAAGAGACCTGAACCTTTAGTTAGTTATGTTATTCTCAGTTATGATGTGTTTGCTGATAATTAGATGGTAATACAGAGGGGAAAAAGAGCATGCATCAATTCTACATGTCTCTATCTATACTTATCACATTCCACTCACACGCAGTAAACCAGAGACAATCGAATAGAGTTCAGAGGATAAGTTGAACGGAGAAATATTTGACGGAAGGGGTGATTATCTGACGGTGGTTCGGCCGTCCTGGCCCGATTCTATCGGCTAACACTCCCCCACGGGACAATGCACAACTCTGCAGTAGTCCCGGACAATTTACCGATGGACGACGAGGTTTGTGATGGTGTAGGAGGTAGTAATGATGAAATGTTGAGTGTTATGTGTGTGGTAGTAGTGGTAGGTGAAATGGTGAAATGAATTTCTGTGGGGCCCCCCACGGGGCTCCGCTCTGACACGTGGTTACCACTCACTACTGACGACTCACTCTTCTCTATCTTTCCTTTTACTTCATCACTTTTACCTCCAATTAACGGTATGTCCACCTTTCGTCTTTCTCCACTTCTATCACTTAATTCTGACTCTCTGAACTTCCTTCTGTCCTGTCTACTTCTGAAAACTTGAGGTTTGCTAGTAGAGTCCCGAGAATCGATGAATTTCCTTCGTGGTCCTGGCTGACGAGATATCATAGTTTCGCCACTCACCGAAAATCTTTTATTTTTATAAGAAAAATCATTATGTCTCGTCGTGGGTTTCTCCTGATTGGTCTCTGGAGAGAGTCCGAGCGAAAAGGTACGTTGTTTATTGATTCTGTCATCATCTAGACTGACTTTTCAAATTCTCTGAGGTGACGAGGTTTTACCTCCAGATGTTGGTGGCCACCTTGGCCTATGCTCGGTTTCTCTTGGCGGCGGCCTCTCTGTCACGAGACATACTGACCAGCATATGCACGATATAATAGTGCCCAACGGAACAGTGATCTTAACCACTGCGACGAAAAGGCCTATTAATCGGTGGTCAACCCTACCGCCGATCGCTGGTTAAATACCCTTCCCCGACTTTCGCTTGACTTGTCACACGCTTTGTGACACTCTCGTGGAGGCCAAGGGGCTTCGTCCCCTTTGTTTGATCTCCTCCACGATATGGAGGCTTGGGAAGGGGCGGTGTCACAATTGTCGTTTCTTCTCCTCTACTGACCGACGGTCGGCAAACCTCGGCTAACTACGTCGTAGTGGGGTGTTGGTGTCTCACTAGGACAGGGTACTCGTCGGGGCAGCTACGGCTAACTTCGCCGTAGTAATACGTCGAGTGGTAAATGATAAGATGGTCGTTGATGTACTGCGGCTAACTTCGCCGTGGTACGTAGAACTGCTCGGTGGTAGCTCTCCTTAACTCGAAGGTTGTAGCTACTGAATATATCGCTCGCTACTGACAACAATCAAGGATCGCTGAAGAAGTTCAGCGATCTGTAAACTATCTATACTACTCCTCTCCTCTCATAGAACGTCCCTCAACTCCTGCACTGCCTCACGCTCAGTCCTCTTCGCTCAACTTCGCCGTACCTCGCCATATCCCCAATGTCCTACTCCGCTCACTTGGACTAACTTCACCTAACTTCCCCTGTTCTGCTCTCCCTCGGTTCCCTTCCCCTAACTTTGCCGTAGTTCTCCGCTAGGCGGGGCTATTGTGACAAATACCCTCTTGGTTCTCGTAACTTCGCCGTAGTTGGTCTCAGTGGTTCGAGTGGAGGTTGGTGATGGTGAACGGAGGGTCGGTGATGGTGGTTGTCAGAGTGTTACGACGTAGTTCGTGACAGGCGGTGAGGGACGTCCTAGATCACGAAATGAGGGGTCGTGATGAGGAGAGGGGAAATACGTAGTTTTCTCTTTCTTCTCCCCATGTAGTCGTCCTTCCCTTCTCTTTTGTCCCTTCTCTTTCATCTCTCTAACGACTCTAGGTTCTACTGGTGGTTTCTGACCTATCTTAGAATTACTCACATTGTTAGGTACACCTGAAAATTTTACATTTTGGCTCACAAGAACTTTTCCTTCGGTGGTACCTTTTCCTTCGGTGGGTTTCTCTGAAGTTCCTTCAACCCACACTTCTCTCTCTGGTACTACTTCTCTCTGGTGCCACTTCGTTCTCTGTACCACCTGATAGATCTCCTAGATCCTCGAAATCAGAATAATCGTAATCGATAATTTCGTCATCGTCTAATTTCATGTATACTGAACCAATGTTTTTCTTCTTCGGTGGTTCTACACGTATTGCTGACATATTCACTGAATGTACTGGTCCACCTAAAGCCTTTGTGAGTACATCTGTTCTCTGAGAGACAGTGCTGACATATTTTAGTTCAATAACTTTGTTACTGACTAGATCTCGAAGAGCATGAAGTCAAATATTAATATGCTTTGTCCTCTGGTGAGTACCAGGTTTCCTCGCTAGTGATATCAATCCTTGATTATTGCTATTTAATACAGTAGGATTTAGCTGATCGTAGCCTATCTCCCTCAGTAATCCTCTCAACCACTGAGCTTCCTTCGCTGCTTCAGCCATCACGATGTATTCTGCTTCGACTGTCGACGACGATACTGTAGCTTGTCTTTTTGAACTCCATGTTATCGGTGAGTCGTTCATCATAAAGATCCAGCCTGTCGTTGATCGTTGTGTGTCCTTACATCCTGCCCAATCAGCGTCAACCCATCCTGCTAGATCGCTAGCCTCGCCACCGAGACGAATACTATGTAACCGAGTGGACCGAAGGTAGGTAATTACCATTATTCCTTCTTCTCACACTTTCTTCATCGGTTTCGAGAGGTACCTAGCGAGGTATGAGGCTGCATAGGATATATCTGGTCGAGTACATGTGGCTAACCACTGTAGACATCCTATCAACTCTTGAAATGGTCGAATTTCACTTTCCACCTCCGACATTGAAGGATTTTTCATGGTAAGGGGTAATTGTCACGGAGGTGGGGCTTGTCACGAAGGACAACAGAATACAGGGCTGTAACCTGAGAATGGGACTATGACCCAATGAAGTCTCCGGCTCGTCGAGAGAGTAACAAAGATGACGGAGAATGAAGTGATGACGTCAAGGGGGACAGGGATAGCGAGGACTAGAAGTGCTGGGCTTGGACCAACTGTGTTTGACAAATAAAGAGGAGATTCATAACTGAAGAAACTACTGAAAAGTACAAGTTTATATAGACTAAAACTAGTTACCGTCTGCGAGTACCGTTTGTCACCCTTGACCACCTGTAGCTACCATTTGTAACTACCATCTGTAACTACCATTGGTAACTACCATCTGTCATTATGTCACGGACGGGTAAATCCCCTCCATGACACGCAAAATACACGTCATAGTATGACTATGCTCAGTGAGAATCTACATATCGGTATGAAGATACATGTATTATCCATGATAATATATGATAATACGGTTATTCTCATTGAGAATATATAGGGATAGGTGAGAATACACGATAATACATGGGAATAGGTAGATTATCCATGAGAATATGTCTATCCTTGCTGAAGATACATGTATTATCACTGAGAATATCTGTATTCTCAGTCTTGGTGTGCGAAGGAGGATATGGATTAAGAACGTATGTAGACTATATAAACAGCGCATCTACTTTGCGTTTGTCTTTCTTCTCAAGGATCAATATATTGTTTGCCACACACAATCTAGACCTCACTTTGCTTACCAACGTCCTCCACCACATCACAACCTCTCTTATTGTCATCACAATACCCCTTGTCACCATCTCGACTTGCCCGGATCCTTTGCAAGCCATCTTAGTCGTCCGACCACATCACAGGTTCACGGACTACATCTATATTGTTGTAGTCCCTGCCTAGTAAACCATTGCAGTCCTCCTGTCTCTGATCTCAGAGGTCTGTTAGGGACAGGGTCGTGACACATTACCATCTGTAACTACCATCTGTAACTACCATCTGTAACTACCATCTGTCATTACCATCTGTGACTACCATCTGTAACTACCATCTGTAATCACCATCTGTGATCACCATCTGTGATTACCGTCTGTACTGTCCTTATCAATCCTGATTAATTATGAGTCACTATTACTTTGAGTCCATACTTATTCTGAGTCATGATTACTGATTCATGACAGCTAGTTCAGCAAGGTCCAAAGGGTGAAAGGAAGTTAAGACAAGCAACTGTCTCAAATTTTACTGTCGATGGTTTACCTGCTCCGTCAAATAGGTATAGCGGAGTGGGTTCTCTTTTTATCAATTGTAATCTGTTTTCTCCAGCAAATCTTTCATCAATGAAATTATTACTAGCTCCACTGTCTATGAGAGCGTGATATATAGTTTTATGGTTGTGCAAATGAAACTGCAGAGTCAACTGTGTTTGGGTTATGTGAAAGTTTTCAATAGAAGGAAATGTGGAGCCAAGTGAAACGGAGACCTGTTTCTGGTTACCTGTAACGGTACTGGAAACACGATGACTAGGTCGCAGGTTGGGTCGAACTCGATGGAGGTCTCGTAGAAATCTATGTGTCTCTGGTGCTATGTGATGGATCGTGTCTCCTCTGCAATCGATGTAGCCAAAGAATGATATTGAAGAATCAGCAAAGTTGGTACTTTGCTGATTGTACTATATACTGTCTACAGGTATCCGTCTCCTCTTCTCAGTCCTACTGCAAGCGTCCATGTACATACTCGGACAGGTGAAAAACCGCTTTGAGCAAACCCAGTGGGGAAAATCTCGAAAGGGGAAAACCCGTCCCTACCTACTGCAGCACTGCCTCCAACTCCCGCTTTCCTCCATCCTAATCCGTCGAACTCGATAGAGTTCCCTCGATTCGTTGTTACCCCGTAACAAGTTTCCCCGTAACAAGTTTCCCCCCCTGTCTCAAGGATCCTCGCCGAGGATCCTGAATCTTGTAACCAAGTGATTCACATGGATTGTTCTGAGACACCTCTGGTGCGCCCTGACGTCACACCTACGCTAGTGTGACGGTTGCCGTGAAACGCGTCACCCGCACGGACCTCCAATGTGATCGAGAAATTACTGACCAAGTTACCTCCCCGTCTTCTTTCTCTTCTTTCCTCCTCATTCTCTCTTTACCTCTTGTTTGTCGTTCTTTTTACTTATCTATCATTATCCATCCATATCTTATTCATATCTTAGAGTATCCTTCCAACTCTGACCTGTCTGTGAGCATGTCTAAGCGTACTGTAAGCAATTCCTTTCGAATTCGATGTATATCCTCCTATTTCTCACTGGCTGACGAGACTAGTTGTCCTCTTCCACTCCCTCCCGTCAAACTCGAGCCTCTACCTTGGCAACTTTACCCGACGTCGACCCCGAACTTCTCATGCGCCAAACGAAAAGAATGAGAATTACTTCCCAAGCCGCTTCCTCTCAACCCCCACTGGTTGATGCGTCTCGACGAGCTCTCGACACCATTAAGGAGAAGTATCAATCCGGTCCTTCTCGCGAACCACAATCGTTCCTCGATGACCAGGTCATCGAGCAATATTTCGACTTCGAAGGGGGTGCTGGGCCATCTGTCACCGGTGAGAACCTATCTCCCGCCAAATCCGTCGAATCCGAACACCCTACCGTCGTCGAAAATGAAAATTCTCCTGGTAAGCAACCCACTGGTCCTCCTTCTGAGGCTTCCGACGAACTTGTGGAGGTTCCCGAAGAACTTGGTGACATCTTTCACGCCCCTCGCAAGGTTACCGTCAACCAGGAACTGGTTAAGTTGCTCGAGGATCAAAAAGACTCCGAAATCGGTGAGAATTCCACCGAGTTCTGTTCGCTTCTGACTTGTTAGCTACCCTTTGGGCCAGCATGACCTTCCCCTCTGTTCGTCTCGCGTTGAAGAACGAAGCTCTGGACCGTTTCCGCGAAACCAACGCCATCAAGCCCACTGTAAAGTGGTTTAAGAACGCTGTAAGTCTCGAATTCTTTCAAGTTTTATCGATTCTAATCATTAGCTCGATCGTTTGGCCCAAGGTTGGCGCCTCCGCAACAAAAATGGTGCTGTTGTTCGGCTAGAGGGTGAGCTCTGTACCGATTGTCAACGTCGTCTTGATGGTGGTGAAAACTTTCGTGTTGGTTGTATTGGCCCTCGTAAGTTCTTGCTGCGACTCGTTCGATGTTGATGCAATTCAGTCGGTGGTGTGTGTGGTGAATGCTCTGCTAAGGGTACTTCAAAATGTTCGGTGAAGACCAACAATCCTGAGTCCAAATTCCGTGAGGTACCTGTCTATTTCCTTCGAACTTGGTCGATGTTGATGTATAGGGTATCGTTGTGGGAGCAAGAACGGTCACTTCCAAGGTTACTTTTGTCCTGGAGCACGAGCTTTGTGCGGCTTCGGTCCGTTATCGATCCCTTCCTGCCCATGATCAACCCGCCTGTCTGACCCAACTTTCGGGTTACATCCATCTCTTTACCTCCCTTCTCCTTCCTCTCCCCTCTCAACATCTGGATCTTTACAAATCCCTTCATCTTATTTCCGCCAACTACGCTCCTCCTTCCGCCGATGAAACTCTGGATCATCTTACTTCTACTGGTGATCCTACAGGATTGAGTTCCTCTCAGCCAGTCGCCGGTCCCTCCTCTTCTCCCCATACTCCTCTCCCTCGCAATGTCATTCGTATTCCCGCTTCGGCCCGTCGTCCCCGAGCCAATTCTACCACCTCCAATTTGTAGTGTGTTTATATCTCTCTATTTGTAGCTATATTTCCTGTGTATGCATTCATTTCTGACCCAGTCTTGTTGATCTTGATCGAATTCTCACTTTCTTCTGGGGTCCCTCTTCCTTTTTTCCAAAAATTCACCAAAAACGGCCAACTCTTCTACATTTTCTCGTGGTTCCCAGTCATAGGCCGCATTTCCTGTGTATCCTAACCATTTTACCTTGAATTCCTCCTTTCCTCGTCGAATTCTGCTATCCACAATTGCTTCCACATGGAATTCCTCCTGACCATTTATTACTACGGGTGATGGGGGTTGTATCTGTCGACCTGGTATCATGTCCTTAGGATATGGTTCCAACAGCGTGACATTGAAGACATTGTGCACTTTCATTGATGGAGGTAGATCTAATTCGAAAGCATTTTTCCCAACTTTCCTTATGATCTTGAAGGGGCCAACGTATTTTGCTTCTAATTTTCGACTGGGTCGTTCCGTCGTAAGATACTTCGTACTCAGTAGTACCTGTTCTCCCTCTCTGAATTCTTCTGGAATGCTCTTGTGCCTCCTGTTGTAGTATTCTCCACTAATCTCATTAGCCATCCTGACCTGTTCTTGAACAGCCGCATGTAATTCTCCCATATCTTTCCATTTCTTCTCCAATTTGTTTGACTTTGATCGAATATCGTGCGAATGGATGTCGTAGTGTGGCACATAGCCGTAACAGGCTTCAAAGGGACACAAACCGTGGCTACTATGTGGTGAACAGTTATAGGCAAACTCAGCAATTGGTAGAAGTTGATCCCAATTGTCCATGTTGTAGTTTACATACATTCCGAGCAGGATTTCCATCTGTTGATTTACTCGCTCAGTTTGTCCATCTGTTTGAGGGTGATACGCAGTCGAATATAAGTTCTTTATTCCTAAGAACCGACATATTTCCTTCCAAATTTCCGCTGTAAACTGAGTTCCCCTATCTGATACAATTGTTCGAGGTGCTCCATGTTTTGAAAAGATCTCCTTGATGTAGATGTCGGCCACTTTGTTCGCTGTTAGTCCAGTTGTACATGGAATAAATCTAGCCATCTTGGTTAGTCGATCGACTATCACTAGTATTGCGTCAAACTCGGTCGATTTTGGTAGGGGTCCCACCATATCCATAGAGATATCTGTCCACGGGAGTGTGGGTACTGGTAAAGAGACTAGATGTCCATACGGTTGATGTCGATGAGTCTTATGTCGGTTACAGATCTCACATCCTTTTACGTATTTCGCAATATACTCGTCCAAATGTGGCCAGTAATAATCCTCTTTGACTAAGGTGATGGTTTTATCTCTTCCTGGGTGTCCTATTAATATCGAATCGTGTCTTGCTTTCATTACTTCTAATCTTGCTTGTCCTTCTGGTATGACTACTCTGTTTTTGTACAAGAGTAATCCGCTTTGTGTCCAAGATACTATTGGTGTCTCGTTGCTAATCTGTGTCTTCTGTGTGTCCTGTGTGCTCTGTGTGTCCTGTGTGCTATGTGTCTGTGTCATTTGTAGTCCTAGTCGTCGTATGTTTGCTATGTCTTCTGAGTCTTTCAGTCCGTTTTTGATGAGTCCAAATAATGAGTCTTCCCGGATTGCTCCTCTTACTATGTGTCTCGGTCCTTTTTGTTCTGAGTCCATTGAATTTGATCCAATTTGTTCGTGTGTCGGTAGCAATTGAAGCCAGTTACCTTTGTTTAGATCTGGGTCCTTGCTACTCCCTCTTCCCGGATGATAATCTCCTCGTCTAGTTAGAGCATCTGCTCCCCCATTCTTGCTACCTGGTCGATAAGTGATCTCTATGTTGAAATCCCCTAGTATTTCCAACCACCTCATCTGCCTTCGATTTAGTTGTCGTTTGCTTTGAAAGTATTCTAGGTTCTTGTGATCTGTAATGACTTTTATAACATCACTACTGTTTGCCAAATAGGGTCTCCAGGCTACCAGGCAGTCCACGATGGCCAGTAATTCTTTCTCTCCTACCGTGTAGTTTAGTTCACAGGGTGTCATAGCTCGAGACCAATATGCAACTGGGTGAAGTTCGGTGGTCCCTTTTATTGATGGGTGAGGGAATCTTTGAGACGCTATCGCACCTATTGCACAGTCGGATCCATCGGTTTCGATCCAAGTTGGTCGGGTTCTATCAAAATGTCGGAGTACTGGTGCTGTGGTGAATGTTTTCTTTAGATCGTCAAAAGCCTTTTGGCACTCTTGTGTCCAGTTCCAAGCTTGATCTTTCCTGGTCAATCGTGTGAGAGGTCCCACAATATGCAAAAACCCCTTGATAAACCGTCGGTAGAAGTTCGCAAAACCCAAGAACACTTGAGTATCCCGGACTGTCATGGGTTCTCCCCATTCTAGAATAGCTTTCACCTTGTCTTGATCCATTTCGATCCGCTCGTGTCCTATTACGTACCCCAGGAACTTTACTTCATTTGAACTCCATTCACATTTCCTCGGACTGACGACCAAATCGTTTTTAAGCAATCGATCTAACACCTTTTGGACAATTATCTGATGGTTTTCGATCGTGTCGGAGTATACCGTGATGTCGTCGATATAAACTACTACCCCTTCGTCAAGTAGATCGTGAAACATGTCTTGTAGAAAGTTCTGAAAGGTGGCTGGTGCATTACACAGCCCGTCCCTTAGGACTGTGCTCTCGAAACTGCCATATCTTGTTCGTAAGGCAGCTTTATGTTCATCTCCTTCCTTTATTCTGACTAACTGGTAGGCTCCTTTCAGATCGAGTTTAGTACAGATCCTTCCTAATTGAAGTCGATCGAGCAGTGTCGAGATGAGTGGCATTGGGTATGAATCCTTAACGGTTACCTTGTTAAGCGCCCGATAATCCGTTACCACTCGATAGGGAATCACTCCCTTTTTGGGAACCAGGAATACAGGAGATCCATAAGGTGATTTACTTCTTCGTAAATGGCCGCTGGCCAAACCGTCATTGATCCATTGCTTTAGGAATGTGTCCCCATGTTCGTCTAGTTGATATATTGGGCCCGGCTTCAGTTCTGCCCCTGGTGTTAACTCGATTTTGTGATCACATTCTCTTCTTGGTGGTAATCTTCTTGCTCTCTCCACCTTGAATAGTTCTAGATACTGGTGCCATTGTGTCGGTATGACTTGTCGTAGCTCCTCCTCGCTCATTTCATCTTCTCCTTTTTCCAATGCTGTTCCTCTTACCAATCCTTCCTCCAATCTTGGATACTTCCAACCATTATCCTGTCCGATTCCATCGAACTCGATCAATCCCTTTCCACAATCGATCCTGGCCCTGAACTGTTTTAAGAAGTCCAATCCCACCAGTACCTCAGGGCCTTCATATGCCATTACATCCAATCGAGTCGCAATCTTGAGTCCTTCTCCTAGGTCCAATTCGGCTTCTACATACTCGGTCACTAACGTCGCGGTTGTTCCATCGAGGAACCTAATCTTCCGTGGTTCCTGATACTGTCTCTTTGGGAATAGATGGTATAATGGACAGGCCGGCTGTACATACCTTCCGGTAGCCCCGGTATCAATTAACATTCCAAATCGTAGGGTATCTTCTTCTGTCTGTATTTTTATGTATATTATAGCCGAGTCGTTACTAAGATCTATTGGTAGTTGAATTTTGTGCGATTCTGTTAGATCCTGGCCGCAAGTGGTTGCATCACTTAGGCCAGGTAGTCGTTTCCCTCATCTTCAAAGGTCACCGCCATCCCTCGAACTAGTGGCCCCTTAGATCCAGTTGGAATCGAGTTCGATCCACTAGGAATTGGTGAGCTATGCGGGTTTGGGGATCCCCTAATACTGTTTCTCGTGTTTCCTCCATTTGGACAGTTGTTGGCATAATGTTCTGGACTTCTACATTTGAGGCAGCGTCGGTTCTCCCTTCTCCAGTTCATTTCATTCTCACTGAGGCGTCCTCCGTCCTCTGTCCAAGTGACCGGAGGGTCATTTGGTAGACCAAAATTCATCATCCCTGGTTTTCCACCTGGTAGTGGTCCTTTACCACCTGAATGCGGGTTGTGTTGCACAGGGTTCGAAAGATTACTATCCAATCGTGTTGAGTTCGATCGTAAGGGGATCCATGTCGTTTCATTTTTTCGCCTAGCCGCCCATCGGTTTGCTGCAATCATCGTTTCAGCCATCCGTTGATTCTCCTCGGTTCCTATTACGTGTTGCTTGAAGTAGATCCAATCCGATTTGGTTCGAGGGTCGGTGTTATTCACCACTACCACCTTCAATAGTTCTTCTTTCAGGCCCTGTATGGCTGATGCGATTTTCATCGCATCGGGTACCTTTCCGAGATGAGTCGACCATAATTCGAAGTTTGCAAAATATTCCGCTGCGGTGTCGGTCTGTCGTAACTCTTGTAGTTTCCGCATAGCGGTACCCGCCATGTTGCTGTCCCCGAATTGTGTTCTTAAGTGTTGAATGAATTTATCGTAAGTCTCTAGCCACTCGGTCGAATTCCATATACTTGGGTTGGTTATGGCCGGAGTTAAGAGCATTTGAGGGGTACCCCGTAGGTAACCGTACATGAACAGGATCTTTCTGCGATCGGTGGCGTACTCTGCCCCTTTGAATTCGAAGTTCATGTGGCATGCTGCAAGGAAATTGTCCAATTCCCCTCGTTCTCCACTGAAAGTAGGTGGGTCCGCACACCTGGTTCTTCCTATTCGTTCGTTGTTGGTAAGTTTTGGCTCCAAACACGGCTTTTTCTCCTCAATTTCGATCGAACTTGCCCCTTTCGAGGTGAGTAGCTGTTGGTTCTGTCGGTCAGCTTTGATCGTAGCCAGTTCTTCCCTTAATGCATTTTGTTCCTTTTGTTGCATCGTCATAATGGCTAATAATTGTGACAACTGCTGCGATAATTCATTCAGCGGATCTGGGGTAGTGGTGGTAGAAGTGAGATCATGTGAAATAGTACTTCTCGAAGAACTTGTTGGCATTTCTACCTCTGGGACCAGCCCTTGTTCCAACTCCTCTTTTTCCGGTATCATTTTCCGCGCTTTCCCTCTGGTAAGCATGCAATACTCTCCACTTCGACCCAAGGCGCGTAAGGCTGATTCTTCAACTTGTAACGGTACTGGAAACACGACAACTAGGTCGCAGGTTGGGTCGAACTCAATGGAGGTCACGTAGAAATCTAGGGGCTCTGGTGCTAATGGATCGTGTCTCCTCTGCAATCGATGTAGCCAAAGAATGATATTGAAGAATCAGCAAAGTTGGTACTTTGCTGATTGTACTATATACTGTCTACAGGTATCCGTCTCCTCTTCTCAGTCCTACTGCAAGCGTCCATGTACATACTCGGACAGGTGAAAAACCGCTTTGAGCAAACCCAGTGGGGAAAATCTCGAAAGGGGAAAACCCGTCCCTACCTACTGCAGCACTGCCTCCAACTCCCGCTTTCCTCCATCCTAATCCGTCGAACTCGATAGAGTTCCCTCGATTCGTTGTTACCCCGTAACATTACCTTCCAATCCCAGGTTACCGTGGTTTGAAGACTGGGGGTTCAAGCTTTTCCTGATGGGAAAGCTTTGTGTTTGTCTGTACTTACTGTCACAAACTACGTCGTGACACCTCGATTATTCCACCAACAATGACCCTCCTTTGACCATCAAAACCCCCATCACGCCTTAACCTCTTTACTCTACACGTAACTCAGGACATCTGAGACCAAGTACAGCGAAGTTAGACGGAGTTAGGCTAGGTAGGGACAAAGGGAGCAGAAGTGTGGCGATGTTAGGCGGAGTTAGTCGAAGGATGAAGAGTATGGCCGGGGACTCGGGGAAGTTGGACGAAGTGCGTTGAAGTACGTCAAAGCGCGAGAGGGTTGGACGAATGTCTAGGAGGAATAGATAATATTAGCTGAGAAGATCGCTGAAGTTCTTCAGTGATCCTTGATTGTTGTCAGTAGTGAAAGACAGATAGAGATAGCTATATACAAATCGAGATACATTGCCATCAGTAGAACAAAACCCCAGTTAGAGTAACTACGCCGAAGTACGCCGTAGTTATACTCCTTTCGACGTCTGCGGCCTCCGGTTGGGTGAGACATCAACTTAGAAGCGTCAAGTTAGCCGAGGTTCGTCGACCGTCGGTCTGTTAGAAAGTAGTTGTTCGACGGCCGTGACACTTACCATGCTAGCTTGAGATCTAGCAGGTTTACGGTGAGGAGGAGCAACTGGACTTCTGAGTACCATATGTCCTTTGTCACCACCGTAGAGACAAGGATTATTGTCTTTACGTCTTTGATATTCAGCAGGAGTGAGTTAACCTCTTTTGGTTGTGTAACTCGAGGTTGATGTTGTGTTACGGGGTAACAACGAATTGAGAGGACTCTATTGAATTTGACGGATTAGGACAGAGGAAAGCGGGTGTTGAAGGCAATGCTGCAGTAGGTAGGGACGGGTTTTCCCCTTTTGAGATTTTCCCACTGGGTTTGCTCAAAACGGTTTTTCACCTGTCCGAGTATGTACATAGACGCTTGCAGTAGGACTAAGAGGAGGACACAGACTTTTGTACATAGTATATAGTACAATCAGCAAAGTACCAACTTTGCTGATTCTTCAATATCATTCTTTAGCTACATCGATTGCAGAGGAGACACGATCCATTAGCACCAGAGCCCCTAGATTTCTACGTGACCTCCATTGAGTTCGACCCAACCTGCGACCTAGTTGTCGTGTTTCCAGTACCGTTACAAGTTGAAGAATCAGCCTTACGCGCCTTGGGTCGAAGTGGAGAGTATTGCATGCTTACCAGAGGGAAAGCGCGGAAAATGATACCGGAAAAAGAGGAGTTGGAACAAGGGCTGGTCCCAGAGGTAGAAATGCCAACAAGTTCTTCGAGAAGTACTATTTCACATGATCTCACTTCTACCACCACTACCCCAGATCCGCTGAATGAATTATCGCAGCAGTTGTCACAATTATTAGCCATTATGACGATGCAACAAAAGGAACAAAATGCATTAAGGGAAGAACTGGCTACGATCAAAGCTGACCGACAGAACCAACAGCTACTCACCTCGAAAGGGGCAAGTTCGATCGAAATTGAGGAGAAAAAGCCGTGTTTGGAGCCAAAACTTACCAACAACGAACGAATAGGAAGAACCAGGTGTGCGGACCCACCTACTTTCAGTGGAGAACGAGGGGAATTGGACAATTTCCTTGCAGCATGCCACATGAACTTCGAATTCAAAGGGGCAGAGTACGCCACCGATCGCAGAAAGATCCTGTTCATGTACGGTTACCTACGGGGTACCCCTCAAATGCTCTTAACTCCGGCCATAACCAACCCAAGTATATGGAATTTGACCGAATGGCTAGAGACATACGATAAATTCATTCAACACTTAAGGACACAATTTGGGGACAGCAACATGGTTGGCACCGCTATGCGGAAACTACAAGAGCTACGACAGACCGACACCGCAGCGGAATATTTTGCAAACTTCGAATTATGGTCAACTCATCTCGGAAAGGTACCCGATGCGATGAAAATCGCATCAGCCATACAGGGCCTGAAAGTGGTAGTGGTGAATAACACCGACCCTCGAACCAAGTCGGATTGGATCTACTTCAAGCAACACGTAATAGGAACTGAGGAGAATCAACAGATGGCTGAAACGATGATTGCAGCAAACCAATGGGCTGCTAGGCGTAAAAATGAAACGACATGGATCCCCCCCACGATCGAACTCGACACGATTGGATAGTAATCTTTCGAACCCTGTGCAACAAACCCCGCAGTCAGGTGGTAGGGGACCATTGCCAGGTGGGAAACCAGGGATGATGAATTTTGGTCTACCAAATGACCCTCCGGTCACTTGGACAGAGGACGGAGGACGCCCCAGTGAGAACAAAATGACTTGGCGAAGGGAGAACCGACGCTGTCTCAAGTGTAGGAGCCCAGAACATTATGCCAATAACTGTCCAAATGGAGGAAACGTGAGGAACAACATTAGAGGATCCCCAAACCCGCATGGGTCACCAATTCCTAGTGGATCGAACTTAATTCCAACTGGATCCAAAGGGCCATTAGTTCGAGGAATGGTGGTGACCTTTGAAGAAGAGGGAAACGACTACCTGGCCTAAGTGATGCAACCACTTGCGGCCAGGATCTAACAGAATTGCACAAAATTCAACTACCAATAGATCTTAGTAATGACTCGGCTATAATAAACATAAAAATACAGACAAAAGAAGATACCCTACGATTTGGAATGCTAATTGATACCCGGGCTACCGGAAGATACGTACAGCCAGCCTGTCCATTATACCATCTATTCCCAAAGAGACAGTATCAGGAACCACGGAAGATTAGGTTCCTCGATGGAACAACCGCGACGTTAGTGACTGAGTATGTAGAAGCCAAATTGGATTTAGGAGAAGGACTCAAGATTGCGACTCGATTGGATGTGATGGCATACAAAGGCCCTGAGGTACTGGTGGGATTGGACTTCTTGAAACAGTTCAGGGCAAGGATCGATTGTGGAAAGGGATTGATCGAGTTCGATGGAATCGGACAGGATAACGGTTGGAAGTATCCAAGATTGGAGGAAGGATTGGTAAGAGGAACAGCATTGGAAAAAGGAGAAGATGAGATGAGCGAAGAAGAGTTACGACAAGTCATACCGACACAATGGCACCAATACCTGGAGCTATTCAAAGTGGAACGAGCCAGAAAACTACCACCAAGAAGAGAATGTGATCACGAGATCGAGTTGACCCCTGGAGCAGAACTAAAGCCAGGCCCAATATACCAACTGGATGAACATGGGGACGCATTCCTAAAGCAATGGATCAATGACGGCTTGGCCAGCGGCCATTTACGAAGAAGTAAATCACCTTATGGATCTCCTGTATTCCTGGTTCCCAAAAAGGGGGTGATTCCCTATCGAGTGGTAACGGATTATCGGGCGCTTAACAAGGTAACCATCAAGGATTCATACCCAATGCCACTCATCTCGACACTACTCGATCGGCTTCAATTAGGAAGGATCTTCACCAAACTCAATTTAAAAGGAGCCTACCAGTTAGTCAGGATAAAGGAAGGAGATGAACATAAAGCTGCCTTACGGACAAGATATGGTAGTTTCGAGAGCACGGTGCTAAGGGATGGGCTGTGTAATGCACCAGCCACCTTTCAGAACTTTCTACAAGACATGTTTCACGATCTACTTGACGAAGGGGTAGTAGTTTATATCGACGACATCACGGTATACTCCGTCACGATCGAGAACCATCAGATAGTTGTCCAAAAGGTGTTAGATTGACTACTTGAAAACAATTTAGTCGTCCGTCCAAGGAAATGTGAATGGAGTTCAAACGAAGTAAAGTTCCTGGGGTACGTAATAGGACAAGCGGATCGAAATGGATCAAGAAAAGGTGAAAGCTATTCTAGAATGGGGAGAACCCATGACAGTCCGGGATACTCAAGTGTTCTTGGGCTTTGCGAACTTTTATCAAAGGTTTATCAAGGGGTTTTCGCATATTGTGGGACCTCTCACACGATTGACCAGGAAATATCAAGCTTGGAACTGGACACAAGAATGCCAAAAGTCTTTTGACGACCTGAAGAAAACATTTACCACAGCGCCAGTACTTTGACATTTTGATAGAACCCGACTAACTTGGATCAAAACCGATGGATCCGACTGTGCAATAGGTGCGATAGCGTCTCAAAGATTCCCTCACCCATCAATAAAGGGGACCACCGAACTTCACCCAGTTGCATATTGGTCTCGAGCTATGACACCCTGTGAACTAAACTACACGGTAGGAGAGAAGGAATTACTAGCCATCATGGACTGCTTGGTAGCCTGGAGACCCTATTTGGCAAACAGTAGTGATGTTATAAAAGTCATTACAGATCACAAGAACCTAGAATACTTCCAAAGCAAACGACGGCTAAATCGAAGGCAGATGAGATGGTTGGAAATATTGGGAGACTTCAACATAGAGATCACTTACCGACCAGGTAGCAAAAATGGGGGAGCAGATGCTCTGACTAGACGAGGAGATTATCATCCAGGAAGAGGGAGTAGCAAGGACCCAGACCTAAACAAAGGCAACTGGCTACAATTGCTACCGACACACGAACAAATTGGATCGAATTCAATGGACTCAGAACACAAAGGACCAAGACACATAGTAAGAGGAGCAATCCGGGAAGACTCATTATTTGGGCTCATCAAGAACGGACTGAAAGACTCAGAAGACATAGCACACATACAAAGACTAGGATTACAGATGACACAGACACATAGCACACAGAGCACACAGGACACACAGGACACACAGGACACACAGAAGACACAGAAGACATAGACTAGCGATGAGGCTGCAGTAGTATCATGGACACACAGCGGATTACTCCTGTACAAGAACAGGGTAGTTATACCGGAGGGACAAGCAAGATTGGAAGTAATGAAAGCAAGACACGACTCAATATCAGTGGGACACCCAGGAAGAGACACGACTATCACCATGGTCAAAGAAGACTATTACTGGCCGCATTTGGATGAATATATTGCGAAATACGTAAAAGGATGTGAGATCTGTAACCGACATAAGACTCATCGACATCAGCCGTATGGACATCTAGTCTCCTTACCAGTACCCACACTCCCGTGGACAGATATCTCTATGGACATGGTGGGACCCCTACCAAAATCGACCGAGTTTGACGTGATACTAGTGATAGTCGATCGACTAACCAAGATGGCTAGATTTATTCCATGTACAACTGGACTAACAGCGAACAAAGTGGCCGACATCTACATCAAGGAGATCTTTTCAAAACATGGAGTACCTTGAACAATTGTATCAGATAGGGGAACTCAATTTACAGCGGAAATTTGGAAGCAAATATGTCAGTTCTTAGGAATAAATAACTTATATTCGACTGCGTATCACCCTCAAACAGATGGACAGACTGAGCGAGTAAATCGACAGATGGAAATCCTGCTCGGGATGTATGTAAACTACAACATGGACAATTGGGATCAACTTCTACCAATTGCTGAGTTTGCTTATAACTGTTCGCCACATAGTAGCCACAGATTGTGTCCCTTCGAAGCATGTTACGGCTATGTACCGCACTACGACATCCACTCGCACGATATTTGGTCAAAGTCGAACAAGTTGGAAAGGAAATGGAAAGATATGGGAGAGTTACATGCGGCAGTACAGGAGCAGGTCAGAGTGGCTAACGAGATTAGTGAAGAGTACTACAACAAGAAGCACAAGAGCATCCCAGAAGAGTTCAGAGAAGGGGAGCAGGTACTGCTGAGTACGAAGTATCTGACTGCGGAACGACCAAGTCGAAAGTTAGAAGCAAAATTTGTTGGTCCTTTCAAGATTAAAAGGAAGGTTGGAAAGAACGCCTTCGAATTAGTTCTACCTCCGTCAATGAGAGTGCACAATGTGTTCAATGTGACACTGCTGGAACCATACCCTAAGGATATGATAGCAGGTCGACAGACGAAGCCCCCACCACCTGTGGTAATTAACGGTCAGGAAGAATTCCATGTGGAGGCAATTGTGGACAGCAGAATTCAACGGGGAAAAGAAGAATTCAAGGTTAAATGGTTAGGATACACAGGAAATGCGGCCTATGACTGGGAACCACGAGAAAATGTGGAAGAACTGGCGGTTTTTGATGAGTTCTTAGAGAAAAGGATAAAGGACCCCAGGAGGAAGTGAGGATTCGATCAAAGTCAAGAAAACTCGGTCTGAAATGGATACATACACAGGAAATATGTCTACAAATTTAAGGAATGTGAATACGCTAGTCAATGGAAGCGTTGGAATTGGCTCCAAGGCGACAAACCGAGGCAGGAATACGAATGATGTTGCGAGGAAGGGGGGTGTGAGGAGAGGACGAAGGGCCGGCAACTGGTTGAGAAGAAGTCAATCCTGTAGGATCCCCAGAAGAAGTGAGATGATCCAGAGTTTCGTCGGCAGAAGGAGGTGCGTAGTTGGCGGAAATAAGATGGAGAGATTTGTAAAGATCCAGATGTACTGAGGGGAGAGGAAGGAGAAGGGCGGTAAAGAGATGGATGTAACCCGAAAGTTGGGTCAGACAGGCGGGTTGATCATGGGCAGGAAGGGATCGATAACGAACCGAAGCGGCACAAAGTTCGTGCTCCAGGACGAAGGTAACCTTGGAAGTGACCGTTCTGGCTCCCACAACGATACCCTATACATCAACATCGACCAAGTTCGAAGGAAAGAGACGGATACCTCACGAAATTTGGACTCGGGATTGTTGGTCTTCACCGAACACTTCGAAGTTCCCTTAGCAGAACATTCGCGGCAAACACCACCGACTGAATTGCATCAACATCGAACGAGTAGCAACAGGAACTCACGAGGACCAATACAACCAACACGAAAGTCTTCACCACCATCGAGGCGATGTTGACAATCGGTACAGAGCTCACCCTCTAGTCGAACAACAGCACCATTCTTGTTGCGAAGGCGCCAACCTTGGGCCAAATGATCGAGCTAATGATTAGGATCGATGAAACTTGAGAGAATTCGAGGCTTACAGCGTTCTTAAACCACTTGACAGTGGGCTTGATGGCGTTGGTTTTGCGGAAATGATCCAGAGCTTCGTTTTTCAACGCAAGATGAACAGATGAGAAGGTCATGCTGGACCAAAGGGTAGCTAACAGGTCAGAACCGAACAGAACTCGGTGGAATTCTCACCGATCTCGGAGTCTTTTCGATCCTCTAGCAACTTAACCAGTTCCTGGTTGACGGGAACCTTGCGAGGGGCGTGAAAGATGTCACCAAGCTCGTCGGGAACCTCCACAAGTTCGTCGGAAGCCTCAGAAGGAGGACCAGTGGGTTGCTTACCGGGAGAGTTTCGGTTCGGGATGATGGTACCATGTTCGGATTCGACAGACTTGGCAGGAGACGGGTTCTTACCAGCGGCAGTCTCGGCACCACCTTCAAAATCTACGAATTGATCGAAGATTGCCGGATCTAGAGGCGACGGGGAAGCTTGAGTGCGAGAAGGGCCAGATTGATATCGATCCTTAATATTCTCGAGAGCCCTTCGAGAAGCGTCAGCCGTGGCAGTCTGGGCAAAACCCGTAGCTTGAAAAGTGATTCTCATTCTTTTCGTTTGGCGCATGAGAAGTTCGGGGTCGACGTCGGGTAAGATTGCCAAGGTAGAGGCCTGAGTGCGACAAGAAGACGAAGAAGGAGACAACTAATCTCGTCAGCCAGTGAGAAATAGGAAGAAGTACATTGAGTTTGAGGGGATTTGCTTACAGTACGTTTGGACATGCTTACGAACAGGAGAGAGTTAGAAGGATACTCTAAGATATAAGTAAGATATGGATGGATAATGGTAGATAAGTGAGAAGAACGACAGACAAGAGGTAAAGAGGGAATGAGGAGGAAAGAAGAAAAAAAAGAAAGGGAGGTAACTTGGTCAGTAATTTCTTGATCACATTGGAGGTCCGTGCGGGTGACGCGTTTCATGGCAACTGTCACACTAGCGTGGGTATGATGTCAGGGCGCACCAAAGGTGTCTGAGAACAATCCATGTGCATCACCTGGTTACAGGGTTCAGGATCCTCGCCGAGGATCCTTGAGACAGGGGGGGAAACTTGTTACGGGGTAACAACGAATCGAGAGGACTCTATCGAATTCGACGGATTAGGACAGAGGAAAGCGGGAGTTGAAGGCAGTGCTGCAGTAGGTAGGGACGGGTTTTCCCCTTTCGAGATTTTCCCACTGGGTTTGCTCAGAGCGGTTTTTCACCTGTCCGAGTATGTACATAGACGCTTGCAGTGAGACTAAGAGGAGGACACGGACTCTTGTACATAGTATATAGTACAATCAGCAAAGTTCCAACTTTGCTGATTCTTCAATATCATTCTTTGGCTACATTGATTGCAGAGGAGACACGATCCATCAGCACCAGAGCCCCTAGATTTCTACGAGACCTCCATCGAGTTCGACCCAACCTGCGACCTAGTTGTCGTGTTTCCAGTACCGTTACATGTTGCCATAGATCGTAAATTCTCAGATGGACGGTAAGTTGTCTGAGAGCGCTCATAAGTTGTTGAGCGGGGTGTAAACCGTATGTGTGAGTTAGCAGTACTTGTACGCTCACCTTTCTCTACTTGTCTTTCAAACCAGCGTGTATCGATACGGATTGCAGTGTCCTGAAGACCTTTGAAAGACTCAGGCTTCCCAACATGTGAAAACTCGTCTTTGATAGTATATTTAAGGCCACGGCAGAATTGAGCAGCTTTTCCTTTGTCATTCCATTTGACAAGAGTAGCAAAGTGCATGCAGTCTGCAAGGTAAGACGTAACTGAACCTCTTTGCTTGAGAGCATATAGTTGTCTCTCAGCAGTGGCAACCTCATCTGGATCACCAAACGTCTTCTTGAGTTCATCACAGAAGAGTTTTAAATCTGTCATGAAAGTTGGCTGGGGAGTAGCAACAACAAAAGTTTGGAACCAGAGGAAAGCATTATCACGTAAAAAGGATCCCGCATACAATACCTTTGCAGCTTCAGTCTGAAAACGAGTAGACTGAAGTGTGATAACCATCGTGACTTGAGTGATAGAGGTTGTAAGCTTGTTACATTGTCCACTGAAGTATTCGGGTGACACAACCTTTGGTTCTTGAGGACGAGTACCATTGGTTGTAGTAGTTGGTGCTACTGACGGATGGTGTTGGTCTGCAGGTGTCAGCTCACGTTCGGTTCTGACATTTTGTGTATTATTATTTTCTGGTACTTCTCCTTGAGGGAGGATTGTAAGAGCGGCTATTCTTTCACGTAAAGTATTGTTTTCTTGTTGAATGGTTTCTTGATGGGCCAGGACTTCTTCAAGTCTAGCTTCTAGTTCTGCACAGGTTGGTGCCATGGTAATGTCTAAATGATCTTCTAAACAAGTATGTGACCAATCACAAGTGTGAAGGATCAAAATATACTGTCACGGAGGACACGGACCCCGGTAGATAGTATATAGTACAATCAGCAAAGTACCAACTTTGCTGATCCTTCAATATCATTCTTTGGCTACATCAATTGCAGAGGAGACACGATTCATTAGCACCCGAGACACTGAACTTCTATGAGACTTCCATCGAGTTCGACCCAACCTGCAACCTAGTCATCGTGTTTCCAGTACCGTCACAGTAACGAGGAAAAGTGAGGTGTTTTGAGATAGTTTCTGTTGTTAAAGTAGAAACCCATTCCCCTGCCTTTATATACCTCTCAGAATTACACGTTTTCACACTGATTCCCACAATCTACAATGTGGCGTGTGGAGTCACATGACTTGCAGAATCCACAATGAGGTGTGTGGAGCCACATGATGTCACGAGACCAACTAACCAGCATTGGGACAATATAACAGTGCCCTTCAGAGACAGTGGTCTAAACCACTGTGCTAAAAGGTCTATTAACCGGCGGTTACTGCAAACCGCCGGTCGCTGGTTAAATACCCAACCCATAACTATCAAACTTTCAGTGGCTTTTGCCAAACACTGTCATTATCAATTTGGCACATGTCACGTCCTTCGTGACACATGACTAGCACGATTCCACAATGAGGGGTGTGGGGTCACATGACTTGTTTATGCATTGAAGTCTACGGAACGGGAAACCCTCTCTGCGCCATTCATAGTATGTGATGCTTAACAGAGTTTGAATGGACACCAAGCCGTGACAGGCAAGAGATTGAACTCTCGATCAACCCTGCAGAGTATTCTTAATGGTAAATACAGACCGAGGCAGTTTACCCGCTTAGCCAGGTGAAAATCTGGTCATAACAGAGGTAGAGGAAGAAGCGGAGGTAGGTAGAGGAGGTAGAGGAAGAAGCGGAGGTAGGTAGAGGAAGAAGCGGAGGTAGAGGGGGTAGAGGGTGAAGGTGATCAAGAGTAAGACAAGCAAACGGTTATCATCAGAGATGATGTCATTCTAGTCCATCATTGCTATTCTAGGGCTGGCTGCTATTCCAGTCTTTTTGCGCGGAAAAGTTGTTATTCTACTCATCGTCACGGGTTGTTCGGATGTGACAGCCTTTCAGATGTCCTCTGGTTGGATACCTATGAGGTTCGGGACCCTGAGTTGGCATGGGGCATAAACCCGGAGGTCATCCGAAAGGGTGGTATGGACGAGAAAGTCGTGATGACGAGTAGTCCTTACCTCGTATTACCCCTTTGGGTAATTCCCCAGTCCATCCATGGATGGGATGGGCGGATGGGCGATACCTGAGGAAAAGCGGAGTTGGACAGGTTGCGTGGGGAATAAAGGATATTGCCCCAAGACCTAGGTTTAGCCTGAGAAGATCACATACAAATCAACACAGAAGAGTTGTGATATCTACTTTCAGTTGCCCTCTCTTTCAAACGAATTTATAATCCGCTGAACTCTTAGATGGTGCACTGATAAACAAGATCATATGTCAGAAAAATTTACATCTCTTACTCAGAAGCTTGCAGACCTCTTGCACAGGTTAGAGCACCCTCCCAATATAGTCTCAGAGCCAGAGCTATCGGAAAGTCGTTTGCCATTTGCCAGACAAATCCGCACATATATGAATAATTTTGATGTCCCAATACCAACTTCAACTACACCCAAAGATGATCTCCATTCTGCTGTTGAAGATTTCACTGCAGAGTTTAGACCTCCAAAGACCCAAGGTAGAAGCCCATTTTGCAGTGCATTCAATGCCTGTTTCAATTCATGGCTCCAGGCATATACTGAACATTTGTTTGAGACCACAGGTACAAAAATGTTCATATCTTACGGCACAAACACCTCAAGTGAGCACAAACACCCTGACAAAGTGCTTTCAACCATAGCCGTGACTTGCATAGGACAACTCGTGGAGATATTCCAAACTGTAAACCAATTGAGATCAAATACACTGCTATCACCCGATGTAAGAACCGACCTCAGTCGGCTTGTTGTCAGGATAGATAATGTTCTCTTTGTATATGCGGAATCACCAGATATCCCTGAACACTCTTCCACTGCCGGGCTTGGGGAGGAAGAACAGCAACGCAGGTTGTGGTCAGATCAGAAGCACTTGAAGGAATTCACATCCAGGTGGTCTGCTGAGGGTGACCTTGAAGCGGCATTCATGCTATGCTGTAAGCTGATAATGGAGGGAGTTTTACCAAGCAACACTTCACATGAGACTGACAACCTCTCCTTTGCAGACATGGCAAACAGCACTTGGCACAGGTTGCAAGGTATTGTGGCGCCAACTGTTGAACAGCAGGTCGATAACGCTGATGGCTGCATTGATTACACGAGATCACACCCACCGCAAACTGTGTATCAAAAGCCCATTGAACGGTCTCTTGTTTCCAATTCAAGAGGGATTGGTTCCCCATAGTTGCCCACTATGTATCTGTCAGGATCACGGGTACCTATAGACGGGTTCCTCAAGAGTCGTACGCAGAAGTCGTACTTCACCTACCCGTTCCCGTACTCCACCTACCCGTTCCCGTCCCCGTCTCACTAATCCCGCTACGGCGTCCTCCGTTCTCCTGTCCTACCTAATCGTTACTTCTTTACCGTGCTATACTTTTCCTTCATCTCCGTGTCCCTCATCTATCTCCGTCTTCCTTCGCTCTTACACCCCATATTGCTTTCCACATTTACTCCATAGATTTCGATATCACTCCGCTCCCTTTTAGTATATAGAAACACCCCTTTTTCGTAGATGTCTTGTTGAATGTATTTTCTTGTCACTTAGCAAATCTTTTGCCACTTGATCTCATCGACTTATAGTCTCTTCGATCCACTACATCACTAGACTATAAACTACATCACTAGACTATAAACTACATCACTAGACTATAAACTACATCACTAGGTCTGTTCCCTACGAGGCCCTATAGCCATAGCTCATAGACGCAGACTATTTTCAACGTCTGGTCCTGACAGTATCTCTCTTGTAGAATGAGAGGCTAACCTGATAAGAGGCATATACGACGAGAGGATTATTCGATGAGAGGAATCATTTGATGAGAGGAATCATGCATTGAGAGTCGATGTTGCCTACTTCTGCAGAACCAGTTTCACATGGCTTACTACCCCACTCATTCCTCTACAACCTCCCGTCAATGCCTGACGCAACCTCTCTTCTTCCACTTGGGATACCCTTGGACAATCCCAACTTGTGGAGACATACGGTCCGTCTTCCGAGGGCCGGAAAGTGAGATTCATGCTTCGTGTCGTCTCTTCGTCCTCATTTGTTCCTGTAGGCATAGGGAAAGACACTGTGATCTCATCCTGACCGTGCCTGACCGTGATGGGTAGCGCACGCGCTGATCATGAGCATCATCACTCACCACTCATCACCCTTGACGCTGTATATGTGACCCGTGACTCAATATCACAGTATCATTCCCTTCTATGTTTGTGGTAGCACAGGAACCGACAGATCATGTGGTCACAGGTGAGGTGATGAACGTGGGAGAATGGCGAAGGATAAAGAAGAACGTACCAGGTCCAAGCAGCTCGTCCAAATCATCATCATCTATCTCTTCCATGAGACGATCTCCACTTTCCACCTCCATTCTGGTCTCACCGTCTGGCTCCTCGATGAGTGGAGAAGAGAGAGGTCGTCTATATCGGGGATCGAAGATTCCGCAAAATAACTGATTCAGCACCGCTTGTCTTCTCAAAAGACCTAGAAGGGATACTAAGTCGGACAATGAGGGTATGGGCAGTCGACCGAGTAAGAAAGCTTCAGGACCAGGAAACATGAGAGACCAGTGTTGTTCAATCTCGTTTCCTGGCTGGGTTTGTGATATCATTTCGTGGTCCAGCTCATCTTCTTTGAGTAGGTTCCGAGGTTGGGAATTAGGATGTGAAAATGTGGCCGAGTAAGGAAAAGACCAGGATGGATCGAGAGGGTACTGCCTGTTAGTTATACTTCTATCAAAGCATAGTCTTCATCATTTCTTTGATCCAATTTTGCCGTATGATAGATCAATAAACCTCAGTCTTTTTGAGAATATACATGAATGTGAAAAGGAGTGAGACCTGGAAGGGGATTGAAAAATACGGACGCACAAGTAACTTCTCTACTGTCACACCTCCCGTCCAACCTTGAGCAGACTCAGTCGATCGGACTCCATCATTTGTCCCTTCCTGGGCTTCCGAATGTGTAGGATGAAGCCAATTCCGACGGACAACGAAACCGGGCCATTGAGGATTCGGAGCTGATGGAGACGGGACAAATTCGAGGATCCAGTCACCTTTGAGCCACGTTTCACCTGGTAGTAGTGGAGGAGATTTGGGTTCGTATCTACCCAAAGGGCGTATACGGAATGTAGGGTTTGTAGGCTCGTCATCGTCAAGAAGTCTGAATGTTGGAAATAGAGTATGGCCCTTGTCAGGAGGATATACCACCCCACTGTGATGTCAGAAGGTCTTCACAATATGAAATCCGGGTCCTAGTCTTACCGTATGCAGGAGATCAAGTAAGATACGAAATAAGGAGGTGGCGAGAGGAATAGTTCGGTATTGAATGGAATTCACTCACCCTTTGACCCATTGGCTGACCTGTTTGGCGATGACCTCTAATTCCGGGAAATAATCCATTGCTGGGTGACCCTTCTCCAATGAGCCTTCTGTCCCCTCTTTGTTCCCCGGCTCAGCGTCATCTAAAGCTTTCAACTCTCCAAGAGCCTCCTCCATACCCTTCTTTAATTCTTCCAACTTCCTCTCCCTCTCTCCCTCTTGCAATATACTCGGAGCAGGAACATTCCATTGGTCCAAATATCGTATCATCCTCTCCTTTAATACCTGAGCTATCCAGTCCGACTTGATGGTATCCCCGCCCCTAGCTACATAAGTGGCGTTGAGCTTGCTCAGCCGTACTCTTCCTCTTCCCTCCAATTTCTCGCCTTCTATGACCGCTGTGAGTAGTTCTTCCTCATCATCATTGTCCGCGTTATCGTCTCCTGGTGAAGGGTCCGTCTCTAGATCGACATCAACTACGAAACGTTCGCCTGCGAGAGCGAGGGAGGTTTTCAAAAGACCGAATTGTGATTCTTCAATGTATCCTTGAATCCCCAGTCGTTCAGCTAGAGATGTGAGAAGTCGAATTGGCTCTTGTCTGACCAAAGGAGACGGAAGTATCTCTCGTGTGTCTTCCGACAATCCCATCAGGACAGACATGGGAAGAAGGGAAGATTGATGAGTGGCCCTGATCACTCAGCTGAACCTTCATGTGGGTGAATGGACGACCCACACTTCTTTCAACCCTCTGGCCAGACGTGTCCTGTCGGGGGAATCCTGCGCGGAGAGGACAGATCTTGCATCATATAGCGATTGTCTGATCTGAGTCAGAGCATCGATCTGGCTCTGTCTATCAGGAAGGGCGAGCGCTCGAGATTTGCCTTTGCGAGAAATGGGAGCGATGGGAGCGTAAGGATGTAGGTAAGGCGCTGACAAGGTTCGATGAGCGACTGTGTATGCTTCGAATACTGAAAATAAGGTAGATAGTACAGTCTGGGTGACTTGACTGGTCGTTGTTGGCCCTGGGTCGCTCATGATGATGAGGAGAAAAGACGAAAACAGGCGGTAGTTCAAATTGGTTGTTACTTCGACTTCACTTTTTGAACCTTCGGATCCGAACGAGCGATAAGATTTCGCAATAAAATGTAAACAAATTTCAACGTTGACATGTCGTCATGGACCATACACATCCTATAGCTGGCCCGTCCTCCACAACAAGATTAACATCGCAATTATCAGCATCAGAAACAAGCGAGGATGAGGATGCTTACGGACTAGGCTTAGACGATATTTTGCCAGTGAGCTCTTCTCCTGGTCGGTATAGTCGGGGTCAGGCTGATGATTGTAGGAACCGGAATCTCCCTTACCTCCACCCTTTTCCTTTTCCGTCTATCGCCCTCATCCGTCATTCCAGCTCACCACTCAAGACTCAAGAGATCAGCTCGTATTACGTCTAGTTGGAAGTCACCCTTTGTGGGGACATCATCTTTGGAACACCTCCCGTGTCTTGTCAGACTTCCTACTGCGCCATGACGAGATGGTCAAAGGAAAGAAGGTGTTGGAGTTAGGGGCAGGGGCAGGACTTCCGGCGATAATAAGCAGTCTCGCGGGAGCTGAGAAAACTGTCATCACAGATTATCCTGATGAGGCTCTGTTAGAAAATATCAGGTGGAATGTCGACTGCAATGTGCCTGCTGGCAGGAGACCGACAGTCGAGGTGAGTCTCACATTCTTTTTCTCAATTTCATCACATATGGTATGGTAACGGGTTTAGTTTTGTACTTAGATAAAGACTTTATCAATTGGGTCTGACGAGCAGGGTCACGTATGGGGTCGAAATGTGGAAGAACTCGTGCCTCAGGGTACATCCGGGGGGAAAGACAGAGGATATGACCTGCTTCTTCTCAGTGATCTGGTTTTCAATCATTCTCAAGTGAGTTTCTCCTCTTTTCTTTCCAGAGTATGTAGGAAATTTCCCAATTTCGTCTTCGCCGGTCCGTATGCTGTTGTCAGCTATTGAAATCGTCGCTGATTCACAGCATGCTGCTCTCGTCCAAAGTGTCAACGCCTTACTATCCTACAGATCCTGTCCACCCTTTACAACGCAAGATCCCTACCCGACTCCTTGCATTCTCGTATTTTTCACCCACCACCGACCTCATCTCGCCCAAGCCGACCTAGCCTTCTTCCCACTTCTAGCTCAGTCGAAGCCGGACGATGGAGGTAGCTGGGCATATGAGAAAGTAGTGGAAGAATGGGCTGGTGCCATGTTCGAAGATGATCCGGGTGATATACACGTACGCGGAACCGTGCATGGTTGGCGATGCTGGCGGGTTGGAGAGGGTGAAGGAGGGGAGAGACCATCCAGGCTAGAAGGGGCATAGTGACTTGCATATTCAAATATTCATACTGTCTGCATAGCATTGCATGATCTACAAGGTCAGCGTTACACGCAAACCCGCAAGGCCATCTGTAACACCTAAGCATGGGATCTTTCTACTTGGCACTCATAAACTACGGACGAGCATGTGATTCGACCTCAGGAATACTTGACATCTCTCATCTCCCAATCATCCATCCGCCTCCTTTCCTAACGTTCTTTCTCTCTTTGTATCTCGACTTTTACACCTCTTCTTGACTTTCATTTCTTTCCTCCTCAAGGTAGCGGTAGCATCAGATTTCAATCAAGAACCAAGGGCAATGCACTGAGCGTACAGTGCATGTGTACCGAACACGATGGCCCTTCTTGCCACCGTAGGCAACCACCTTTCCCACCTCCTTCATCAATTCGTTTTCGCCTTCCCTACACCTACCAATTCATCCACCGCCAATGCCCCGGTTCCACTCTTTGCTCCTAAAATTGACGTGGGAGGTATGACAGGTCTGGATGGTATGATGAATGAGCCCGGTGAACCAAGAGCCATAGCTGGCGGGATCGGACCTCTCACTTTTGCTGGTAGTGGGTATGGTGTCATGTTGGTGCTGATGGTAAGTGGATCTATCCGCTTTCCCCTTTCCTCTGATTGCAAACATATGTTTAGGTCGAGCTAACGTATAAAGGGTATCCTGCTCAACAGAATACATCATATTGTCAGAAGACCCAGACTACCGCCCCAACCACAGCCGCACCTCGTGGGGAATAGTCCGCTCGTAAGAGCCAGACAGAAAGGTGGGTCCATAACTTCTCACCAACATCCCCAATGTTCCCTATGACTGCTCTTGTAGACTCACCGGTGGATATACACGGTCTTCAAGAGGACACCCATAATTTGTTTGCTTGCGGGGCAATCACTCATTTCAGTCGTCAGTTTCATGACATCCCCATCTGCCCCCTTTTACCTCCGACTTCCAGGGATAATGGTCCTTTGTCGGGCTTGGGTGTTATTCACCATCCTCACTCTCCAAGTTGCCAATTTTTGGCCGGTCGATAGTCCCTTATTACGGAACAGCTCATACGGCCGATTCATCAATCGAGCGGGGAATTGGGTTGGGGATATGGAGATGCGGAAAGTGTCATGGGAGGTATTTCTCAGTGTGTGTCTGGGTATGATCTGCAGCGGTCTGGCCAATGGATTGGATAGGACGTAAGTTGTTCGACTTTTCATCGGACCAAAGCTTATCTTTAGACGACGACGAGATATGGGGGAAGGCTTCAACCTGGTGTGTTTCTCTTCCGTGCCAATTCTGAATGTCAAAGTGGAATACTGAAATGATAGATTGGATATGCCTTTTTACTTCATCTCTATTCGTCTCCTTTAACACACCATCGACCTCCTCCTGCGGCACATCACGGGAGACCCGACGTGCACGCTCTTTTCCAATTGTGGCTTAACTTGACCGAGGTGATTTTCTCAATGCCTGTCTTGGTTTCACGCTGACTTTTCAGCTGACATGGCTACAAACTATCGAGTTGTCTGAAAAGACGAGAAGAAATCAAATCATCCCCACAGGAGTGTGCGGGACGTTAGGACTGATTCATTTCGTCTGGGGATTGTCCAGTTCCCCACTGAAATTCCCAAGTTTCACATTCATGACACATCTGGTAAGCCTGACCTGATGACTGTTGGTATTTTGACTGTGAGCTGATCATCAGATGGCCTTAATTCTGGTTGTCATGATCACCGCCTCAGCCCTGGTCAAAGCCTTCACTTTTCTCTTCACCGTTGGATACATCCCTTCTCCCATTCTTGCCAATTTGTTACCTCACGAAGGTGTGATCCCTTCTGTCGAAGACGACTTTGGTGTTACCCTGCTGAAGATTGGCATAGCCTGTATCGAACAGACACAATATTCCGGTCTTCAAAATGAACTTGTGGCTATAGAAGAACCTAAGGGTCCTTGGTTAGAGATCTCCTCGGGGAGCAGCGTCGTTCGTTCCACTGGCCCAGCGTCTCCGAGAGGGGGTTTCAACACCGAAGTCACCAATATCGAAGTTTCCAGACTACGTGATCCCCAATCAGAGAGCGAATACTGGAAATATCTGCGACAATTTTGGCGAACCTTCTTGAATGCCGTGGTAAATTCAGGCCTGAAGATTCTGTCATCTCTACCGTTTGCTGAGAAGATCTCTTATTGGGCGAGAAGGATCTGGCAGAGAAGATGGTGGTATGGTCCTCGGTCTTGGAGAATATGGAGAAGAGCCGCATGGGCCGAACCTGCTCATTTCCGACGTCGGGCCATTCTACGGGCTATGGAAGATTATTCGAGAAGACAGCAAATGCGTTGGGTCGTACCTGTTTCAACTTCGCTGGTGGAGACATCTTCTTCCGCGGAGACATCAGAAGGTTTTTCCACGGCTGTTCAATTCAGGGAACCAACAATTGACCCCTCGATACATCTGAGATACTTGAGAGGAGAAACCGAATTGTCTGATGGTGATGACGAAGAGTTCGAAAATGATCCAGAGGAGGAAGAATGGACAGATGAAGATGAGGGTGAAAATGAATCCGCGAAACAAACACAAGATTTGGATCAACATCAAGATCAAAATCAAACCCCAGGTAACATCACTTCTCAAGTTACAGACGATCAATTGGAAGAAGATCAAACGTTGTATAGAGATCTCATTTCTCCTTCTTCTGAAGATCTTCAAGCCGTTTTACTCGCTCATCTCACATCACGTACATCTCATCCACTCACAAGAAGACAATACGCTTTACTCTCTTCGTCCTCTAATCAGATTTCATCTCACAATGAAACGTTACAGGACATAGCAGCGGATCGGAGGATGATGATGACTGGCAGAGAGAAAGATGAGTATGATGAAGCTAATAGAAGGGCTTGTGTGGTATGTACTGTTGAACCGAGAGATACGATCTTGTGGCCTTGTAGATGTTTGGCAGTTTGTAATGAGTGTCGAGAGAATTTAGCGGCGAGATTACCTGCAAAGGATCATTTGTGTCCGTGTTGCAGAAGAAAGTGAGTTTTTTTTTGTTCTTTTGTGTTCCAGTTTTCTTTATCCCTTCCAATTATCGGACCATCATTATGTGGGGAACGAGGAAGAAGATGATGAGATATATTGGGTTTGTGTAGTTAGAGTTGGAGCTAATTTTCAGGATCGAGGGATATAGTAGGATATACGTACCGTGAGAGATGTATCGATATCATTACTTTCCATTCCAGATTGTGGGCTCTTGGAAACGGAATATAGTCAGACGACATGTACTAATCATCACTCATTTCTCACTGAAGCAGAAATCAGATTTATGGCAAAAACACAAAATCAGTCTCATTGTCATGTGAATTTGATTCTCACTCAATATCCGGAATATCACGGCCTTGCAATCAATCACCTTGCAACATACCAAAACATGTACAAGCATGGCTAACCAACATCAGTCGTTCAATGACATGTATTGAATGGATCATCATCATTCTGTGGTAACATGTCTACAAATCCCATGCCGACTATACAACTTGCAATGATCAACACATTACCCCCTCTCAACCATCACCCAATCCCAAGCCTGTACAACCAAAACGATTCCACTATTCCAAATAATTAAATATCCCTTTCTTCATCCGGCATCCCCCATTCGGTCTCCCTGACTGAAACGGGATACCTCCCTCCTCTGATAGATCGAGCAGGTATTAAAACCCTCATCAAAGTTGTCGATGTTGCTCTCCAAGTAGAACGAGCGGATCTTCTACTGGCACTATCACTAGGTGCTAATGTAACTTGACCTGTACTAGTTCTCAAGTTCCTTCCTTCTGTTTCTGTTGACAGATACCCTGGTTCTCCTTGTAATCCTACATTGTCAAAATTGGAGGTTTCCAGTCGGTCATGATAAGTATCTTTCCCATCACGTGTCACTTGATTTCCATCCGCTTCGAAAAGTTTGGCAATTGGATTATTGAGGTGATCCTCTGAAGTAGACGAAAAAGTTGGGGGAGCGAGGTGTGTAATAGGACCAGATATGATAGATTGTCTTGACACTGTTTGTATCCCGTTTGAAGATGAGATAGGTTCGGAAGAAGTAGAGACAGAAGGAAAGATCATACTGCGCGGATAAGGGAATACTGAAGAAGCTAATGGTTCATCATATGCTAAATGTGTTGAAGTAGTTTCGATCGTTGATATTGGTGTTGATCTTTCATTATCCCTATTTCTTCCTTCCACGCTTGATCGAGAAGATAAATTCAGACCTAATAAATTGGCCAATGTGTTTGAAACCATTGAATCTCCTTCCTCTTGTCTTTCGGCGGAAATGAGGTTATTTGTATTGGTACTTGTTCGTTTGATATCTGACCGGAATTGATAATCGAGTAAAGCGGCAGATGGTCGTGGTGGTGACTTCAAGGTTCGTGTGGAGTTCAAATTTGATGAATTTATCAAATGAGCAGTTTCTGGAGTTGTAGGTAATTCTCCTGATCCTTGAGATTTCCGTTTGTTCTGAGGGGTGAATGATCCAAATGGTCTAAAAGATTTATCGGTGGAAGTGATAGTTTGTGTTGAAGAAAGATTAGAATGTCCTGAATGACTTTTTCTATTCTTCTTTCGAACAGGATTGATGTTGAACCAAGATGGATTCAAACCGAAACTTGACCCTGACTTTCTTTCATTTCTTTTTTCGTATTCCAAGTTTGAAGGTGGTACTAAATCCGTAGTGGACTCTGAATATCTTGTTGAACTTGATCTAGTCCTAGGAGATTTATGTCGTTTCCATAATAACATACCTGCCAAAACCAAAACTATCACAACACCTAAAATAGTACCTATAACAGCACTTTTACCAGCTGCAGTATGTAAAAACCCTTCTGATTGATCTTCCACATGAGCTGTTAAAGCTGCACTTGGAGGTAATGTTCCTTGAGGTAAATTAGGACTATCCGTTTGACCAGATATGATTGACATTGTTTCAGTTCCAGAAGGTAAAATATCGATTGTTGAAGATCCTGATACTTCACCAGCTATTATCGCAGATGCATAAGGAGTCATAGATGCTCCTAATGTTGAAGAAACGGAAGAAGGTTGAGAAGAAGAGGAGGAGGAAGAAGAAGAAGAAGAAGAAAGTGAAGAAGTGTTTACTATAGCGTAATCCATATCGAAAAAATGTAAAGTTGAATTTGTAGGTGTGTTTGTGATTGTTAATTTATGTTGAGTATCGGGGAGGTTTGTAGCTATGAATAATGTGACTTGTGTCAAGAGTGAAGATCTATAAGCTGAAAGAATGGTAGGAGGACCATCATCTATTGAAACTTTATAATTACCGTGATCGTAATTGAGAGCGGAACGTATTTCGACGGAATGACCATAGAAACTGAGATCAGCTCGAATTTTTCATATCTCATGAATATCTGATAGTCGCTGGATTTCGTATGAACGATTCGTTATGTTTTTGTGACATGAAATGAATTATAAAATTGGAGAAGAATCGTTTGTATCTAATCGTCACGACAGATAACCAGTAGAGGAAGAAAAGACACAGAGTTTGAAGTAAAAGGTGCAGGTGAAGTAAAAGAAGGGATGGGAATACTCACTTGAAATCCATAGAAGCTTCAACAGCCGTCACATGAGTCGTGTTGAGATAATAAGGATAAGGATATTCTGACCAAGCTTGCCATACATTATACCAAGTCATGAATGAACTAGCATCGTCAAAAATGGTCGTATGTACATTTCCAGGGCTAAACATGAGCTCACACCCCTGATTCCATTGTAGATCATATATCCTGGAAAAATCAAGACGACAACGTTGACAAGTCACATACTGTGACTTGGCACTGTAGTGTGGTGACTTGTGAAGTCGTGATGATGTAGTTGACCAATGAGGAGAAGACTTACGAAGGGGCTGTAAATACAATATAATCAATATCCAACCACCAAGTGGTACTACCTCCTGGTAAATTACTTTCACTATTTGTCAAATCCGAAAGACAGGTTAAAGTCTACGCATCAGACATTTCTATGCTGACTGGTATTTGAGATCCACCAACAATAGTATGGGTTTCATCGGTTGAGAGACCCGTGGTGGAGAATAACAAAGCTTGAAAAGTAGAACTAGATTGATAACCTTGATAGTTGGTAGGACTTCCTTGATCTATTTGAACTGAAACGTCAGCCCAGCACACTTACTTTATACTCTTCACAACGTGACTCTGATTAGCATGGCTTAGAAGACTCAGGGAAGGAAGAAAGGTAACCCGAAAGAAGAACCGAAGGAATTAAAGTACATACCTGAATATAAACCATGATTTGGGGTCTTCGCTCCGTAGATGTATACAGCAGAACCGTTGAAAGAAAAACTAGCATGCGCATTCTATCTTTCAGCAATTTTCTTCTTCAGATCTTTCCACACTTGATAATTCTTCTCATCCTACAGGTGGGAATACCTCTTGGGAGGTAATGATTGACTTCTCGGAGAGAAGGCTTGGTTTGAGGTTTTGTGTAGCAAGACTCACGTTGACGAATGCATTATGGAAGGTCTGTTGATAGTAATGAGGCGTTGACGGATCCGGATAGGCGCTATCTGTCAAGTGTCAGCTGGCTGGGGACTCGTCTTGGACTCCACCAACGATGTTTGATGGAGATTGGACACTATGGAAAGAGAAGAGACACACGGTTTGAATGGTCGTTATACCACCCTGGGCTATAAGTGATCAGAGGAGAAGCATCATCAACCTTTTTGTTAGCTGCGGATCCCATTTTTTTTCGGGCTTTGTATCTCTGGTAATGATGTTCAGATCATCTATGGATCGCGATCCGTTGTGGGATGCATCCCTTGAGAATGGGACGAGTTCTGGAAATCGGTCAACTTACAGTGATGTTCATCTTGCTCCCTCCCTCAGACGGAATATCCAATTCCTCTGTTGTTTGTTGAGTGAGTGATCGAAGAGAGGTAAGTAGTCAAAGAATGGGATCAAGTAAAGGGCGATGCGAAGAAATCGTGGTCTAAACAACCCCACAAAGGGAATGACACGCTCCCGTCAGCTGATAGGGACCTCGAGAGTCCGATTGGTCCGGGAGAATAAAGGAGCTTGTCCATTTCCCCATGTTCTACGATGACACCAAGCACGCTGGAGAAACCTTCCTCCTTCTTCTGCGTCAGTGCACAGGTCCTTCCAGGAGGTCAATCCAAAGGATTCGAGTGTCAGAATGTGTCAAAGGGTGGTCGGTGATTTGCAGGTCTATACATCTCCGACATCAGTACGAAAAGATTGTGGTAACCGCGGATCAACGGATTCGTCCAGAATCTCGTAACTTAGGCGAGGGGGTTCCGGCTCAATTCTAGGAATAACTCGTTCCCGACAGTGTTTGTTGACATGGTTAGAGGGCGGATGGTGGTTGATGACGGAGTGGTTGATATGTGGGATTTATACTGCATTGACACTGGATATCCGAGGATCGTTCCAATCCAGAAACTCGCCGCTTAGGTCCATAGGTCCTGAGAGTACAAGTTGAGCGATAGCCGCCCCAGGTCTGCAAGTGAGATGGGGCCTTTTCGTACTGTACATAAAGCACGTGTATTTCCTATTGATCCTTAGAGATGCTTCTCTGCTATGACCCTAAAGGTCTCTGTCTTGAAGATCTCACAGCAGGTAAAAGATAAGCACGAAAGCAACTCACATATCTGGATGCAGAAGCTCGCCATTTTCGTAAGCATCCTGAAACTTTTTCACATCCGCCGGGTCCATGACTTTCGGTCCTTCATTCCTCAAAATGCCCTGCATCTTTTTCGATCAGTTCTTCGCAGCTCTTCGGAAGGAGTCTCATAAGAGGTTACACTCACAGCAGTCTGTCCGTCAGTGCCGCGCTCAACATTGATGCAGAATCATAGACAAATGATAAGCTGTGGAAAGGTCAATAGGGCTTTTCACAGAACTCACATCAACCATACCCGGTCTTACTGACCATACTCCTACTCCATTGACTTTCTCTTCGCTCCCCAAAGTCCTACAGAGACTATTCATACCCGCCTTGACCATCGAATACAAACCCCAAGTCTGATTACCCTTCACGGCAGCTCCAGAAGATACCATTACGATCTTTCCTTTTGATATCCGAAGATAAGGCAATGCAGGTTGTATGAGATACAATATGGAGAGGAGGTTCGTCTGAACATATTCGGGCATAATGGATTGAGGTAGATCCGCCAGTTTACCTGAATCTGTCAGGTCGTCATTGACTAAGATAGAAAGAGAAACTCACATAGAGGTTCTACGGCCCCACCATTCAAAATCACACCGTCAATTCTACCCCATTTGTCAATAGCGGTTTGTACGAGTGCTACGTCATCTTGCGACTTTCCGATATCTCCTTGAAGAACGCAGATCTTGTCGCCATACCGATCTTCGAGGTCTTGCAGAGCAGTGGGCTTGGATCGACTGAGAGTTGCCAAACGACAATTATGTTTTTCGAGCAAGATCTGAGCGATGGCGAGTCCCAAACCTCTAGATGCACCAGTGAGGAGGATGACGGGACTGTCTGTAGTGGTCATATCTGAGAGGTTGAGGGAAAGGCTCCGATAGCAGAATCTGTGGATATTTGTGGGGTGTGTGTGTGTGTGCCACATGTGATGGTGATGGGCAATCCCGATAATCCGGTCAAGGTTGTTGATGGCGAGAAGCCTGCACGAACAAGCAATGCATGATGCCAGTGGATAGATTCAAAGGTGAGACGATGATATGATGTACGATGAGCTGCACACCATCATTGGGGGCGAGAACCCTTTAGGGACAACTGGCACAAGGGCGAGGATGGTGATTCTTGCGTCATCATCGTTCTTGGCTGAGGGCGGCGGGGCAGCGGGGCCGAGCAGGGAATATCAGTGGATACGTCACGAGCGAGAAATTGCGTGAGCAGTGAACGACATGAGGACGTGATGGATTGTGATGTAGAGAGTAGATTTCAAGAAGTGAACGCCGCCCTGGGAAGAAGGCCAAATGCGCCGAAGGAGAGAGGGATAGACGAGGTGAAGGACATCCCTCACCCAGCTTGTTGAGCCGTGATAGTGACAAGAGTAACGTGTCCATAGATCCATGAGTCAGATGTGTGTCAGAGTATGCAGCATTCTTGTGTAGTTTGTGTGTAGAAGAAGGGAAGAAAGAAGAAGAAGGATGGAAAAGAAGATGACCTCCATTCCACGCTCATCATCCATCATCAAACTTCTTTCAATTTGCTTCTCTCTCTTTCTCTCTCTCTCTCTCTTTCCATCTTTTTCTCTTCTCCCCGTACTGCCCCCCCCTTTCGACTTGTGCATTCTTTCATTCTTTCAATTCAAGTCGATTCAAACTGCGTGGGAACGATTAGAGTTTTCATCAATTCAGACACCGTCTTCTACTTCTGGAAAAGGATCGAGTCCCCGACGGTACATACTCAGCAAACTAGTGGAGCAGTTGTGTCTTCCTCACAAACTCTATCCTGGTCAATCTTTTCTCATCTCACACTACTCTCCCTTTTCCTAACATCCTTCGATTCCAGAACATCTCTCCTTCATCAAACGTTCTTAAGCCCTGTCATCCTCTAGCATCGACCTCCCACTTTTCCGTCTCGGCCTTCCTCCCATCCACGACTGAATTGTCATGTCCAGACTACCAGGTCCGCCACCGACTCATGGTGGTCACTATGCTCCTTCTCAACAGCCTCCGCCCTTGTACTATCCTCCTAATCATTCGACCCCTCCTCAACATCATCATCATCAACAGCATCATGCACAGACCCCGCATGTTGGTCATTCAGGTCAATTTGATCCTTCCTACAACCCTTACCCCCGACAGAATGTCTATCCAACACCTCCTACCCCGGTAGATGTCTATGCCAGTCATTCTAGAGCAGAGTATCCTTCCTACACTCACCAACAATCGCAATACCAACTTCAAGGCTTGCGTAACGGTGCGCACTCTTTACCGCCACCGGTTGCCCAGGCAGGGCCTTCTTCTCACCATGCTCCGGGTTGGTCGTCAGTTCTTCCCACACCAAAGCCCATGGCGCCTCCCCAGCGGACGGAACGAAGGGTATCTGGTGTCAAGCTGGAGGATCTCGTGAGTTCGGATCGTGTCAGGCCAGGTAGTAGCAAAGGGTCCCTTCCGGCCGGGGGTCTCACTTCCCTTCCACTCGTCACATCACAGGGTTCTGAGAAGCTTACGGGAATGGGAGGAGGTGGGAGTAGTACTGGCGGTGTAGGTGGTGTGGGTAGCGGTGCTGGTGGAGGAGGAGGAGGGGGAGGAGGAGGAGACAAACAAGGTCCAAGCGAATTCATCAAAAAACTCTTCAAAATGCTAGAAGAAGAAAGTGCTTTGTACGGAAACGGATTACCTCCAGGTCAACCCAGGGGTGAGGGTGCTCCAAGGGGCTCGGTTGGTTGGGCAAAAGGTGGAACAACGTTTGTCGTTTGGGACATTAACGATTTTACCACAAAGGTATTGTGAGTTGGCTCTTCGTCGAGTGCTGTTCCGAGCTCATGCCAAAAAGGCCTCAGACTTTTCGACATTCAAATTTCTCCAGTTTCGTCCGGCAGTTGAACAAATATGGATTCTCGAAGGTCGGTCCAGTCCCCTTCCGACTATAATCCGCATCTGGAGGATCAAAGCTGACTGTTCAGGTGAAACACATCGACGAAGAAACTGGACAACACAAAGACACTGTAAGCGCCGACAATTCTTTGTATGAGTGATTAAGCTCAACTTCAGATCTGGGAGTTTCAACATCCAAACTTCCGTGCGGGTCATACGTCCGACTTGGACGGTATAAGAGTATGTTCATTATCGCTAAGTTGAAGTCACATTGGCTGATGTGTGAAGCGCAAAGCTGTTCTGCCAAAGAAAAGCACTGAAGTAGAGGGCGATGCTGCTCAAGTCAAGAGTCTTGCCGTGGGTGACATGGCTCGAATGGTGGAGATGGAACGCAGGATCATCGGCCTGGAAGATGGTCTATCCAAGGCTGTGGATGAACTACGAGAGGCCAATACACGGGAGACAGGTTTGTTAAGCTTAATAAGGGAGATGATTAGTCAGCTGGAAGCTGTTGAACGAGGTCCGTAACCACAATTTTAATCTCGGCTCATTCAATCTGATATATAGAATCGACTAGCTCTCCTTCAAGCCAGACTGGTGTATCACCGAGAATAACTCACTTGTACACCCTTTTCGACCGTTTAATGCACAACCACCCCGCCCCGCCATACATCATAGATTCGGTACCAATGGGTCGGTCCGCTTCATCCGGCATGTATTCCCGTCAGGGCCCTTTTCGAGATATGAGTCACAATACTTCCGGACCAGCGTACGCTCCCGCTGCTCAGGTTTCACCAAAGACAGACGGAGACGGGACTGTCAGTGAATATGGAGACAACAACTCGCCACAAGGGTCCAAAGCCTCATCTGTGAGACCAGATACGGGTATCGCGCCACATTACTCGAATGGACACATGCCGACCCACGTACAAGGTCAAATGACTGCTCAAAGTCAGAATCAAGAGCAAAAAATTGATCTTGGTATGCAAAACCTTGTACGACAAGAGCAAGACGACGTCATTGAATTACCTCCGCAATCGCAACAGCAAACATTATACAATGGTGATCCCTTATCGATGACACCCGTCTTTGCCGATACTCCTGCTTGGTTAACAGAAGGGCAAAACGCTAGTACACCTATATATCATCGCAAGTCGAGTGACGAGGTGACGATGCGATTAGTCGTCGAGGCTTTGATCGGCCACTCAGCACCATCTGGCTCAGGCGGGCCTTCTTTACCAGGCGCGCAGATTCCAATGGATCAACCTACGATTCCTCTCGAAGAAATGCCACGTAGAGAACCTATTGACTCAAGGGATATTAATCAACAAGCTGTCGTTCAACAAGGTCCTCCTGTCATTCAACCTGCTCCATATGAGGCTGCGGCCCCACCCTCTAATAATGCCGAAAGTTCACCCAGTAGTAGTAGTGGGAACGGTGTACGGTTGAGAAAGACTACGGCCAAGCCACATTGGACGCAAACGCCAAGAATATTGGTAGTAGAAGATGATGTGGTTTATCGACAACTTTCCAGCAAGTTTTTGGAGAAATTCGGGTGTGAGACGGAAACTGTCGATGATGCTCAAGGTGCCATTGAACGGATGAACAAGACGAAATATGACTTGGTTTTGATGGATATCTTCTTTGGACCTAGTATGGATGGGTGAGGTATTCTCCTTGTCATTGAACACTTCCTGGACCCATAATTGTCATATCACAAATTGTTCATGTTGATACGCGTCGTTAGCACGACCATGAGTCCTGTCCTTGTGCACAACAGCTGACTTGACAGACGGAAAGCCACAAGTTTGATCCGACAATTTGACATTTACACACCTATCATCTCCATGACTTCCAACGTCAAGAAGCGTGAGTTGACATATCCTCTTTCTCTGATTATATCACTTAGAGTAAATGAGCAACTTGGCTGATGTCCAAACAGAGGATGTCAGTTCGTATTTCCAAAGTGGGATGAACGACGTTCTCGCCAAGCCTTTCACCAAACATGGCCTATTTGGTATTCTCGATAAACATTTAATACATCTTAAAGCTATTCAACTGTCTGGCGAAGTCCCAAGATCTCTCGGTGTACCACCGTTAAGTGATCAGGGAGTGGTGGATGCTTTAGTAGCTTCTGCTCAATGGAATGCCGAAGAATTAGAGAGGAATCCATTGGCGGGAATGGGAGTAAGTGATGATACTTATCAACTTGTTGTTCAGGTAAGTGAACTTTTACCCGAAATTCCTTTGCTCCTACCTTTCGTTCCATTACCTCACGTCGTATCGTCATCCTGTATTCCCTCTGTTCGTTTTCTGTATTTGCTTCATTCGCTATCTTCTCTTGCTCTATTACTCCCTTCATTCGCTCTATTTGCTATCTTCATTAGATACATTTATTGTGTTCTTTTGATCCCTTTGTCATTATAATAAAACTCAACCTTGTCCGAGTATGTCATCCGACGGGTCGGAACCCGTCTGATTTCCAATCGGGAAAAAGAATGAAATGCAAGTACATTGATTTGGTTGGGCTAATCCACAGCAATTCATATCAACCGGTACCCTACCCGACTTCAACGCCCTCGCTAATGCAGGAATGTTAAACGGTCCCGGTACATATTCAACTCCGGATCCTACAATACCCATTCCAGGTCAAGGAATAGGGACCACCATCGTTTTTGGTGATTCGTCTGGATTCAATCGGAAACGTTCAATTGAGACCGTTGAAGATTGGCAATCACCCGAATTTGATAATCTCGTAGATCCAGACACAAGGACGAAAGATATATCTCATGGAAAAAGATCGAAAATCTTATAGAATTCTTTCTTCATCATCCTGTTCGAAATCATCTTGGCAAATCATGTTCATCTTCGTTATACATACTGCGCTTTCTAAGTACTAAAATGAGGGGTGCGGTGGAATGTGGAAATGTCTTTGGACGTATGTAGAGAGTGTCCATGTCTTCGGACAGACGTAGACTGAGTGTGAGAAATTGGAACGTATCGAAAATCGAGGATAGAAGGGGAAAGAGGGGACACACGGAAAAAGGCAATGTAATATCTAGACATGATTTCACATTCCCATAATCCCCAATGTAGCTTTTTCCGCGTGGTGGAATGACATGCAGCGAATTAGTTTTGTACGATTGAGTATGCGTCATGATGAGACTAGATGTCATAAATATGGTTTTTATTTCTGACTCTTCTTGCTTTTGTCCTTTTCTTGCTTCTTATCTTCTTTCTTCTTTCCTTCATTTTCTCCCTCCTTGTCATCCTTCTTAGCATCCTTTTTCTCTCCTTCCGTCTTTTCTTCTCCTTCTTTCTGTTCTTCTTCTCCATTCTTCTCACCTCCTTCATCCTCTTTATCCTGCTCGCCCTCCTTGTCATCTTTATCTTGTTTGCTCTCCCCCTTCTTAGACGTCTTAGCACCTTGGTCCTTGTCCTTCCCCTCGTCCTCGCCTTTTTCGTCATTTCCCTCAGTTTCATCGCTCTCATCACCGTCCTCCTCTCCAATCTCCGCACCAGCTTTGTCTCCCTTGTCACCCTTCTGCCCCCCTGCCGACTTCATGCCCTTATCGCTCTGATCATGAGCGTCTTCCTCCCCACTTCTCACCTTCTGACCCTTCTTGATCCCCTTACTATTTTGAATTTGACTCGCCTCTCTTTCATCCTGCCTCTCATTCTCTTCTTGTTTAGCCTTTTCTTTTTCCTCCTCTTCCTTCTGTCTCTCCTCTTCTTCCGCTTCTTCTTCTTTTCTGATATTCCTCAACTTTCCATACCCCTCTCCAGTCTCATTCTCCTCCAAGGCAATCTCACCCCCAATTTGTCCCGATAACTTGCCTCCTTTGGTATCCTTGACTTTGATTTTGTTCAGTCGGGCAACTGGGGAAACACGCTCAGTGGTGTGTTGACTATGTTTGGCGTTAGCATCCGACACAGCTCCTGCTCCAGCACCATAGTAGCCTGTTCCAGCAAAAGTACCAATGATGGAGAATCCGACGATGATTGATAGGTAAAATCGGTAAGTCGAATACCATGATGTGGCTACTTGTCAGCGGAGGCATTTTAGGCTACCGCATCACGTTTTTCTTCAATGAATAGCCCTGCTTCCCTGTCGCGACATAAGTGAGGTCGGATGAGCGAAAAACACTCACTCCATCCAATCGTACTGGCCCGTTGATCCAAGAACCACATCAATGTAAACCCCGTCCACTGAGTAGCGAGAGCCACGCCATGGCTCAAAAATGTCGTAGGCCACGCCAAGAGGACAGGAATCACACCGAGAGCCAGCCGACGATAACCTTGAGCACCACCGAGTTGAGCGAACTCCATACCCCAGTGAATGGCACCGAGGAAGGATAAAATAATGGCACCGTAGGTGATCTGGACGTGTTCGACGGTGTGTAGAGCGGTGAGAGATGAGGCGAGGTCATAGCCTTTCTCGCCTGAGTTTCAGCCATGCGATTCGGATAGATCTTATTACATGTTTTGACTGCATGATTTCACTCTCTTGTCCTCGTACTCTCTTCCCTTCTCCTTTCCTGCTTCGAGAGACACCGTGTTGTAACCTTATTTAGACGTAGGCTACAGGACCCATATACCGGATACAAGGAAAAGATGTGTAAGGAGTCAACAGTGACTCACCAGCAGCAGCTAGAGCAGCTTGTCGTGCGAGATAAACAGTAGCAAGACTGGTCCCCAGGTACGGTAGAGTGCCGGCCAGGCCAAAATACAAAGCGGGTTTGGGTACGCTGGACACTATGCTGGTGGTGATTTCGTACTAGAAGTCAGGACAAAGGCCGGTTTTGAAATTTGGACACATACAAAGTCGTCCTTGACCGTACTACCATGTGAATGGGAAGATTGCTCCATGGCAGCCATGGCAGGGGGTTGTCCTGATTTACCGGAAATGAGCTCGGCCACGTCTCGTGTGATTCCTCGAATCTACTATCAGCATCTGACCTTCCATCCGGCTACGTATTCCAAGAATACAGAGGAATGATTCAAACGCGCACTGTACTCGTGAAGTATATAGAAAAATCCGCTCACCTCATCTCTGGCTGCCCCGACGGCACCTTGATGATCTGGGCGAGGGTTGGCGTGAGACGCATCGTGCTTAGTCGCTTTCTCTCCTTCCGGCGAGTCAGTTGGGCTTTGCTTTCCTGAGCCCTTCGAGTCCGTGGGGGTTGTGGCGTAGGCTCTCAAAGAACCAGACTGGTGTAAGTGGGAAGTGTGGTGTGAAGATGACGCTGCCAATGACGTGAGGGATGGTCGAAATGGGAAAAGCCTAGCGGAGAGCATAGGAGGACGACGCAAGACACGATGAGTCGTAGGATGTGATCGAACGAGCAAGAGAGGTCGAAAAGAAGGGAGAGAACGAATCATCCTCCTCTATTCCTACGTAGGCCAAGATATGATGTATGTATGTCTACGATGGAACGAGGAGGAGGAGGATGGGCGTTCGAGGTGATGGAATGGAGTGGGAGAGATGGATGGAAGGGGATGACGTCAGAAGTGTCTTCTCCGCCACGTGGGAGTAGTCTATTTTAGTGCTGTGGCAGTTGTCCGAATGTGGCATTTCATCAGAAAAGGGCTGGGGGCGTCGCACGGATTGGAGCCTTTCACTCGCCCGATTCGAGAGGCGTACATCTCCATCTTCTGCCACGCTCTCTATTGACCTCGAATCTCGTACGAATATTCGTGCGGGTTGGTAAACTTGAACGTCATATCTCGCATCATCGTGGTCACCAACCTCCAAAATGATGATGGCGCCGAAAAAGAAATCGACGACGTCACCTCCATCATCCCGCGTCTATCCTGCGGACCTCCGGGTCACCCGAGGGGGGTCTCAATGACCTCTCTAAACAAGGGAGTGTCATGAAGGTAGGAAAGGGAAGAGAACTTTTGGAAGAAATCCCAAGGTTTTGTGCTTTGGATTATGCTTATAAGTTGATCTAGATTTGAAATCATTGTCCCAACCTCCCCTTCCTGGTTTCAATACAGGAAAGTCATGTCGTTTTCAAACAATACCAGGTCCCGTCCCCCTTCAAACAATCATCATTTCCCTACTGACAGTTCTCTTGGCTTGTATCAACCAACAGCAGGTCACCCGGCGACATCATCCCGACCGGTCATCAGCGGAGCGACCAAAGTGAGGCATGGGAAGGATAGCTTGCAAGCCATGTCCGACGTGGAAATTGTCCAACTGAGCCTGAGCCTCATGCTCATGCTGCTACAAGGAGCAGAAGCTGAAAAGTCTGGTATCTGCCGGTCAAAACTTCCCTATGAGGATGAAATGAAAGAAATCATGTCTCTAGGCACTGGCACGTCATTCACCAAAGACACAGGGACAAAAGCAACTGAGCTGAAGCTGAAAGGAGAGTTTTTCATGAAGTCTTGTCGTACACTTAGTCAAAGATGCTGTAAGTGGGAGCAGACCGAGATCAGGAAAGTGAATACCACACCAAAACCTGATAAGGTCTTGAGACGTAATCTCAACGGGCGAATACGGAATTTTTTGAAATAACCAAAGATTTGGAAGGTGATAAGATGGCCATACTTGTTAGCCGATAGAATCGGGCCAGGACCGCCGTTAGATAATTACCCCTTCCGTCGAGTCGAACATCTCTCCGTTCAGCTTATCCTCTGAAATCTATTCGATCGTCACTGGTTTACTGTGTGTGAGTGGAATGTGATAAGTATAGAGACATGTAGAATTGATGCATGCTCTTTTTCCCCTCTGTATTATCATCTAATTATCAGCAAACAACTTTCAATATGAGGGGAGACGGTGACGTCTTGTCAACCCTTCATCTCAATCCTGTATCCAGCATTCAACCAGTGGGGCAGACCCCAGCCACAGGATCCTCCTGCTCTCCTGCTCCTTTGTCTGAGGTTAGGCACTATCAGTAATCAGAACAATATGACTCCTCCGTACAATAAATGTCAATAACCTCAGTATCTTTGGGGAAGAACAAGCAGTGAGGTAGGCATCTTAATGTATTTCATCTTATGTTCAAATTGGAGACACAGAGAGAACGAATGAGAGGAATGGTACTTGTCCATACATATGTACATATCATTCACGATCATGTAAATATCATTGTTTATACGTATTTCATAATTCTTCCCACATACCATCATTTCTACCTTTTAACAACCTGACCATTTCCCCTAAACGATTAACCTCTTCACCCGTTCCCATCCCTTTTCCTCTCTTACCGACTTCAGTCTGTACGTTCCTCCACATTTCACCCAAAACCCCATCTAAAACTTCTTTCCTACTTTTCTTATGTTCCTTTCTCGGTGGGTTTTGCCAATCTACACTCTCACCGAAAAATTGTGATAATTTTCCCGTGCGTCGTCTACGAGCAGAATGAGAATTAGGATCTACATCTAGATCCAAATCGAGGAAAGTGTCTAAAGATGTTGGTGAAGGTGAAGAATCAAGTGGTCGATTGGATTTAGGAGTGACAGAGATAGCATCTAAGACATTACCGAGTCGTGTTCGATCGGTATCTGCTAACCAGAGTAAACCCTCGAGAGAAGCGTGATATGCTTGTAATGGATCAGGAGAGGGTATTGTGGAGCTCGTAGAGGAATGTGGTGAGGTTGTAGGTGTACGTTTGGGTGTAATGAACATTTCTCTTGGAGGAGTGTCACCGAATAACTGGATATCAATTTCCTTCCCTTTGCTGTTCACGTATATCACTTCATCGTGTCGTTGAGTCGCTGAGTTGCACAGTACAAAAGAAAAGATGGAAGAGGAATAAAAGTTCAATTCTGATTTCTCATTCCTATCATATATCACTTCATCGAGTTTGACATTTGATTCTTTGAGCTGCTCAGAACAAAAGGAAAGATGGAAGATGGATATATTTGCTACTTACCTGTTCGAGCTTATGCGCTCTCCGTCTGGCCACACTTTTCTCTTTCTCGCTCAACTTACCCCCACCCAAATCCATGAAACTGTCATCGAACCCAACTTTCCCCCTTTTCTCTTCATCCTTGTGCCTATCCTTGTCAGTCCTCCCCATCTGTCGGATCTTGTTCCATGCCGAACTTGAGATAGATCCGGCCAGAGAGGGAGTTCGCTCGTCCGTGATTAAGAACGATTCTTCTGGCGAGATAGCCCTCTGTGCTTGGCTGGGAGGGGTCCCGGATCTATCGCCCATAGAGTCTTGTGATGGCCGAGTTAGGAGGTCAGCTGGGATGGGAACTCCGAGTAACCTATGTAACTGCTTATCAGCTCTTGTTCCGAAAAATACATGCGAGGCACAATAGCCTCCATGCTGACCGAGTCGCTTGGGAAGGAGAGTGGAAACCCGTATGTGGGGGTAACAAAATTCGAGATTTGAATGGTTGAGGTTATGATATGGCTGGAATCCATCGTGAGGCAGATGTATTGAATGAACATAGTCATACTCACTTTGGCCAACTGCACCCGTCGCACTTTGCGTAGATCCTCTTCTTGTCCCGGACTCCCTTCTTCACGCAAAAACCATGGTTTCCGCCCACTATCTGGACTGTTTGGAGCGTCCCTAGCGCTCCCGCCAAAATCAGGCAATTGACTCCTCTGCCTAGTCTCTGCCACTCTCACTTCTCTAGAAACGTATACCCTTAAATCCTTATCAGACTCCCTATCACCGTCTTCATTTCTCCTCAACGCCGCCATGGCTCTCTGCGCAAGTCGAGAGGACTGTTTCCTCATCAGACTCCCACTTGGCACTTCTACCCTCTGAGGGACACAATCATCCCTCTGCCATTCTTGCGTCCTCGAAGGAGGTGTACGAGGCCATGCATCGTCCACGTGTTGGGTCACGATAGTGCTTACTCCCGTACTGGGTTCAATGACCAATCGCTCGACTTGTCTTTCGTCAAGAGGAGTACCTAGCATTTGCTCGAGCTTTTTGGCTCGTCTGAGAAGGACGGCACGTTGATCAGGTGGAAGGTCGTTGGTTGCACGGAGTGTTGAGTCCGGTCGGTTTAGTGGGGGTTGAGAATGTTTTGGGACGGGAGGGAGATCTTTTGTGGGAAGAAGACGAGCGACAGTATGGGTGCTCTCGGACAGAGAGGGATGGAGAGAGGGAAGAGAATCGACAGAAGCTGAACGATGAGGGGTAATGAGCAATTCGGGTCCTACGCCCCGACGTCGGGAGGATATGGGAGTGACTGGGGGTGATGGATGAAGTTTGTGTTTGACAGCGGGAAGCGGGGTTGATGGAGAAGGACGGTGACCGCGAAGGGGAGGAGGTAAACCGGTGCTATAGTGTCAGCGAGATTATGACCTGAATCCATGTCGTGGGTTGAGGACGAGGAATATTACCCACCCGGCACCCTTCATCTCCACGGCACTCTCCAGAGCTCTCTTCTCAAATTGCATTGTCACCCTCGCCGTCTCTGCCCCTTCTCCTAATATCTGATCAAGTTTGCTCATCCTCCCTCTAGCGCTTCTAGCGCTTGTGGTCCTCTTGACTCCATTTCCCATGTAAGCAAGTTCCGAGTCTGACCCTACAGAGTTCTCCCTGGTCTCCTCTTCGACGCCACCGCCCCTCAGTGGTGTACCACTACTAGGAGGGGTCTTGTCTTTCTTGGGTGTAGTGACAGGGCTGGACTTTTGGAACTTTGGTGATGTAGGCGATTGAAGACGCGGTACGATCCGATTGGGGTTCATAGCGCTGCTCTTGAGTAGATGAGCTTGTATAGCCTCTTCGGTCTCTGGTTTCTTATGTTTCTGATGTTTTTGTGTCGGTGATGGGTAATATCCGAGAGATGGAGAAGTGTATTCTTTATTTCCCGTCATCGGACCAGAGTATCCCGTGGAAGTGGAAGCTGAAGACATTGACAAAGGTCTTCTCCTTCTCCAAGACCCACTCTTGATTTCACCGTCCTCTGGTACATTGTCTAACTCTCTTGCGACCTCGTCTGAAGTCACAGAATCAATGGCGCTCCATCTACGAGACATTCCAAACGTATCGCTGCTCTCTCTTTTTGTCGTCTTACTTCGTGGCGCTGACTCTTCCGAGATAGTGGTCATACCGACACCTCTACTCTGTTGAATTTGTTGGGTAAGCGGTAAAGACGACGTCGATTGGATTGCTGAACCAGCAAAGTCCGAGATTGAAGATGCAGCCTGAGAGAAACGGAAGAACGACGTGTCGGGATGAACAGGAGGGACAGAAGGGACGTTGCTGATACGGGTATAATTCGTTGGTGTTTCTGAGGGAGGAACGTAATTTGACCCCCATATCGAGGAATCCATGGATAGGCGTAGGAATGAGTCGGATGGTTGAGTCTGAGATGGAGGTTGATCTGGGATAGATCTGATCTCTGGCATTGACCCAACATCTAGCTCTTCTTGATCTCCTTCAAAACCAGAATGAGATGAGGGAGATATTGATGAGGTAGCTTTGGTGATCGGAGGACATGCAGAGCGGTCCCGAGCTCTGGGAGAAGATGATTCGGTAGTCATGGCGACTCCAAGGGGTACATCCATCCGTGCCTCCGTTGACGTTCCGGTACGACGGGAATGATTCCGAACGAGAGATGAAGACATGTCGTCTGGTTCTCTTTGACGGGATCGAGGTGTGATATCCAAGTCGAGAATACGAATGAGGTCTGCCCCACTTCTTCCTGCGACGTAGGCTGTCCGAATGGAGGTCTCGGGCGTTGGGGAAACTTCGAGGGAACTGCAAGCTGTCGGTGAAGCAGAAAGGGGCGTGACTAAAGCGCGTCGAGTGGGTGTATCGAAAGGATCAACGAATGGTGATATGAGGTTGAGTCTTAGTGAAGGACGTGGAGGTGTTTTTGGATGAGAAAGATGAGGAGGGGAAATTGATGTCGACATGGTTGGTTCTTTTTACAGTACCTAGAGCTCGAGGCTCTTTGTTGAGAAATGGGGTCAGAAGCAAAAGTCAGACGATGGGGATAGATGGGCGTGTGAGTGTGATTGGGGTTTGACTTGCGACTTGTGATAGATGTTGCTAGTTGCTAGTTGCTCGTGAGTGAATGATCTAGGCCTACTGTCAGATCGATGTAGACCGAAGCTATCTCACTTGTTGTCCACTCACCTGGACGAACAGCAAATGTGAATGTCGACTTGTACCACGTTAGAATATTAAGTGTTATGATACCTACTGTACTCTTGTCTCCCTTCAACCCCTAATCACGGATATGGTGAGTGGGGGTTAAATGGGCCTTTGATGCGCAAGGTGATGGAGGGGCATCATTTTAAAGGACCTCTTTTTTCCCCTCCTTTCTCATCTCCGCTGCCTCGTGTCGATCATGACCGTCGATGACAGAACTGCGTTGATGAGGATATAGGTCGGAAGTAGACCTCGGTATGCAGCTTGTGTCAGTCATCACGGTAAGGGCCTGTTCGCTCGTTCGACATCTTGATGCGAGTCGGTCGCTCCACGCGTTTGCGAATTTGCGGGGTGGACATGGACGAGTGGGTGGGGGATCTCTCAGAAATATTCATGGCTTTGATGTGCTGATGGTCCAATGGTCACGGCGATCACAAGTCAATTTCTCCATCTCGATTGATCACCGACGAATTCGTCCCCTGACCTGTCATGCCGTATACCATAGTTGACTCTGAGCACTGGAAACATGGCGATGGCGAATGAATGATAGTCGACATTGAGCAACTAGCAACTAGCAACATAAAGAACGGAGAAGAAATACATCGGCTGAACCGACCGAAAGAATAGAGAGTGATCGGGGACAAAAGTTGAAATTTCGACCGGGCAATAGTTCCAGCTTCCTCTCAATCATACAGTATCAATCTCCACTTACCGTCACTTACCTCAAGCTGTAGCTACTAGCAACAATGATCTCAAGAGCTGGTCCGAGTCGTCTATCGCATCATCTACCTTCACCTTGTCCCAGGTATTTGCGAAATGTAGGAGCGACATACCTCACGCCCACAACCAGACCTCTGTCTTCTTCCTCCTCAAAACTCTCGGGTCATAGTCGATGGTCCAAAATCCGACATAAGAAGGGAGCGGCGGATGCTCAACGGTCTGTGTTGTTTTCCAAGCTTACGAATGTGGGTTTTGTCTTCACATGTTTCTATACCTACTCGCCCTCTACCTTTCCCTGGCCCCCGGGCTGTGGCGACTCGTCTTGAGACTTATAGGCGAATACTTGGCTTTCTCATAGTTAAGCTTTTGAGGCGTCTCAACTCCACGTCATCTATCCTTTTCCATGGATCTCACCTTCTAAACCTCTATTGAAGTTTGATCTGAAGTTTGAAGCTTGAAGCTCAGGCAAAGCTGATATGAAAGGATATACATACCGCCCTTCGACCTCCAAACTCATCCGACCCAAACTTGAATCCTCGTCTAGCAACTGCAATTGCAAGAGCTAGAGATGGTGGTGTTCCCCTCCGAAATATAGAAGGGGCGTTCGTCAGGGTTAGTCGTCCATCTTTGACTCCATGAAGAAGAAATTTGATTCATAGGCCAAAGCAGCAGCAGATGGTTCAGGTCAGAATGTCATATACGAAGCTGTTGGACCTGGTGGATTTGGGGCTTTGATCATGTGAGTTGGGAAGTGTTCTTTTTCCCTCGACCGAGTCTATATCATCCCCTTTACCTTTCCCTTCCTCGAAGCTCTTTGGGTATCTTGCCAGAGAGTTCAATCTCGTCCAATAGAGAATGGAAATTACGGAGAAGGTGTATGCTTTGATGATGATGTTGGTATAGACTGATAGTTTAGAGAATGTATGACTGATAACCCAACGAGAACGTTTGCGAGAGTAAGGGATATGTTGAATAAAAATGGGTTCGTTATCCTTTTTTTTTCAACCTTACTCATCGTTCTCCCTCGTTCCCTCCCCTCCCCTAGAAGATCCTACTAGCCCATTCCATTCTCTGTCAGACAACCAAGATCTTTGTCGGCATTCCGAGATGATCATATGCCCATCTGACCCACGTTGAAGAGAGATGATAGAAGACCTTTGATAGAAGGGGAAAGGGGAATTATTGATGTCAGTTATCGAATAGCTCCCGTAGCTTATCTATTCGAGAAAAAAGGTTTGATAATCATCTCTATTTCAAATGGGGGGACATACGATCATCTGTTCGAAATCGTTTTAGAAGCAGGTGCGGAAGATGTCAAAGAGATTGATTCTGCGATAGGTGGGGAGAAAGAGTACGAGGTAAATCAAATCCCCTTTCCTCCATCCCTTTCTCCTCCCTCTCCTCGACTTCTTCTTTTTGTTCTTATTCTTGTGTTTACTCTTTCCCTTATCCTTTATGTGGCTCTTCTAATTTCTAGTTCTTACTACTTTAGTGGAGAACCCTAGTGATTCAAATGTGGTGGGATATTCTAACAATAACAGATAATAGTACCTCCCACAGAACTATCATCTTGTGTTCAAATCCTGTCTCGATATTCTGATAAATATACTATACAATCTTCCGAACTTGCCCGATTACCATTAGAACCTTTGATAGAGGAAATTGTCATGACGGAAAATGAAGATGGTTCTGAGAAGATAGACGGGTTGGAGAGGATGATAAATCTTTTAGAGGAAGAAACCGATGTTGTGAGAGTTTGGAGTAATCTGAGTTGAAACATTCAATGATACTGATATTTGTCATAGCTTAGGAAATGCATGTATGATTCAACGTCACATGGTAGGTTCGACGAGTTGAGTATGATTTGCAAAATGTCAATTTTGGAGTTGAACAAGGAAGATGAAATGCATGCACACATTTGACCTTTCATGACCACAATTTGATCAGACCATCCCAACTTGCAGTGATAACTTTTGACTGGTTCAGTCAGCTTCCACATATTTCTATCTATCCGCCATCTGAGTGCTCTCACACCGTTATTCCTTATTGTACCTCTTCCCTCCCCCATCTCAGCCCAGCGTCGCAGTAGACGTTTCATCGAATAGAAATCCACGAGGTCATGGTGGAGGAGAAAAACAAAAATAATGGTAAAAAGAGGATGATGAACTCATCACTTCACATCCACAGAGATGGTAGCTTCTTGATACAAGGAAAGAAGGAAGTGCCGAGGGGAGGGGAGGGGGAGTAGAGAATAGTCAAACATGTTCTAAACTCACATGTTCATTAGGTAACCAAACATGATCAATAACAACTTGATTATGCGCTTTAAACCTTTTTTGTATCCTACCAGATCTCCAATCCCAAAACACCATCTCACCTCCTCCCGTACCTGAAGATATATATTTTCCATCGGGTGAAAAACCTATTTGACATGCGTATCCCGCAACTGTATGACCTGCGAAACGTTTCTTTTTAGCTTGACGGAAAGCTCCGTCTGCTGCCCAAACTAATATTTGGTTGTCTAGTGATTGACAAGCGAAGTAATTCACTAGACGTCAGCTTACGACGAACCCACATCAACAAGAAATAGAGGAAAACTATGTGATAGGAAAGTTGAGAATTTGGTCAGTCGAACAACGAGGACTTTGGTGATTGAGAAAGATGATTTCATGATAAGAAAAGATGGAAAGTGTTATGATGATAAGGAGAAAGAAAAGGAAAAAGAGCTACTCACAAGTGGGATGATGTGTCACAGCAGGCATAGAGTGCATATAAGGTTCAGCGATATATTTGATCGTAACCGGTATATCGTAATCCCATCCTCGAAGAGTTTTATCATCAGAAGTAGTGAAAAACCTTCTATTTTCATCGACGAATGTTATCGTATTTACAGGTCCTAAATGTTGATCATATGTTTGTATTATCTCATGCGCTCTAGTATCATACTGTTTTTCCCAATCAGTTTCATTCTATTTTCTTCTACTAAAGTGAAATATTACTCACCTGAATAATCTTCTTATCTGTCATTCCTGCCATCCAGATATTTTGTTTATCCGGGTCTGGATGATATTTTATAACATTGGCCATTTTACCATTACTAAAAGCTTGAATACATTTCCCAGTTTCTGTATCCCAACATTTTATATATCGATCATAAGAGGTCGATAAGAATTTTGAACCTTTATTATTGAAGGCGACATCTTTGACAGCTTGTGAATGACCTATAAAAGTACGTAAACAATTTCCTTCATGATAAACATCCCAAAGCTACATTTATCAGTTTTGGCTCATGTGAAAACATTGACAGTTACTGACTTTAATCTTTGTATCCATACTTGCTGAGAGAAGTAAATGACCAGAAACAGGGAATAATTTGATCCGTGATATACCCTTATTATGTCCAGTCTGACAATCAGCTTCAAAATACTTTGGTCAAGTGTCATGGGAGAACTCACCCAAGTATGTATACACTTCTCGGGAAGATATGCATTAGGAGGTGGTGTATCTTCCGAAGGATTCAATTTAACATCTAAATCCGTAGGTATGTGCATATATGTTCTTCCAGCATAATCGTGTAATTCTTTTCCATGAAAAATGGTTTTTTCTTCTTTCGCAGCTGCCATTTTCTCTTTAGCAACTTGTGCAGCTTCTTCTCTTTTTCTTTTTTCTTCTCTCCATTCTTCAGCTTCTTCCTCGACGATAGGTTCCACTTGTTTTTCACTTTCCCATTGTGCCCATGGTCCCATATAAGCACCTTCACCATCGACCACTTCGGCATCACCTTTGTTTGCTCTCTTCCGCTTGGCTTCACGTCGTTCGGATCGAGATGATCGGATGTGTTCAATCATATCGAATTGATTTTGTTCCGCAGCGTTGAGGGAACCAACGTATGATGCTTGACCGTTAGAATGAGCAGAGGGATTAAGAGCGTAACCGTGAACGTCATATGTTCGTTGTTGAACCATGAAAGAGTGATGATCCATGGCTTGTTCTTCCACATGACCTATTGAATCAGTTTGGTCCTTTTTTTATTCCCTCAATGATATTCTTTCTACCTCACAGTCTGAGTAGACCTGCAGTAAGAAACAAGTGCAGGTTTGTCATGGGAACCGAGAAGTGTCAAATGAACATATGAAGAGATTCCAACTTACCCGCCAGAGAGTTCATTCCTGCATTCCTTTTCTTATTAAAAGGATCCACAGGACCAGCCACAGGTCTGGTCATATCCTCATAGCTGATGTTAACATTGATGACCTTATCCGTGGGTCTAGTGATGATTGCCAACCCAGCTCCATTTGGGTCCTATCACAAGTCAGCTTACTTCCATCTTTGTCTTGTTCCACGCTCACTTCTTTTAACACGTCAGGAGCCGCCACCACTTGAGCTTTCACATCTCTTTGTGGCCCAGTAGAAGACGACGCTCCGTTGGTGGAAAGACCAAAAGCGTCAGTTCGCACTTGTTCCTCCAATTTCTCCTCATCCTCATCTTCATCATCCGCGGACTGAAAGTTCTTGCCTTTAGTGGGAAGACATGAGGTTGAAGTACTTGGACCTGGTACCTCTTCGTCCGAAGATGCGTAGTCTGCCAAAAGGGCCGACATGGTCATAGATATAGTTGGGTCAAGTAAGTTAAAAGACTTGCTCGAACCAGGCGAGGTGAAGAGCGGCGAACGTGTGCCTGACATTGGGGCAAATTCTGACGAGCCTGACAATTCTCGATCGTCCAAAAGTTGATTTTCACTCATACAACATGACTTGAACTTGTGCATATATCAACAGACATGATCAAATTCACCCTACTTCAGAACAGTGGTGTGTCCGGTTCATCACAAAGAGACGTTAGAAGACTCTATATATCCCCGGAAACTCTAAGAGCTCATAGGTTGGTAGCGGGCGACTGGGTGTTCCTCAGGTCATCCGACACGGAGATTGGACGAGCAGCGCAATTATGGCCACGACTTGATGTACAAGAAGATGGTGAGCTGAGATTTCAAAATGTTCAACGTCAGCTCATACTAAGCTGTGGTAATGGGTGACATGGGCTTTCCTGTGGAGAGCCAGACAATTGAGGTCGTACCGTTCGATCCTTGCTCTCACCCTCCGCCCCTGCTCCGGTCTGTAACTCTTGTCAACCTGTCCTCGACTTCGAAGGAGCCACAAACTTCGAAAGAGGTTGAATGGATCAAAGCAACTGTAAAAGATTCTCTCGGTAAGTCAACCACTTGACATGGCCAAGACTCATCGCGTAGCAACACTCAAATATGTTTCCAAGGGTCAGCGATTTTCCGTCCCGACCGGAGATAGCCTAAGGAGTTACATGGTCCACTCGATAGAGATTTCTGCGAAGCCCAACGTGTCTAAAGTCCCGGGAGACCCAAACTCTCTTGCAAAGCGCCTGCAGGGGCTGACAGTGAAAGTTGGATCAACAGAGGAATTGGGAATCTGTCAATTCGATTGGCGGACACAAATCAGGTGGGACGGAGAGGCCGCAACAACAGCCTCGACTCTCGAAGGGTCTACTTTGAAAGTGAGTTCTCTGAGCTATCATTTCGGATCAAGTTGATCAGACAGCGCGTTCCGGTAGTGGGCCCGACGACAAATCTGAACAATTCGATCTCGCGGCTTAGAACCCAAGATCCATCTACCGATCTATCACCATTCTCTACCCTTGGTGGTCTCGATTCACAAATCCGTCAAATCCGCACCTTACTCGAAATACCTCTTAAACATCCGACCACTTACTCTTTGTTTGGGCTTAAACCTCCTCGAGGTATTCTCTTGTACGGTCCTCCGGGAACCGGCAAGACGGCATTGGCACGAGCTGTTGCTTCTGCCCTTCCTGGTTGCTCATGTATCGTAGTCAACGGTCCGGAGCTCTCTTCAGCTTATCATGGTGAAACGGAAGAAAAGCTTCGCGGGGTTTTCGAGGAAGCTCGGAAAAAGAGTCCATGCGTGGTGGTATTGGACGAGATAGACGCTTTGTGTCCCAAGAGAGACGGGGATGGTGGAGAAGTTGAAAGACGAGTCGTGGCTACTTTGTTGACGTTGATGGATGGCATGGCAGAGGACGATGAGAAGGAAAAGGTTTTCGTCATTGCCGCTACGAATAGACCTAACAGTATTGATCCCGCCTTGCGGCGGCCAGGTCGATTTGATAGGGAGTTGGAAATCGGTCAGCTTTTCTTCCTCGTGCTGTCCTATATCAGCTGATATGATCAGGCATTCCCGATGCAGTTGGTCGAAAACAGATCCTCGAAATTTTCTTGTCCAAAATGCCTCATTCACTCAGCTCGGAAGACATTCATGAATTGGCTGCGAAAACCCACGGCTTTGTGGGTGCGGATCTCTCTGCTCTCGTTCGTGAGGCGGCAACCTTGGCTATACAACGGTGGCATACGTCTTCGACTTCGGAAATCCCCCTTCTCACAGCTGATGACATCGCTGCTATCTTACCCGCCATGCGTCCGTCAACTATGCGAGAAGTCTTTGTGGAAACACCGTCTGTGCGATGGTCTGATATTGGTGGGCAAGAGGAGGTGAAGCAGAAACTTCGAGAATGTGTAGAATGGCCCTTGTTACATCGTGACACCTTCCTCCGTCTTGGAGTGGAAGCACCCAGAGGAGTATTGTTGTACGGTCCTCCGGGATGTAGCAAGACGATGACGGCGAAAGCTCTAGCGACGGAAAGTGGGCTTAACTTTCTGGCTGTCAAGGGCCCAGAGGTGAGGATCGATACTGTGTGAACGGAAAGCCAGCTGAATGATAGTTGCTCAACAAATACGTTGGCGAATCTGAACGTGCTGTTCGAGAAGTGTTCCGAAAAGCACAAGCAGCAGCACCTTCCATATTATTCTTCGTGAGGTTCACTAGTAGACGCCACACCTAAGCTCATGAGATAGGACGAGATCGATGCTCTTGGATCTAGCAGGTCAGATGGGGATGGCCCCCACAATGGTGTTCTCACCAGCTTGTTGAATGAAATGGACGGGATTGTAGAACTGTCAGGAGTGACAATTGTGGCAGCTACCAATCGTCCAGATGTGCTTGTATGTCTCACACTGTTCAAAAGACGTACGCTGATGAGAAGGATTCGGCATTGATGCGACCCGGAAGATTAGATCGGATCTTGTATGTAGGTGCTCCGGATCTAGACGCGAGGAAGGAGATCTTCAAACTCCGCTTAGCGAAAATGGCCGTCGAGCCAAGAGTGGATGTCGTGGAGCTAGCTCGACTAGTAAGTCGTTTGATGAGATAATTTGGGGGATGAGCGACTGACATTTACAGGCTGAGGGGTGTTCGGGAGCGGAAGTTGCTTCTATATGTCAAGATGCAGCTTTGACAGCGATGAACGAAGATCTCAATGCGCCTTACGTGAGTGACACTTGACCGATACATGACTTTGTCGATCTGTCGTGGTGATGATGAATGACGCAGAGCTGATCTGAACAGGTGAAACTATCTCATTTGGTGCATTCGGCCAAGACTGTGAGAAGGCGGATCACGCCGACGATGATCGAATACTATGAAAATTGGAGAGATCAGTCCGGGGTGAGAAGCGCTTGAAATCGGGTGACTTGACAGATTGACAAATTGTAAGCATGATGCAAAACACTAAAGCACTGCATCTCTAGCTACCTTTATGCATGTCCCTAGGTCATCCTTGATCCCAAGATGCGTGTTGCATGAGCAAGCGGCAAGCGGGATAGTGCGGACGAGGGAGGAAGAATAAAGCACTGCCACGAAGAAATACAATGTACCGCCACTTTCAGCCTTCCGAACCACTTGCTTGCCTTTCCCCTCCCCCGACCCTTCCTTCTACTTTGCCTCCCTCCCTCCCTCTCCAACAACACACCTCGCTACTGCTATCTCTTTCCGCCCCACGCCCTTGGTAGACGGACAGCTCTTCTCGTCTATCATCCCTCCGTCAAAAGCCTCAACAGCTTAGCTTATCGTCTCTTGCTGAATTTTGTACCTTGATACGTTTCTCGTCCTAACGACTATAGGCTCCTTCAAAGTCCTTCACGATCAACTTTGTCTCATCTCCAACCAATTCTCGATCCATACAGACGTATCCTAGTCACGCATTTTTTTCATTTTTTCAATTAAAACATATACGCATCTCTTCCTACCCACTTTCATATCTTCATATCATCCTATAACACATTTCTGTCATCCAGACTTCTATACTACTTCTTCACCACATCACACCATAAACAATATGACATCCGCCATCCCTATCCGACAACCTAGAGGTCCGTCCAATAACTCTTTCGGTTCTCCAGCCGCTGCTGCCGTCATTATATCAGGTGATACTTCCCTAGGACCTCCAACAGCAGACGTAGACTCTCTTCGTCGTTCTAACACTTTTAATTCTCCTAGACATCAAACATCCGCTTCCATCTCTTCTACACCCGCAGCCAGCAGTGCTTTCCATGGCAACAAAACTCGAGGAGGTCCGAACAGGTTTAGAAGTGGTAGTTTGACTAATACGAATGCAAATTTGGGTAATGATGGTGGTGTTGTCAGGAGAAAAAGTGGTAGGGAAGTTCATCAAGAAGAGGTTTTGGTAGAAGAGGGTCCTACGGATAATCAAGATGTCATGAAGAATGATCAGTGGGGCAAAGGAGGATTGAGTAGACAAAGATCTTTACCTAATCGGAAAGGTCAGTCTTGATCGTCAACACCTATCTCAAATCACCTCATTCTCAATGTTCTTGAAAAGGGAAAATATCCTAATCACAACTAATACGAACTCTCCCTATAGCTCGCTTCTCTACCCTTGATACCAAGAGACTTTGATTGTTCTGGGGAGCTTTGCATTTTGATCTGAAAGTTACTGTGCAAAGGATTTAGCTCATTTATAAGGTTATAAACCACCGAGCATGTCTTCCATGCCCCCTCCTCCCTTACCCGACAAGGTTATCCATGAACCTGCTCCACCACCACGCCCTCCTAGACGTATCTACGCTTCAGGAGACGAAAGTATACCTTCGCCTCCTACCACCGCTGTACACAATGTTTCGCATTCTTTATCTTCACTCGCTATGTTCGGCCGATCTAATCTTCCTCATCATGAAGAAACCGTTGCTACATCTGCCGGTTTGTCCAGGACTCAAAGTCTGCGTGCACAGGCAAAACATCCGGAAAGTGGACCTCTGGGTCGAAGCTCTAGTCTACGCTCGACTGGTGAAATGGTTAGTTCTTTTCCTAATTGTAGTCTGCTTATTGATACATATTGCTGATACGTTAGCACTACAAACCCTCCGTGACTGTTTCTTCACCCACCGAAAGCAACAATCCACAACAAGCTTTGAGTTCTCCGACGCCTCCACCAGCTTCATCCACCGCTGCCCTTCCACCTTTCCCACTTCCCTTACCGGACAACACGTCCCTTGAGCCTGGGGCAGATGTCAAACGACACCAATCACTCACTCAGGGTTATGGCAGGGTTCGTGAAAGACTCGAACGTTCACCCGCTTTACTCACTTTGGAACAACGAGATGAAATTCGTAAACAGAACGATCAATCTTCTAACAATGTACCAACCCACGCTAAGAGGATCTCCGAAGCTCCAGAGGAAGAACCGCCACTCAGTCCATTGGATAGCGGTGTTTGGTCCAGGAACACTATATCTCCTGCCGACGGTGGATGGAGTAGACAACAACAAATGCAAGATGCTTTTGAAGCTATGCAATTAGGTCGACGTATGATGGGTGGGGAATTACCACCTCAAGCTAAAGATGATCGCGGTCATGGAAGTGGAGTCATTCAGGAAATTCTCGCTAATCCTCTCAATACTCAACAAAATCAGAATGGTCGACCTAGAGCAGGAAGCGAAGAACCCAGTTGGGTGTCTACTCTTGTAGGTGGACCTGAAAGACGTTCTCCACTTCCACCTCAACAATCTCAACAAGGATTCACAAACCTTCCATGGGCAGAAAGAGAAGCTTTACTTCGATCACAAGGGATGAATCAAAGATGGGATCCGAATAATAATTCAAATTTCATTCCACAACATATGTATTTATCTCCACAAGGTCAACAAATCATTTCAAACCCTTATATCAAACCTGGTCAACTTCCAAACCTCACTTTGTCAATCCCAGGCGTACCATATTCTCAATCTCAACCACTTCATCACTTGCAACCTCTCCAACCGATTCCGGCAAACTTTCAACCGGGCGCTTATCCATATGCTACCCCTCCACCAACTGCTATGGTCACGTCTGCACAGGATCAAGCGGTGATAGAGTTAGCTAAAAGTAAAGGACTTAATCCTGCCACTTTCGATTGTAGACCTGCTCAAGCTAGGTTCTTCGTGATAAAGAGTTATACAGAAGAAGATGTACAGAAAAGTTTAAAACATGAAATTTGGAGTAGTACAATGTTAGGGAATAGAAGGTTGAATTTGGCTTTTGGTGAAAGTGCGAAGCATATGCCTATTTACTTGTTTTTCAGTGTGAATGGCAGTAGACATTTTTGTGGAGTTGCTCAGATGGTTTCTCCGTGAGCCATGCTCTCTTTCTTTCTCTCTCTATTTCCAATGCCCTTTGTCCCACCTACCCCGCATACACATATACTCATTCTTTACATGTCGTCGTTCACGAGATTTGGGCCTCTACACGCACTGAAAAAACTCTTCCAAATGCAGAGTCTGTCTCGTGACGACAGTCGAAAAACTTGAACCTGAATCTAGCTCATGATCAGTGTCGACGAAAACCAAACTTCTACAGTTTGGGCTCAAGACAAATGGAAAGGTATCTTCAAAGTCAAATGGATATTCGTTCGAGATGTCCCTACAGCGTATGTCTTCTCCCTCCACCCCATACACTGACTGATCTGACCAGCGCTCTTCGCCATATCCGGTTGATGAACACACCGGAGAAGAAGCCAATCACCAACTCGCGAGACACGCAGGAGTTGCATTATGAAGCTGGTTGTGAGGTTTTGCAGATTTTCTTGGATTATCAGACGAGGTCGAAAACTAGTTTGTTACAGGATTTTTCGTATTATGAAGTGAGTGTTTCAATGTCTGTATCTTTTGTATTCTCCTCATTCTTAACCTGAACTCACCGACATCACTATTAGGTTGATGAGATCGTCCTCAGGAACATCTCCAAAACACTCTCACCTTCTCGCCATCTCCCCAAGTTGTGGAGATTTTGGGACAAGCATAGTCGTGCGGAAGTCAAAACATACTTATATACAGCAATTGGCAGCAAACAAAGCGATAGGACAACCCAGTCCGTCTCATATACCTCAACAGACCCTCTTACCCCCACTACAAATGTCTTCCCCTGCTTCCTCGGCTCAATCTTACATACCTTCCCCTTCTCCTCAATTCGCTCAAGGTGGCCACGTCCCTCCCGTCCCACCTATCCCCTCTCGCTTCCGCTAGAACCATAGTGGATTATGATCGACAAGATGACATGACGTACGACCAAGACACTCTTTCAACGATAAATCAAACCTTTTCGATTTGCCAGATTATCGACGTTTACAATCACCATCCTCTGACCTTTTTGACGAAGAAATGTCTTTTGAAACTTTTGTAGCTGTGCATGCAATTTGTGAATTCTTTACAGTTTCTTGTGATCGATAGAGTAGTGTTGGTCGTCATAACATGACGGAGAGTGAGTGACAAATAAAATAGCCAGGACAAACATGGTCAGCATGGTGCATTGCGATATTGCGGTACATATGGTGCGCCACATGGGAAACACCTTGCCACCTTTGAACCTGATGCTTTCACCTTGCACTCACACACTAAGTATCACCATTCCTCCAACCTACCCTATTCATTATTCATGTCTTGAAAAACAACATTTCCTATCATCTGTCATTATACTCTTCGTACCTATCACGACATCCAAGCTCTTCTTCTTTACTTCTTGACTCTTTGAAGTGAGTTTTGTCATCTATCCACACGTCGTGTCGTCTGCTCGTCTAAATCACCCTTACCCTTGCATCTTGGCTCTTGTTGTGGATCATGTAGCGTCGTCTCACCGTTATCGTCACTTTATTCTCCCTTCCCACAATCACTCGATCAGTATTGATCTATGCATCAATAGTGAGATAGAAGAGAGAGAGAGAGACCATAGGGAGAAGCTTAGGTCGGAGGTCGGAAGACGGGGGAATGCTAAATACCACAGATTCAACGACAAAGGTACGACTCATTCAAATACTACAATCAACTGGACCGACCACCGTCTCACTCCACTCATCGTCTTGCCATAACGCTGTCAGCGTATATCACTGAGCCACCTTCAGAATTGTAAGACGAGATAATTGCAAAACGTACACATATATCACACAGTCATCAGCGGTCGGTAGCGGGATCATTGAGGGAAAAGATTAAGATGAGAGAATCAAATTATACATATCCACCTCAGAATAGAGCTGTTCTCACTATAACCCATTTGTTATATGACCGTAGAGGTGAGTTCATTTTGTTTACATCCACTCTTGGAATCGGCGGAAGACATTGTGGAGCTGGTTGGAAGATCTTTTTCTTCCCCCTTGCTCATTTTACTCTCTTATTACCTGTCGATCCTTTGACGTTTTCCCACTACATCGTCCTACTCTTACTTCAATCAAGCCTTCTTATTTCTGCTGAGGTCGAGTTTTCATAACGGTGAGGTATGAAGCAACACTACTTACTTTCAGCACTCGACACCACTTCCCCCATCGCTCTCCTGAACAACTTGATCTCACTTACACATCTCACTTCTACCGCCCCTCGTATCCGCGAAATCTTAACATGCGACGGTGGTCTAGAACGTTTAATCGACATAATACGTTCTTCCACTCTCCCACGACCCACACCTCGAATGCACGACCTCTGGGGTTTAAACGGTCCAAGTACAGCTCGTGTTTTGCCACACGACAAACAAGTCCAGCTTCGATATTGTCTCGCCTTCCAAAGTGTCGTCAATCTAGGTGTTCGAGGGAACGAAGCTGTTCGAACACGTGTTGTTCAAGCTGGTGTCTTGGATATCACAGCTGAAATCTTAGAACATTGGTTGAAAGATCAAGGAATCTCTATACATCCTGGTCCTCTTGGTAGTCAAGCTGCTGTAGACGCAGTGGCCAAAGGTGATATACCACCCGGAGTTGGTGAATGGGGAAGAAGACATAAATATTTCAGCATGATACGACGTGATCAAATTGAAGGAAATGAAGAACAAAATGTTTCCACTCAAAATTTCAATCTAGGGACGTTTGGTCAATCACGTCAGAACAATTCGACTGAACTATCACCTCTTGGTTTGATTCCCATTTTCCCAAGAGAGACTTTGAATGATTTAAGAACACGACTTGAGGCACCTTTATCGGTAAGGACGGGATTGGGAACGGGTGAAGCTGCTTTATTGACTAGAGGAGGTTTGATCGCTCGTGAGCGTGACCCTAGAGATGTAAGAGATAGAGACAGGGAAAGAGGCGAAAGAACCAGAGAGAGGGAAGTGAGGGATAGACAAAGGGAGAGAAGACAAGTTGAAACCGTTGATACTGATGTCGATATGGCCGATACAGAAGATGCAGGAACGGACGCGGCTAGTGTAGGTGCAGATGATAGTATGGACATCGACGACGAAGGAACTATACATCCACCATTATCCGCCATTAGTCAAACTCCAAGAGCTTCACAACATTTACTTCCTCTCCCACTCACCATTGCCCCTCCTTCTCGATCAGTCATCCCAGAAGCTGAAGAGCAACCCTCGACATCCGCTTCAAGTGCTGCGGATTCCATGTCTGGTGATGATGGTCCCATTCCTCGAGCTACTTCCGATTCCAACTTAGCCCGAACGGCAATTGAAGCTAGTCAATCTTTACGTACTCCAGCTCTCAGCATCGGTATACCCGGTAGGACACTGCCTCCACTGGGTAGGGAGACTATGAGCAATCGATCAAGTCCAGTGGGTACACCACGAAGAACGGAAACGGCAGATTCACGTATTCGCGGTCGTCGAGGAACCATAGTCGCTCGACCTATTGGTTTGATGCCTCGTAATGACCTCCGAGATGGTGGTGGAAGTGGTACTTCTGATGGAGGTGAAGAGATTGATTTACCAACTGCTACGGTCGCTCAAGGTTTGATAACCGCTCAAGCTCAACAGAGACAAGGTCGAGCTACTGTCATCCCAGGTGATGATGACCCAGAAGAATCACCTGCCAATGTTGAAATCGCCGATACGGCACGTACCATTCCTGACGATTCCGATATAGAAGCCATGGCCGCTGAAGAAGCTCGATTAGATTTAGAAGCTGGTGCACCTCCTGGTCAACCAGGAGCCACTGAAACACCACGTACAGTTCCTGAAGCGGATCCTACACCTCGACAAACAACTACGGAAGTTCCTGTAGAAGCAGTGGCGGATGAAGTTCAAGAACAAGCTCAAATCATCATTGCTAATGGTGCACCGAGAGGGTTTCAAGATCTTAACGCTTATGTTGGACTTTCATCACTTTTAAACCCAGATACCGATCGTTATTCCGATGATGCTGTTTTATTAGCACTTCAACTCCTAGCTTATCTCTCGAAATACCCTCATGTGAGGGATACATTCCATCATCCTCGGAAACCGATGCATCCGACTTTTGACCTTTTCTCAGATCAAATGCCATCTCCTTTACCTGAACGACCGGCTTTATCCGTTAGCGCCAACATCTTCAGTCTCGCTCAGAGGTTCACGTTCAAACCTGGTCCAGCCGATCCGGATATGTTCAGGATACCAGTGGAGATACAATATTGGGCAGGAGTGATCATGCGGAATGCCTGTAGGAAAGACGAGGCGAATGGTGGGACTAGACAATGTGCTAGGATGGATTGTGGGAAGAAGGAGACTGTTGCGAGGGAATTTTCAAAGTGTAGGAAATGTAGGAAGGCCAAATATTGTTCGAAAGAATGTCAAAGTATGGCATGGGCAGAAGGTCATCGGTTCTGGTGGGTTGTGGTTAATTTCTCTCCCTCTGCCCTGGTATCACCCAACACCTTGTCCTCTTCCCTCCTCCTTGAGCTCACAAGTATCATTAACTCCTACTTAGTGAACCCATCAGTATTTCCGTCAAGCAAGTGGTCTCATAATCTCCACGTGCAATGACATTATAACGGGAGTCATACTCATTCGAGATGGCTTTCAGAAAAAGAAATTCGTCGGATCTCAGAATAGATAAATGCTAACGACTTAGGTGCAGTGCTCGGGATGAAGGACCCCCTCGTCCACCCTCTGAAACATCTGCCAACCCCACAACCGAAGTAGAAGGCGGTTCCGAGTTTGTCGGACTGGGTGTGACTCGTGACGTCCTCATGCGAGCCATCGCCACAGCTCGAGCCATGCGTGCTCGTGCTTTACACACGGCTCCCGTTGGTACACCTGATCCTGCCCCTAATCAAGATACTGCTCCAGTCGTCTCCGCTTCACCCACACCTTCCCCAGGTCTCGTCGGTCCAGCGACATTACCTCATCCACAATCACAACCACAACTTCGAACTGAAACACAAACACAATCATCACTAGCAACACGATCACAAGCTCCAGCACCTATACAAGCACCAACTCCTATGCCTTCAGCAGCATCGATGTCATCAATCACCACCCGACCTACTTCTTTGACACCTGCACAAATATCTACACCTGCATTAACAACATCGACCACACCAGTCACACCTCAAACAATAATCCCTCCTCTCAATGTCCCCCCTACGCCATCTACCAGTCGTCCTGATCGAGGTCGTTGGGGTCCGATCGAAACTCAACTTCCATCAGCCAATCCCACCCTACCTCCTTCCACCGAAATTCAACCGATAAACACCATTCAACCTTCTGTTCAGCCTCAAACGGCTGAACCCATTCCTCGTAGGACAGCAATGGGAATGCTCCGACGTGCATCCGATAATAATCAACCTCCAACACCTATCCCGCAAGGTCAATCGGCTGCCAGAAGCAGGTTCGCCCGATTCTTTGGTGGAGAAAGACAAACAGAACAAAGAGGTCCGAGTCCTTTGAGAAATGATAGTACGGGAAGTTCACAGACGGAGGAGCAAACGACTGGAAGTAGGTTGAGTATTTGGAGAGGAGGTAGATTATCACCTTCTGGGAATACAGGTTCAGTGTTGGGTTCGTCTGTAGGTTCTAGCGAAGGGAGTGGATCTGGAATGTGAGTTTTGGTCAAGGTGTTTGGTTCGTAGCGTAGCATGTAGCTTGTTGGTTCTAGGCGATTTTGGAACATAACACTTGCATGGTCTCTGGATACCAGCGACTGGGACCAATGATCTTTCGACCAGTCCTCACTGGCTAAGAGTACGAGTGCTCCACTGGGCTGAGTTGAGTACATACAGCGAAGTAGGGAAAGATGGAACTTGGAACTTTGTAGTTTATGCTGGCAAGTTCTGACGTGGGGCTCCGCAATTGCCACTCACCCCTCGCTTTCTTCTTTCCCGGTTCATATGTTCAAACTTTCCAACTCTTTTTTCCATTCAATCTCATTCTCAAGCTCCCCATTCCATCATATGACACACACAGAATGTTATCAAGACGTACAATCACATTAGCTCAACGTGGACTCCGAGTCAAACGTTCTTCATCTCTTCTCACTCCTATATCATCTTTCCTTCCCAAATCCTCCTTCTTCTCCCCCATCTACCCGTCTCTCTCAAACTCTACCGGTCATGCTGTCAGACATTACTCTCAACCTCCATCGGGTGGTAGTGGAATTAACAACAATGGTAGATTTGGAGGTTTCGGTGGAAATTCTTTCCCAGGAATGTCACAAGCTTCGACAGGAGAAACACTCAAAACTTATTCAATCGATTTAACTCAACTTGCAAAAGAAGGAAAGTTGGATCCGATCATAGGAAGAGATGATGAGATAAGAAGGACTATACAGATATTATCTAGAAGAACTAAGAGTAATCCTGTTTTACTTGGTTTACCAGGGACGGGTAAGACTGCTATATTGGAAGGTTTGGCAATGCGGATAGTCAATAAGGAAGTACCAGAGGTGAGTCAATTCACTCCTTATCCTATTCATTTCTCGTTTCTTCCCATTGTCTTCTCATAGTAATGCTGCCATCTCCCTCCTGTAATTGAGACTGCTATCCTGTAACTCACTTGATCATTCTTCTTGATTTCATTGGACATTCCATATCCAAATTCCCCCTTTTTTTCCTTGTCTTGAAGCGCGATTGTCACACACCGTTAGTTGTTGTATAAGATCCTCTATAACTTACTTGGACCATCTAATCTGGAGTGGTCAGTCTTAGTGTTACGTCTGATGATTTGACAGTGGAGTGAGACTGACGTTTCAGTCTCTTCATGGTAAACGTCTTTTGTCTCTGGACTTGTCTATGTTGCTTGCTGGGACTGGAGTCAGAGGAGAGTTCGAAAATCGTTTCAAAGCTTTGATCAAAGATATAGAGGAGGAACATGGGAATGTTATCTGTTTCATTGATGAACTGCATACTTTGTTGGTGAGTCCACCTACCTCCTTCTCACTATCCTGTTCCTCACCACTCATTATTTCGCAAAAGTCAAAACAATACTTATTGGAGTGGCATTCGGTGAGACTATAACGGTCACATGGCGTCGACACGACGTGGATATATGGTGACTGGCTGACGATAGAACCTCGGTAAAGCAGAAGGATCCATGGACGCAGGTAACATGATCAAACCAGCTCTCGCTCGTGGTCTTCAACTTGTGGGAGCTACCACACTCGACGAATATCGTAAGACTATCGAAAAAGATGCTGCTCTCCAACGACGTTTCCAACCTATCATGGTCAATGAACCAAGTGTAGAATCAACCATCTCCATCCTCCGTGGTCTCAAATCTCGTTTCGAAGTTCACTTCGGTGTTCAAATTGCCGATTCCGCACTTGTTACAGCTGCCGTTTATTCGGATAGATACATACCGGATCGTTACCTCCCTGACAAAGCCATTGATCTGGTGGATGAAGCCAGTTCCGCACTCAAACTCGCTCAGGAGAGTAGACCCACAGTTCTGGAAAAATTAGACAGAGAAATCGTGACGTTGGAAATCGAGCGAGAGTCTCTGAAAAATGAAGAAGATCAATTCTCCGTTTCTAGGTTGGAAAAGGTTGATGCGGAGTTGAAAGAGAAGAAAGCGGAACAACGTCGTCTGGCTGATCTTTGGACACAAGAGAGAGGAAGAGTAGCTGAAATCAAAGCTATCAAAGAGGTCAGTGGTTGTCTAATCTGCTTCCTTGACAACTATCATAGCTGACAAATAGCAAATCGAACAAGCCAACGTTGAATTAGAAGCCGCACAACGTAATGGAGAATTTGAAAAAGCTTCAAGACTCCGTTTCGCTACCATACCACAACTTCAAGCTAAACTTCCTAAAACTCAACCGGATCATTCAGAAGCAGCTTCAGATCCAGATAGTTTGGTCATACGTGATCGTGTCACCTCGGAAGATATAGCGAGTGTAGTAGCGAAATCAACCGGTATACCCGTTTATAATCTACTCAAAGGGGAAAGAGAACGTTTAATTCATATGGAAGAATCTCTCAAAAGTAGAGTTATAGGTCAAAATGACGTTATAAAATCAGTCGCCAACGCCGTCAGACTTTCTCGTGCAGGTTTACAATCACCTACTAGACCTTTGGCGAGTTTTTTATTCCTCGGACCGACCGGTGTGGGGAAGAGCGAGTTGTGTAAGAGTTTAGCAGAGTTTTTATTTGCGGATGAAAAAAGAGCTTTGATACAACTTAACATGAGCGAATTTCATGATAAACATACTGTTTCGAGGTTGATTGGTGCTACTGCTGGTTTTGTGGGATATGAAGAGTGAGTTAATTTTGGGTTTTGCTCCCCCATTAAAATTGTTCCAAACTAGTCATGGTGAGAAATTAGCTGATATACAGTGGTGGTCAATTAACCGAGGCGGTAAGGAGAAGACCTTACGCTGTGGTGGTGTTTGATGAAATTGAGAAAGCTCATCCTGTGAGTGGAAAAGATTTTATGGTATGAACTGGCTAATAGTGAAATAGGATGTGGCAAATATTCTATTACAGATATTAGAAGAAGGTGCTTTGTCAGATAGTCAAGGTAGATTGGTGAATTTCAAAAATACGATCATCTGTCTTACTTCCAATCTTGGTTCAGAGTGAGTATACGTTTGGTCTTCACATAATTCATCTCCTCCAACCACTCTTCCTCGGCACGCCCCTCCACTCTCAGTGATTCACACAGTGATATCTTGCTCGAAATCACAGGAGGGAACTGCCATCTTGGTGACATTGAAAGAACCAAGCTCATTGACTAGGGCACTATACGAACCCGGTGCTACTTCACCACAAGGTACTATCACCCCTGAAGCCCGAACTCAAGTTCTTCATTCCGTCGGACAATTCTTCAAACCTGAATTGATTAACCGTTTGGACGAATTATTGGTATTCAACAAACTCCCCCCTTCTGTCATTCTGGACATCGTGGCATTACGACTTACAGAGGTGCAAAGTCGGTTAAGCGGACGACGAATAACGTTGGACGTCAATGAAGAAGCTAGAGCTTGGTTGGCTCAAAAAGGTTATAGCGAACAATATGGTGCTAGAGCGGTGCAAAGGGTTATAAGGGATAAAGTTACTAGTCCTATCGCTGGAAGAATGTTGGAAGGGATTATCAAGTGAGTTCATCTAACCCTTTTCACTGATTCTGTCCCTTTTCCAAGTTAGAATCTCTGCTTCTACTCTCGACTCGTATCAAGCCCACTGCTGCAAAGAAGTAGGACGGGTCATGTGACTACCGGAATACCAGAACTCATATGGCTTCCATGCTGGGAAATGAGCATCCACAAAAGTTACACCTTGGCCATACACGTTAGCTGACAAATAGGGACGGCGAAATCGTCAAAGTGGAATTACAAAATAATGATATTATCATAACTTCAAGACGTGATCCCAATATCAAATCGGAGAACAATGGAGCCAATACCGATAGAATCGGTGAAGAGGCAAGGACACTTGAAACTTTGGACGAAGTGGAAGAGATTGAACCTGATGAAAGAAGGGAGTCCAGGGAATGGTCGTGAGACATGAGCTGGTTGATATGTTTGAAGGAGGGAACATTGTCCAGAGAGGATTTGTATGCTTGTAATTCACCATTCATATTTGCAATGCATCTTGAGTATCTGCTGTATACCGACTTGATTGAGTTTTGTACACTCTTAGTTCTCAGCTTTGAGTCATTGCTCTTCTTGTCCTACTATGATACATATCGCTGTTAACAATGAGACAATGAAGATGACGTCGATTGGATACCGCCAAGCGAACCGTGCGCTGTCATCTCTCACTTTTCATCCATTTCTCATCCACTTCCTTGTCTTCTCATTATATTTACCTGTCATCTTGACCCTTCTTATCTTGGACCACATTCTCAAGCAAACTATTGAAACTCTTGAACTTTTTGAACGCGATTATCATAAACATATAGTGACCATAGAAGAGTTTGAAGATCGGAAGGATGAAACATATTATGAAGTAAGTACAATAGTATGGAAAGTAAGCTGAAATCAGAAACAATCTCTCTTCTCACGCAGGTCAGAGAGATAACGACCTTGTTGTGGATCAGAACAATACTCCCCATTCGGACACCACCCCCGCTCAGGTGAGAAGCAATGACAGTGATGAGAAAGGTAAGGATGAAAGTCACAAGAAGCCAAAAAGAATTCATTGGCACATACCTCCTTCTTCAATCAAAGTCAAACCTCCACAACTTATCTCTCATCCTTCAACATCCAGAAACCAACACCATTTCTCCTCCCCCACACCCTCTATCCATCCTCATCATGAAGACACAGCGAATGTTCCTACGCTTGACCATATTCCAGCTGAAGATATTGTGAAAGAAACCAACGTCACTGGGCATTCCATCGAAGTGAAGAGGACGAATCATTGGTATATCCCTCCTTCTAAACCTCGTCCCACCCTTCTTCCACCACTATCGAAGAATATCGAAGATGGACCGACGAAGGAAGATGATAATGAGTATTCTACTGAGAAGACAAGAGTGGTGACAGTGGTGAATAAGCAGAAGTGGTGGGATGTTTATATGGATTTCTATCCTTCACACTCTTTGGGTGAGTTCATTAGTCAAGTGTTGAAGAAGAGCTAATAATTGCAAAAGATGTGGAAGAGAAGACGACGAAAAAGGAAGAGAATAGACTGTTGGATGATATTCTGGGTCGGCCGGATTTGTCGGGACTCAAGGGATTGTCCAAGATGAGGAAAGACGTGTCCGAAGATTACGGTGAGGAATCATCAAATGTGGTAAGAGAGGTAGTGTCCCCTTTTGACAAGAAAGCACCTTCCACAAGGCCTTCGGTGCGTAATCCAAGCGAACAAAGTCAGACTCGGACTTGTCTATCTCTCGAAATGACACCGACCTCCATTCCTCGCTTCCCACAATCCCTTAATAGTCTTCACTCAACGAGCGGGTCCCCTCCAAATAAGAGTCCACCTCCGTCTCAGGATACAGGTCTTGGACAACCCTCCCTCTTCACTCCCATCCTTCTTTCCTATCAACATTCCAACACGCTCACACCCAAAAACTTACCTTCTCAACCACCTCTCTCACTTCTGTCTACATTCCAAACTCCCCCTCGGCCCATCTCACGGTTCAAGCCTCTCACTCCAAACCGACAACCGAAACATCCCCTCCCCTCGTCGTCGATGATGCAAGACGATAAGCAGGGAAACGACTCACCCACTCCATGTGGGATTCTCACTCCTCCGAGACAACTAGGACTCAATCGTGCGTATCACAATACCCCACATCCCAAGCTCGGACAAACAAGGCGACTCTTCTTGTCGAGTTCTTCCCCCGTCGTCAGTCCTTCGCCTATCAGAAAATCGAATTTTGTTCTTTTGCCAAGTTAAGGAAAGACATGAACAATTTGATTCAATATATGATGTCGAATTCAAAACAAAATTTATATCTCCTACGCCCGTATCCCATGTCGCTCCATACCATATTCTTCGTTCATGTCGACGTGTTATCATCCATGTGGCTCCCAAGATCGGATTAGACCAGATTTTGTGTTTATATTTCTCTATATCCTCTTTTATTCTTGTGACGATGATTGAGAGTTGGGAACGGTATTGCAACTATACATATTATAATAAAGTTGTGAAGCGTTCTTGCGGTCATGTATCGACGAAGGTCAAATCATCGAAAGGAGAAACAAGTACGTCAGTCAAGTCAGTAAAGGAATATGTAGAGCGGATGCATAGATTTCTATAGGGGAATTTTTCGAATTAAAGTGGAACCATCTGATTGATGGGTGGGTTTAAAAGTGAATGATAGATATGAAAAAAATAAATGATATTATGACCTCCTTAAAACTTCTTCCTCCATCCATCATTCTACACATTTCTTTCAGTCCAAACTCCCTCTCGTGTCCTTTCTTCATCCCACCAGGACCGACCTACTATCACATAGTCTCCAAGATTTCAAAGAACCCAATTCACTATTTACACCAGAGGAGAAAAATAGAATCGAAAAGATGTAAGACTCGTACTGTACAGGAGAGGTATATGATTGAGATTTGGAATATGATTGAGATTTCCTTGTGATACCAAATTTAAACCCTCCCTTCTTGTCTCTTTCGTCCTACTCTCAAAACAGCCATTCCTTTGATACCCATAACACAAACTGTCCAACAGAAAATCAAAGAAGTAAGAGCAACAGTAAAGTTCAAAAAAGCCATCATATCATCCCATCCTGTTCTCATTGCCGCCCAAGTTATCTCTTCATCAGATAACATGAATACTATTCCACCTGCTGCGTAACCGAAAGAAGTGAGTAATTCGGTAGGTGGACGAGATGGTAGAGAAGATTCGATTGGAGGACGAACGAATAGGAAGAAATAAGTTAAGAATCTGAACGCTGATCCACCAGCTAGGAGGATACCCCAAAGGGAATGAATTTGAACTTGGAAGACGTAATCTTGATGATGGGCTGCCATTGCGAGACCGGTCTAAAAAGTTAGAAATGACTCATGGTTGTTCTTCATGAAGTGTGATCTTCACGATGATCTGTCATTGATGTAGTTGTGAGTGCTCAGAAGAAAGCACGTGGGGGACAAAGACAGAGGAGGGTAAATAGCGCATGAAGGGAACATGGAATGTGGTTAGACACGGCAAAAGAGAAGGAGATATGGAAACGCGGGGCGAGGCGAAAGGGAAAGGAAAGAGAGAACAAGAACAAGACTCTCACCACGGCGATGACTAATGCTGGAAGGGGATTGAAGGAGAATGAATAACTGGGAGGATCTGCATCCCCATTTTTACCCACAACTGAAGCTAGTAATTTTTTGACCCGAGAGGATTCGAGGAACATTCCCATAAGACCGGCAAACCAGAACCTAAAGTATGAGTCATTATCTCATTATTCACCCTCAACAGCGACGAAAGGTAAAGTAAAGGGATGGGTGTTGACACGAAGGTTAAAAACATAAAACCAGAAGCAGGGTCAGTCTGAGTAAATGGGGGAGAATTGAGGTTCATGGATAATTGAGGATTCTGAGGTGCGTGAAATTATGATCAGGACAGAGGTTTTGAAAGAAGTTACTCACATGACCGCAATGGAGATATGCTGGACTTGTTTGACAGTATAAGGATCACCCTTCTGAGCACCAAATCTTTCCATCCACGTGTTGGTGATACCATATAAGAAAATGACAAAACATTCTATCATCTCTGCTGAGGGACCAGGAGAAGAAGGACGACGATTCCATGCCCAACCAAGATCGGCATAGGCACCTAAGTATCGTGCGAACGTGAGAACTCCGTAACTTATAGTCAGCACAAAGTCCGACGTATGGCCCAACCCTTTATGTATCCTCCTGTCTGAACAAGACGATCTGCGAGATGTGCCCTGTAATTGCTAACAGCACTTATGAAGAGTTGTGAGGTTGAGGGGAAGTACATCGCTACATAGAAGGAAATTAAATAGACTCACCCAAAAAAGATTGAACCCTTAATTAGATGTGCCAAACATGTATTGATCAAACCCGCTCTGCACATACCCTACATCCTCAGCATAATCCAACGAAATGAAAAATGTCGAACTCACCGTATACGTCGCTAAACCAGATAACAAACACACATACGCAATGACCACCTGTGTCCTTCTCACCCAAGTAAGAAGTATTTCTCCAGATCTTCTCAACCCAATTTTCCTTTCAGATCGATTCCACACTGGGCTATCTACGCCATCGATGATATCCCCTTCGCGGTCTTCATGCATGTCATACGCTCCTCGACCTGAAGGAGTAGGTTTACGAGGATGTTCAAAATCACGATTAACATCGTACGCCCCTCTGCGGGAAGATTTATGTTGTTCATATGCATATGTGGATGCGGAGGTAGGAGGAGTATCATGAAGTGTCCCATCGGAAGCTGCAGAATTTGTCGAATTTGTGGAAGTTCTGGACGGAGCTGACATGTGACGGAAAAGAAGAGAAGTACGTGGAGGTCGTCTTCCTATCGGTTGAGCTGGAAGAGTTTCTTCTTCTTCTCCCTCATCTTCGTCGTCATCACCGACAGCGAACAAAGCGACAGGTGGACTAGGTGGTTCGTGGTTCTCTTCTTCACGATCTCCCTCATGAAGGTCATCAGCAGAGGTGTAACCTATCATTTCATACCTGCTCGCATGATGTTGATCGGGTTGATCATCTCCTCGCAAGACATATTGGACTAGGGAAGTCCAGTTACGTTCGGGGGATTTATAGTAGGCGATCGCACGTTTGATTAGACCGAGGGAGTCGAGAACAGCTAAAGAGATGGAGAGGAGAAGGAGAATATTGCCGAAACCACCATGAACAGAACCTTCATATCTTATCGATTAGCATCAACACCAAAGAGATTCGAAAAGAAGCCTTGACATACCGATTGGGCGTAGCAGCCTTGTAAGCGAGACCCGCCAGCCATCCGAGAGTAGCGATGCCGATGAACACCGCGTTGATGAGATAATGAGAAGGATGACCAGCTGAACGTAATGCCAAACCTGAAGAAATCAGTCTGAAATCCCAAACGCCCCGCTCTCACCCCACAGTCTGAAATGAGATTCTTCTACCCACCCCTGAATAAGTGATTTTAAGGTCCGGAGAGGAACGAGGCAATAAAAAAGATAGACGACGTACCGATCGGCAACGCGCCAAAGTAAGCAATTACCATACTCGCAACATGTACCAACATCAATCCACCATGTCTCTCCGTCTGTTCTGTATCCCAACTCTCATCAAATTCTTCCCCAAAGATGGCTGAATCGGAATCGAGACGGAAATCAGCAGCGAGGTATGATGGAGGGAAATGATGCCAGTGATGTATACTGACGTCGTCGAGTACGACCTTTGGAGCCTTATGTGATCCGTGTTCATGTGAGTGAGGTTCGGGTGGTAGAGCGGGGGTCATGGTGGGTAAAGAAGGCGAAGTGAGGGTGATGGAGAGAACATCTGAGATGGGTGAAGATGATGATTCATGATCATCGTGATTGGCGATGGGGGAGACTTCCATGTCCATGTCATCATCGTGGAGATCATGATTATGAGAGTGTTGTCTGAGAGCGATGACCGGTACGACTTTCGCTGCTTCTGCTAACTGAACATGCAGCTGCAAGAAGATTAGAGTGAGTGTGATGACGTAGGATGATCGGGAGGGCAATCGCATGGGTGGCAAAAAACTTTCTGAACGCCGAGTAGAGGTGGAATGAACAGTTGGGAAAGATTAATGAGGAGATGAGTGGGAAGGTAGAGGGGAAAGAGATGGGGGACAAGAAAAAGTGTCAGATATGTCAAGATGCAATCAAAGGATCAGCAAGTTTGAATCGGTAACAAGTCGGAGTTGACCAGTAAGGCAATGCGAAGTGACTTTTTGTTGCTGACTCATACAACCAAGTGATGAGAACAAAAGTACGGATATTCTTCCTCCTGTCCGTCCCTGAGGATGCTGTACTGCTGGGGCACTACTTGGCCTATGACTTCCGCTTGCCGAAGTTGTGCGATACTTTGTGGGCCACGCATCCCCCGCTCGTCTCTCGCCATCGTTTCCCCTCCACAATCACCCAATCAAACTTTTTTGACTCAGCAGTCCTACGGCCTACGTACAGTGCCTGAAGCCGACTCCGAGCTTGTCCGATTGCGGCCGAGCTATCGAGAAGGGCTTCTCCTGATGAATCCATTCTCTAATTTCGTTAGCTCCTTTTATGATTTGTGTATGCTCTGACACACGACGGACGTCTTATCTCAACATGCTTATGCGTGGAAGCATTGGGAAGAGTCAAAGCTCAATCCTTCAATTGTTGCATCTTCGATCTTTGACACGCGGCGAGCCATCAGTGGCGGCGGCATGCGGCACTAGATTAGAGATTAGACCGTGCACCCTGAGAGTTCTCGGGCCTAGACTAGCGAGCAGCTCGGTCATCGGCCACGACTGCAAAGTGAGAGAGACACGAGGCGGCCCTCGCCGTCATCAGACCATCGTCCGCTCTCCTCTCGGATTACGAGTAGGCGTAGTGGCAAGTGGCATGCCAGGTAGGGAGAATAGACGTGTTGCGCGATCCACATTCCCCCGAATCGTCGACCAAATAAAAGCTTTCATTCGTAGCTAGTGAGATCGAGAATCATGATACTATCTACCATATCCACGACGACTCCCTCTTCATACGTCCCGTGGATCCTTCTCTCGTCTACATCCCCCGAGTCCCAGAGCCAAGAATCCGCTCCCTTGGCAGCGACTTGGCATCCGTCTCGGGCACGTTCATATTCTTTTCTTCCTTTCCATGCTCTGCCTCTGCCTTTCTTGCTAGCCATGGCATGATATCCATATCAAAGGCTGTCGACGCTTGACGGACTTGTATTGATTCGGCTTCAGGTTGGTTCAGAGGTACATACTTACATCCTTCCTTCTTAGGCTCCTTTTTCGTTGGTCGTCAACCTTTCCCTCCCCTACGCGCGCCTACGCACTATCTGGTATACATTCCCCTCACCTCGCATGTACGTACCCGTCCGCTTCCATCTAACGTCTAGTAGCGCGTATAGTATAGTACGAGTATGTGGCTTTGAATAGGCGTGAGAGATTCTCGCTTGTACAGGCTAAAGTACTTACATGTACATGGGCGCGTAAAAGATCGGCTTTAGTCGGTTAAACTGGTATTATTACGTAATTAGTCGCGAAGAAATCTCTTCCGTCTCCAGTGGATCTTTTTCCCAGCTCAAAATTAGTTGACTACTACTTGTTCTATCACAGTTACTTTAGCTTATTGCCCTCTTTACTTCGTGTCCTGCCCTATTGGTCTGTGTCAACGTAAAACAGTTCGGACTATAGAGAAGGCGAAGAAGACGAATTGAATCGTAATATCCATCAACAGACGAATTCGACACAAAGGACGAGCTCTCTTCGGCTCTCAAAGTGCGATGATCCTGCCCTGTGACGAATTATAGCCACAGCTTTTTTTTTCTTAACAAAACTCGTCATCCCCTCAACCTCAACTTCGCGGTCAGATCTGAAAGGAGAAAAGTGGTCTTCTTTCTCTATTCTTCTTACGACAAAATTCAATTTTTGTGATTTGATTCAAACGTTGAACATCCTTAAAAAAAAGAATCAGCAGAAATGACCTCTGCCGCTTACGCTTCCATCAAGCTTTTTGCAGGTATGTCATCTTTTTGTCTTTCCCCTGACAGATCATTCTCGACCAAATGATAACGTTCAACACGTGTAAGCTCATGGTGAGAGGGTAGAAGGATAGAGAAATAAATGAAGTGGAGAGATTGACCATCAGGTACTTCACATCCTGAACTCGCACATCTCATAGCAAAACGGTAAGCTCATTGTATTTGTCTTTGACAGAGCTTACAGATAGATTAGGTATACCATTAGCACGTGCAACAATCTTACAACCACCCTCTGGCGAGACAAAAGTAACAATCACAGAGAGCGTAAGGGATTATGATGTTTATATACTCAACACTGTACGTTCATCATCAACATCAATCGATGTTGCAGTTGATGGAGTAGGGTGCCGGAGCTGTGAACACATCATTGATGGAATTATGCATCATGATACATGCTTGCAAGGTGAGTTTGTCGTTGTCATTCTATCACTCTCTCTCAAAACGGGTTGACACACTCGGGACCCAGCAAATTTTAGGGTGGTCAAAAGTTCCTGGGAATTCGGATCAGATCATCAGTCCACAGATCTTCGGTCATTGTATCCACATAGGGCGTCTAACTGTAAGGCGTGAGCAGTACTTCCATGACGGCATAGATAACTAGCTTGGACGAGATACGACAAATAGTAGAAGTTGAGATTGACCACTTAGATCGCTTCGGCTCGTCGTATAACAGCTATCATACCGCATTTCCCTTACGCTCGACAAGACAAGAAAGATAAATCTCGTGCACCAATAACGGCTAAATTAGTCGCCAACATGCTCCGTGAAGCCGGTTGTGATCATGTCATCACTATGGACCTTCACGCTTCGCAAATCCAAGGTTTCTTTGATGTTCCGGTGGATAATTTATATGCGGAACCTAGTATGGTGCATTATATCAGGAATAATATCGATGTGAAGAATTGTGTCATCGTCTCTCCAGATGCTGGGGGAGCTAAGCGGTGAGTTTCTGTCACTTGTTTCAGCTATTCATGTCTTTCACGTCTGTCCTGAGCTATACATTTCCGTCCTTTTCTTATCTAGTCACTTCTTACCGTCTCATGACGGCTCATATAGCTCCATTATCTGCGTGTACCCCTCCTCGCAGATCACTAAGGCCGAGTGAAACGTACTCACTTTTGACATTATTGTCAGACTTCCAGAAACTTGGGCCTCACACGACGAAGGGGAGAGAAAGAGAAATAGATTTCACGACTCACTCCAGGGCTACATCCATAGCCGACAGACTAAACGTCGAATTCGCTTTATTCCATAAAGAACGTAAAAAAGCAAATGAAGTTTCCCGTATGGTCCTAGTCGGATCAGTCACTGGTAAAGTAGCAATATTGGTAGATGACATGGCGGATACATGTGGTACTTTAGGTCTAGCAGCTCGGAATTTATTAGAAGCTGGAGCTACTAGAGTTTTCGCTTTCGTAACTCATGGTATCCTAAGTGGACCAGCTATAAAGGTCATCAACGAAAGTGGAATGGAAAAGTTGGTAGTTACCAATACTATACCTTTGGCGGATAAACAATCGGAATGTGGGAAGATTGAAGTTATTGATGTTAGTCATGTGTTGGCGGAGACTATTCGTAGGAGTCATTTTGGGGAGTCTGTGGTGAGTATGGTGTTTCGTTGTTTCCTTACCTCACTCCTTTTTGCCGATTGCGTGTTCAAAGTGGTTTCGATCATCTCTTCTCACTTGTGATCGTTGAGTGGATGACGATTGCTGCACTGATCAAGTGGTGGTCGTCGTCGTCGTCATGGCTGGAATGCTGGCTGGGTTTAGGAGGATTATTAGTAGAGGTCTGAAACGACGCTGACAATCTAGTCATATCTCTTCCACGAAGTTCCTTTCACCAACGGTACTGAGTAATCTTCGATATCAGGAGATTAAGAGTGCAATGATGTAAGGGACAGTTGTACATAAAGGTAGAATAACGTGTCATGCCATTTTATATTCTACTTAAGAGGTTGTGCTCCTGGAGTAAGCAGTCAGCGTACTTCACTCGAGTGACGAGTAAGAATACAATTAAAGTCCAGACTGTATTCCAACGGTGCTCTTCGTTGGCACAAACTGTATGTCGGTGAGAAAAAAGTCTTACAACACTAAATACTCTTCACAACCATATCAAAAGCTTCATACAGTCCATCTCTTTTTCCCAATCTATCATCAGCCTCACTCATCAGGGAAACACTTACAAGTTATTATGATCACCATCTGGTACATCATGAACATTCAACTTTATCCCTTCTTGACTTAAAGCTCGATTGAGCCATACTATCATCAGCTCCAATCTGCCATTGACCCAAACTTGATAGATATCCAACTTTGCACCATCTCCCGAGAGACTTTCCGTAGAGTGAACATTATAAGTTTACGACAATGTGAAATTACTAACATTGCCCAGGTCGAGGAACCATAGCATCTTGTAAACCCCACCAAATATCCACCTTCAATACATTTGCTTGTCTAGGTACTGCGTCACTTGGAGAAGGAGGACATTCTTGAGGTTTTTGTGTACTAGGTGAAGAAACGATCCTAAAGGCTAGAGAAGATATTGTCCGTTCAAACCATTCGTATCCTGTATTGCTACCTCTGTTCAGACATAGAAGGTGATCTGATACGTTAAGGAAATACTTCACGTCTGGGTGGTTGAAGATGAAATAAATTTACCTTGTCCCATTCCTCTTAACTCTTCAGCTTGACAGTATTTCATCATTGTCTGGTGGTCAGGTCTCTTCAATATGAGTTGGGTATGAGTATTTTTAAAATGAATCGATGATGACAGTGTACCATAAACTGTGCCAGTCAAAATGCCTAGAGAGGACAGAGAGAGAGAGAGGAAGGTGTCATGAGCGAAATAAAGACTCAAGGATATGAAGTAAAGAATGGAGAAGAGAAGGAAAAGAACTTACACAAGACAGACAACATTGGTCACCAAAGTCCCCCCAATCAGATCTCCTTTCCACCTCGACTTCTTCCTCAGGCTCCTGTACCACAGCATCTTCCGACCGATAAAGAAGACGGGTTAAGGAAGTAGTCTTGTTTGACAAAGATTCCCAGAGGGTTGAAGCTGATTTCCCTATCCGAGTGAGGTGAGGTATCTGAAAAGTCAACCCGTGTCATAAGACTTCGACCGACTAAACCCCTCACGTCGTGGGAAGGCCGACGGATCTCACGCTTGTAGCAAACTACGAATTGGGAGAGATGTGATGTTGACGGCGAGTGTTGAAGGGGACTACAAGTGAAGAAATTAGGGAAAACTCACAGTGAAATGTTGAGTCTTAATAAGTCCCGTTGGGATATAACTAAGATAAGATCGATACCAATCTGGATGATCTGGAGGTAAAGGTGGTGACCAGGCTGAGATGAGATAGAGGTGTGGTGGAGGTGATAGGATCGTTTGAAAGATTTCTGGGTGATGTAAGAGAAGGTGAAGAGCGTAGCTGAAAAATCAACAATCATCCAGATTCCAGATTTGCAACTACATTCTCGAGAGAAAGAGGCACGGAAATTGGAAGTTGAAGGGAGTGCAGGGATCAAGTGGAGATGAAGAGACAACTCACTAGATCCCAGCTGAAGCTGCTATGAGATGTGATAATTTGATCTTCAAATGTTCGAGGACAGAAACCATCATTTCTCATCGTCAGTAATCTTATTCGTGTTCATCTCTCAGTGCAGAGTCTTTGTGGGAGAGTCGGTGAGAACTGACCACATGTGAGACGAATACGATCTTGGAGTGGAACAACAGGAGTCGCTCCTATTCCCGGACGATCTACGACAATGGCTCTGATACCGTACGAGCTACATATAGGATCTGATATGAGTTCACGAGCTGATGGCCGTCTTGTCTCCTCTTATCAATCTACCACACTAAGCTCATTTGAGAAAAAGGGGGATAAAAAGAGGGATGGAAAGGCAAGCGAGTGGTGTAAGAGGGGCCTAGGACGGAGGTGGCGATAAAGAAGGTGAGGTACGAGAAGTGAACAGCTGCAGAAGAATGTTGATAGTTTACAGAAGGAGAAGGTGGAGTAAGAAAAGCTCACCCACCCTGCGGTACGGCCAACCACCTGGAAGCTCCAGCAGGCATCAGAAACAACACTGGTATCCCATCTGAATCGCCTAGCTGAGCGTAAGAAACCCGGAGACCTGTACGAGGACATTTGATGATTGAGGAGAACTTCCTCTGGGCGAGGTATCCCAATGGATCTGACTGTCTGAGCTCTGTTTCCTCAGACTGTGACATGTGAAGAAAGATGAATGAAGGAACGTGTGGAATGACAACTCCGGAATGTATGGAGACACCCTCCACCGGCACCGGCTTCGGCCGCATCACCTTGGACAAGTGATGAGGACAACAGTTGCTATGTCGTATATATAACAAACAATCACAAGACATCTTAGATCCTACAACAGGGGCAAGAAAGAGATGAATGTGAGGCGATAGACCATTTCCCAGATACACACTATCATAACTTCGCTCTTTTCGACACGCCTTCCTCCTCCCCCAACACACCGCCTTCTACCAAACCCTTCTCCCTTCCCTTACTGTCCACTCTCATCACCCCCTCCTGCAGAGTCGTCGCAATTAAAACTCCCCTCTGAGTATATATGGTACCCCTCACCACACCTCTACCACTCCCAACATCAGCTAAAGCACTTTCCATCACGTGTAATAAAGGTTCATCTGCTCGAAACCTCTCTGGGAAAGGGTAGAAATGAATGCTGTGATCGAGTGAAGCTAGCATTCCCAATCTGGGTGAGGAAGCTCTTGAAAGACCAACGGAACGGGCGGCCGTTCCGATGAATTGGAAATCCGACATGTAAGCTATCATGATCTGTAATCAATAAGTCGCTAATTTCAGACGAGTCCGCGAAGGGGGAAAGAAGGACTCACCTTGATGATCTCTTCACTGGGTTCTTCCCCAGGTCGTAGACGAGCTTTGAGCCATAGCATTCTCACACTCCTATCCAGTTCCACATCTCCTCTCTTCCCTTTACGTCTAGCGACAGTGAGACTGACGGGAGATTCTCGACGTTCCTACTGATCAGCTGATGGAGGGGATACCTTTTACAAGCTAACCTTTATATACTCTTCTAATGCTGTCCGGTATTTTCCAACAATAGCTGATCCTCGAGTGTCCAATACCCTCTGCCATCTATTCTCTTCTTCCTCGCTTTCTTCCCATGCGACGATATCATCCGGACCGGGTATTTGGAAACGGGGTTGAAAGCTTGGTATTCTGCTTGATTTACGGCGAGACTTATTTTGCTCAATAGACCCTTTGTTTGTCAGAGAGAAACGCAGAGAATGAGACATCTTGACTTCATCTTCCGGGGAGATTGATTCTTGCCTCGATGAGGGGAATTTCTGGCTGATCTGGGGAGATGGGGGAGAGGTGTAACTTGCAATGAGAATGAAAACCACTTTTTCACTTTGCTTCGCTTTCACTAAACGAGTCGAATAACTTCGTCCGTCTCTCACTTTCTCCACCAAGTAGTAAATGTGAGTATCGGCTGCTGCAGGAAGAACGAAGTAACAATGTTGACTGTGGAGTCCCAGTGAAGGGGCGACGGTATGACCAGCAGCGGACAGAGCTTGAGCGATGACTTGACCTCCGAAGACTCCCCGGGCTCCGCAGGGTAACCAAAGGGATTGAGAGACGTATTCGTCCGGAGTATGGGACTTGACGGCAATAAAGTCCGTCAATGAAATTTGAGGGGTCATAACGACCAGCCTGCGGGCAGCTGCTAGCGGCTGAAAAGTATACACAAATAGTGAAGAAGTCAAGGGATGAAAACGTGAGCCAAGTTTAAGAAATTCGAGGAGGAAGGGTTGAACCCGGTTAAGTTGACAACCGAATAGCCGGTCGTTTCCGCCGGCAGTGGAGGTTAGTGGATGGTGGAGGCCCATGCGCATTACCCCCTCCCCCCATCCTTCCCCACTCCCCCCCCCTTCTCAACTGCTGACCTTATACTCGGGAGTCATGTGGGGCATTTTAAATGCTGCATTGTATCTTCTCCCAGCCACGATAACCAAATGGCACACAGAAGATCAGCAAACCCACTATGAGCCTCTTCGGCCCACCTACCGTGGCCCGCTGGCTGACGGTGGTCTCGCCTGGACACAAGCCTTCAAGATGGCGCGAGACGTAGTGGCCAATATGACCATCCTGGAGAAGGTCGGGCTCTCCCTACTCTTCCGAAATGAGCTGATGTCCAGGTCAATCTGACAACAGCCGTTGTAGGCCCATGTCAAGCCAATTCGGGCGGTGTCCCCAGACTCGGCATTCCCGGTCTATGTTTCAATGATGGACGTGAGCTTGAATGTTCTCTGCGCGACGAGCAGAGCTTAGCCATGTAGCCTCTGGACCTCGGTACACAGATTTTGTCACTCAGTTTCCCTCCCCATTCACCGCTGCGGCGTCTTTCGACAGAGATTTAATCGAGGAGAGAGCTATCAGGATCGGGGGAGAGTTCGTAGGGAAGGGTATCAACGTCGAATTGGGTCCGATCACTGGAGGTCCTCTCGGAAGATCGTGAGTAAAGTTAGTCTTGAACTCATATTCAATCATTGATGTTTGATACCGTCAAGCTGAGGAGTTTGGAGGTCGTTTTGGCGATACTGACGATCAGACCGTTTGCCGGGCGGAATTGGGAAGGTTCATGAACTTATATTGCCCCCAGGCTTGTCACTGACAGGCAGGATTCTCACCCGATCCTTACTTATCCTCCACCATGTCATTCTTAACCGTCCGTGGAATGCAATCATCCGGTCTGATCACTTGTGCGAAGCATTACTTCCTATACGAACAAGAACCCGTTTGCACTGGTCCCGTGGTGGACGGAGGACGTACAGACTGTCATGACGTGTCCAGCGAGGTTGATGGTGGGTCAAGGGCTTGACGACGTAGTTTGAAGCTGAAAACCGAGATAAGACGGTACATGAATTATATCTTCCAAGCTTTGCAGAGGCTGTCCGAGCAGGTACGGGAAGTGTCATGTGGTGAGCTGTGCCTTTTTCATGTGACGTTCAGCTGACAGACCGCTCGTATAATCGTATCAATGGAACGGCTTCGTGTCAGAGTGACGACTCGATGAACAGACTTTTGAAAGATGAGCTGAATTTTCAGGGATTGTAAGCTATCAGATTGCTTGAGGAATGCTGCTTATCAGATAGCGTGTTGGTGGGATTGATATTTATTTATGCCGAAGCCAACTGAGATCTAGAGTGATTTTGGCGCCGCGCACTCTACAGTCCCTTCCGCTCTTGCTGGCATGGATATGGAATTGCCTGGCGAGTATTTCTGTAAGTCGTCAGGTATCTTGACAATGACGATGTTGATAATTCGAGATGGTCGGCGACTTTACGACGCCGTCCTTCTGGGAGAAGTCCCAATGTCTAGGCTGGATGATATGGCGCAACGGTATATTTAAGATTGAGTCAAGTACTCGTGTCTGATTCTCAGAATCCTGACTCCCTACTTTGCTCAAGGCCAATACAGAGAATATCCTGCCGTCAACTATCAAAAATACAATCTTCGCGATTCTGTCGAGGTCCACGGTATGACATTTCGCAATCTTCACATCAACAACAAGGGTGACAATCATCTGCTTGCCCGCAAGATCGCAGCCGAGTCCACAGTGTAAGCTATCTGAGTCAGCCATTCCGCCAGCTCACATTTCCAGCATGTTGAAGAATTCCGGTGTTTTACCTCTTAACGGAGTGAAGAGAATTGGTATCTTCGGGACTGATGCGGATTACCCTGCTACCATGAGCGGATGTGGTCCTGATTTATTCTGCGGTGTTGCTTCAGATCGATGGTATTGGAATGGTACGGTCACCATCGGTGGTGGATCCGGAGCGGCTTATGCAGATTATATCGTGGGTCATCCCTCTCTCTCTCACTGACGAGTCCGAGTATGAGAAGGAGAGGACGAATGCTGACACGTAAGGCGGCTCCACTCGAAGCGATTTCTCTCCGTGCTCGTCGTGAAGGTGCTCGTGTAGATTATGTGTTACAGGACGACCCAGCTCACTTCGGTGCAATGTCATGGATCGCTTCTCAATCGGAAGTCTGCCTGGTGTTCGTCTCCCTCTTCTTGGTCGAAAGCTGGGACCGAGAAAATCTGAGGCTCGATAAAGGAGGGGAAGAGTTGATTAAACACGTTGAAGGTTCTTGTGCGGGAGAAGTGGTGGTTGTGCTTCACATAGGAGGTCAAGTGGTCATGGAAGACTGGGTAAGTTCTTCCTCTCAAGTGTCTTGATCTGTATTCTTCATCATGTCTCTTGTGACGGTGAAGTGAGACGAGATTGTGGTTGATTTTCAGATCGACCTCCCGAATATTGGTGCCGTCCTGTTTGCTGGATATTCTGGTCAGTCAACTCCTCTACCTCAATAAGTAGCTAATGAGTAGGTCAGGAAACAGGCAACGCAATCGTGGATGTTCTCTGGGGGGATGTCAATCCTTCTGCCAAGGTACGCACCCTTCACTACAGAGTAACTCGAGAGCTAATGTCAAGCTGCCATTCACGATAGGTCGAATGGCTTCTGATTGGCCGACTGGCAATATAGTCCGTGACATGTCACAATCTACCAAGGATATCCCTCACTCGCCCCCCAATGGGAAGAGAGAGACGTACCCTCGTTCTGTGTTCTCAGAAGGAACCGCTATCGATTATAAGTGGTTCGACAAATGGTCAATCGAACCCAGGTTTGAGTTTGGCTTTGGTATGAGGTAAGTTCTTAGGGCTTTTCTTATTTCATTCGCCTCATTCTCACTGATATCTCGCGATACAGAAGTGCTCCATCGCGATACCTTATGTCCCGTCTTCCCACCCATGGTGAACTATGTACATAAGTGGCGGTCGAAACCTCGACTACGTTTTCTCACCCTCCTGAGCCAGTTCTGGAGTCTGATTATATCCACTGCGACGGTCGTTGACGACTAGCTATACATCATTCGAGCTTTCCTATCTGTCTTTGTCGGAGGAATATCGACCACAAAGTGACACTATACAAAATACCAACGAGCGATACGAAGGCTCTGCAGATCTGTATGATATTCTGGTACGTTATCCGTTATCACCTATCCTATATACTGAGAGCAGTATGTAGCTCGGGTCAAGGTGACCAATATCGGGAAAGTTGCAGGTGCGGCCGTTCCACAGTTGGTAAGTCTTTCTCTTTATCTCAGAATGAAGCTGAAAGGATAGTATATGTCATTTCCTTCTTCCGAACCTGATCAACCGCCAAACCATCTGAGGGGATTTGCGAAACCTTCCCTTATCCCTGGTCAAGCGACCGTGGTGGAATTCCCCTTAGTAAGTGTTTCTCACAAACCCTTTCCCATGCTTCGGTAATACTGTCTGTGATCGCGGTTTGATCGAACAATACCTGCACCAAGGACGTACAGATCCGCTGCTTATAATCTTCTGACACTGTGGCGAGATCGGTCGAGACAGAGCTGTTCGAAACGGCATCCAGCAAGGGCGATGCTAATCTCACAGAGAAAGAAAGATCTCTCCGTTTGGGATGTGGAAAGACAATTATGGCGTATCCCACATGGTGTCTTCACATTCCGAGTGGGACAAAGTAGTCGGGATCTGCCGCTGGTGTTGGAATCTCGGATAAAATCACGGTAGACGTATGGCGCCGACATTTACAAAGGAGGAACATCTCTTTGGGGGACATGAACATTTGGAACATGATGAACATTGTGCTTTCTTCAAGCTGTATTTGAAATGTGCCATGATTTATTACATCTTCAGAAGCGAAATGCATACGTACAGTACCGTCTCGGAACATGCAGGGGTTGGTGAAAACAAAAGGAGACTGTACAAGAGGATGACAAGAAGGTGGAATCACGCCCAAACTTGATCAGGACCGACGAGTATATCTCTCCCGTTAGATCGAACATAACGCGATGTGGTATCCCTCGGCATGGACTTTCGCATATCTGTGATCAGTCTTCCAGCCGCCATCCAAACTAGTATAATGACAGATCTCCTGGAGAGGGAAGTCAAAGGTGTGTAGGAGTATAAACGACTCACCAAATCCATCCAATTCATCTGGAGAAGAAACCTCTTCAATCGATTGATAATAACTATCTTTCAGCTTTCCCCTTCACAGATCTTTGCCCTGGAACCTTCGAAATTTCATTTAAAACTCACTTTTGTACCCTTCTAAAAACACTATAACCTAATCTTTCATACATCTCCACAGCTCTTACATTATTACATCTAACAAAAAGGTCTACAAACCAAGCATTAACAGCATCCCGCATAACGTAAGAACTCTCTTTCGGAGGAGAAAAAGATGATTCGATAGGATTCGCCGTTCCTATAGGATCTTGAGATTGAGATTGAGGTTGAGATTGGTCATAAGATTTCTGTGTTGATTTTGATCCTGGAGTGAGAGAGTTTTGTGAATTAGGTATATTTGGTAATCCTGTAAGAGGGTTTATACCTGATGATTCAGATATCGATGGATCTGAATAATTTGATAAATCGGAAGGATCTTGAGGACCTGCTAAACGTTCTAATAGTGACATGAAAATTTTGGCTATACCCATTCCTCGATATTCGGGAGCTACGGACATTGCTGTTAAGTGAACGTGATGTTGAGGATCGGGAGGTGGTGGTTCATGTTTTCCCAACACTGATATTAGCTTTTCTTCTGGATTGACCATCAACACCCTCATATGATATCACACGATCAAAAGGTAGTGATAATAGGTGGTTGGATAAGGAATGAGTTTGGTGGTGAACATGCATATGAATATAAAAATTCATGGAAAAAAAAAACAAGTGAAGAAAGAGAAAAAAAGAACTTACTGTATGCTTTAATGCCACCGTCAGAAGCACTTACTGCTGTAACGCAGAAATCAGGCCATTGAGCGAGGTATGAAGAATAGTATCCTGAATGATACTGGAATTTCAGCTAAACGATACCTTTCATGACACCGATAGCTACCATATTTAACAACAGATGCAAGCTCCCATGAAACTCTGCGCCATCGACTACCAGAGATATCTGAGGTTCTAATCATCTGTGTAGCCTTCAAAAGGTGGAATGGAGGAAGGTAAGGAGGAGAAAGGGAGAAAGAGAACTCACCGTAGCTGTCCAAGGATCAACGTTGACTTTGTTGAAATGTAAGATATCCGTAGCTTGAAAAGGACGGACGATAGACATATCTTGCGTCTCACTCTCTCACTTTATTCCTGAATGTCTACCGTTAAGGTTGATGGAGTGAGAATACAATATCAAGAGTACTAGTGCCCTTCATACCCATCCATGCTCCGGGTGGCAGCCCTGCAGCTTCCGACGGAAACAAGAGAGAAACCCGACGATCAACCTCGGCCGTCAGTTTCGGCCACTTCCCCACTACCACTCTTTCTTTCTTACTCTTCTCATTCACACCATGAAGTCCCAGGTGTACATAAGAAGGTTACATACCATCAACCCAAGACACTCTATCTTGAACATCCATCCCCATATTCAATTAGTACCCCGCAACTCACCGATTCCTCGATATTTCATCAGACACAACTCTTCCTTCCCTCCTACAGACTTTCGATCTTCCCCCAAACCCGACAAAACTCCAGCTCCGAATGAAAAGACCACAGATAAATCCACTGCGCAACCAGAAACCAAGAGAGAAAAGAAAACATTTCGTCAACAAATATCTGCCGCTTGGGCCACTCCTACCAAATGGTACCCTATCCCCGTGGCGTTAGGAGCTGTTGTTCTGTTAGCTGTTCAATGGCGTAAACGAGTGAGAGGAGAGTTAGAAGTGGAGTCTCAAAGAGAAGGAGCTGTTGTTAGGTCTAAAAGAAAGGTTGATGGTCCTTGGCAGGTGAGTCTTGGAGTGAACTTCGATTTATTCTTTTTGAGGGCGGTGGGAACAAGACAGATTAGATCGAAGGGCGGATCCGCCCATGTGACACATTTTCGACCAAAGTGAGAAGGAAGAAACATAGAATATAGAGAGAGAACAGGAAGGGGGGAAGTAATAGAAGAGAAATGGTGGGGAAAAGTGGAACAAGTATGGAGCTGATGAAATAGGTAAGAGTATTAGGTGCTCTTCCACTTCGATCTTTATCTCAATTATGGGGTTACCTCAACTCTTTAGTCTTACCAGTATGGTTCCGTCCCACTGGGTTCAAGATATACGCTTGGATATTCGGATGTGATTTGGAAGAATGTGTTCCTGAGGATTTGACTCAATATGCTAGTCTTGGAGAATTCTTTTATAGGGAATTGAAAGCTGGTGTCAGACCCATTGCGGATGCTCCTATGGTAAGTCATACTCATCTCTCTTCTTATGCTTTCTAACATCCCCATGAAACTTTCTTTCCAAGCCTGCCTTCTTATTCTCTCATCCCTTACAGGATGCACTATCCATGGTCCTTGATTCTTGGGGCTATGGAGTGGTTGAGTGGGAAATTCTGAGTTGAGCTCAATGTGATAGGTATCCCCCGCCGATGGTCGTGTTTTACATTTCGGTCAAATACTCGATAATCAAGTAGAACAAGTCAAAGGTTTAACCTATTCATTGGACGCTTTATTAGGTTCTGAATCATCTGCTCATGGTCCTTCAACATCATTACCACCTTCTAGTAGTTCATCAGAAGTTGTCGATCATACACATTTCGCAGAAATAAACGATATATCTTATTCCCTTTCTGATTTACTCGGCACTTCTTCCTCTTCCTCCCCTTCTTCCTCTTCTTCAACTTCAAACGGATCACAATATCAAGATGAAAATCAAAATCAAAATCAAAATCAAGGTCAAATACAAGTACCTGATCCTTCTTTACCTTCTGGACCAGGAGGTGAATCTGATGCTTCTCATTATCAACCCGGTGGAGATTTATCACATGATACTTCCGTTGCAGTTTCACTCGGTTCTAGCGCATTATCAAATCTTACCACATCAAATTCTCATTCTTTACCTTCTTTAAACTCTGATAACTCTTTATATTTCTTAGTGATTTATTTAGCTCCAGGTGATTATCATAGATTTCATTCACCAGTACCTTGGGTAGTTGAACGTAGAAGACATTTCACAGGTGATTTATTTTCAGTTTCACCTTATATCGCCAATCGTTTAAAAGATTTATTCGTTTTAAATGAAAGAGTAGCTTTATTAGGTAGATGGAAATACGGTTTCTTCTCTATGGTACCTGTTGGAGCTACCAACGTGGGAAGTATTCGAATTAATTTTGATGAAACTTTGAGGACAAATACTAGAAGAAGAAGTCATCCTGCTCATACTTTTACAGAAGCGGTTTATGGGAATGCTTCAAAAGTTTTAGGAGGACAACCTTTATTGGCTGGAGAAGAAATGGGTGGTTTCAAATTAGGTAGTACTATCGTTTTGGTTTTTGAAGCACCGAAGGATTGGGAGTTTACTGTTAGACCGGGTGATAAAGTTAAAGTTGGGCAAGCGTTGGGTAAGTTTGATGGGGAGAAGTGAAAGGTAGGGGAAGATGGTACGAAATTGATTTGGAAGAACTTTATGGATGATTATCGTTGTTATCATTTGTAAGAAGAAATGACAGAGGTCACGGAGGAAGAGGGTGACAGAGATAGATGATGGGAAGAAGGCCAAATGGGAAAGAGCCGAGAACCAAGTGGATAGATGGAAGATGTTATTCCGTGCAAAACGATATGCATCTGCATTGAATGAAGAATGACTTTCTTGTTTTGAGCTTTCGATGAAAATGTACCAGTCACAATTTCAAAGTCGCAGTGACGATGGAGGCATGGTAACCCGACAAAGCCGAGCTACCATAGCTCCTAATTGTACAAGCGTCCCCACACCTTCAAGTATACGCATATGCGTCCAACCTATTTCCTATAATATCAGCTTCATGACAGGTATCGCTTGTGACAAAGCTACGCTCTCATAAACAGACAGAGAAGGAGCAGATACGGTGATACTGAGACGAGTCTGGAACGACAAAAGAAGCCAATTTTGACCGCCCATGAAGATGATAAGTGAAAGGCGAAAAACGCAGATCACCCACTCACCCGGATATAATCCAACTTTAACACCTCTGGTAATTCTTCCATACCTTTAGTCACCCTAAATACAGTCGTCACTATATCCACAGCACTATAACCCTGATCCCACAACTCGTTAATCCTCGCTAAAGCATCATCAATTTCACCTTTCTGACAAGCTTTGATCATGTGTCGAACGACTATAGGATGAGGTTGATCACAGATCTTGAAAACATTATCTTGTGAGACGAATCCGAAACCAGAATGTGTGGATTGAAGATTGTTGATAGCTTGACGCATGTCACCTTCGGCTGTGAAGATGAGTGCGGATAAACCGGCGTCGTTGTGTTTTACCTGGGGTCAGTCGCCTTTTCTCGACGTATTCGAGTCCACTTCGAAAAACATTCCGACACAAGATCCGACTTATCGCTAAGACATGCAGATTTGGGAGATGTTTGGGATATGGGAGGGGTAGAGTGGTATGGGAAAAGAATAGTGTCTGAAACAAGAAGTGCTTGAAGAGTTTTCGAGACGTTGGGGAAAAGGAAGGTATAGGTGGATTTAGAAAAAGTGAAAACAAACTCACATCCTCCATCTCACAGAGTTCTTTCAATCGTTTCAATACCTCCGCATCTTTCAACTTACTATATCGTAAAATAGCACAACGAGATTGAATAGGTTCTATGATTTTATTACTCATATTGCAAGCGAGGGCGAATCGGGTGGTATTGGAATATATCTCCATTGTCCTTCGTAAAGCTTGCTGAGCACCGGCAGTCATCCTATAATCCATATACATCAATTGGTGGATGAGTTCCAGACACACACAAGAAATGTCGCAGTGAAGTAGCCAGATTTAGAAAGATTGACGAAGAGGAAAGTGATGAAGAGGAACGGTGTGTTTAGCAAGAATCAACTAAAATAATCCGAAGCAACTCACGAATCAGCCTCATCAAGGATAATAATCTTATGTCGACCAGGAGGTAATGTAACTTTTCTCTGAGCGAAACTTTTAATTTTATTCCTCACTACATCTATACCTCTGACCATCAGTCACACAAGCCCACACGAGTTGATATGTGATAGCGAACCACTACTCAGACTAACGTGCGACGATCCAGGAGAGATCAAGTAGGAGAGAGAATCGAGTATGACTGACCTCTCATCTGACGCGTTCAGCTCTAAGACACCTTCTTTGTAAGATTCTCCCAAGAGAGCATGAGCGAGACAATGGATAGAAGTAGTTTTGCCTATTCCTGGCATTCCCTACGAATCAGCAAGATCTGTCCTTTTTTGGACTTCTCCATGACTTGTTGATGCTACCATCCTTCTACTTTCTTCAATCCAGATCAGACGTTATTGCATACAGGATCAGTCAATGGTGAGGTGATATGTGACAAGGGAACGAAGCAACGGATTCAATGGTCATGAGAGTAAACCTGCTCTGTTCACTTTCGGAGGGTTAACAGGTAGAATCAGGGAGATATCCCATTTTTTGAAAGATTTGACGGGATGGGGGAGACACACTCACAGAAATGATGATATGAGGTACGTTCCCATCTTCAGCAATAACTTTCAACCTCTCTACCGTATCGGTATTCCCTACTATATCGTCCAATAAGACCGGTCGATATTTCTCCACCCTAATCGTCAATTATCCTGATTTTGTTCAGATAAGTAGACTAGTGAAGATATTGAAAGTCGGTCATCCTAACTTTGTTCAGATGAGTAGAATAGTAAAGATATCGAAAGTGAATCCAAGAGGATATGGGACCTGTGTAAAGAGTCAAGAAAGTCGAGTGGGGAGAATGAAGATGGAGAAGTCTGGGAGAAAGAAAGGAGAGCAACTCACCATGGCATTTCATAACCCTCTGCATCGATATGTTTCGCTATGGCCGATATGTTATCTTTCCCTTTAGAGCTACTGGCCATGGTGTGGTGTCCTGATGATCACTTGGTTAGTACTTGTGATATTTGAAGTTGAAGTCAGAATGTGAAAAGCGAGATGGATGGAACATTTGCTGTCGACGCGATCGAACGCGTGGTCCAACTGCACATGCCGCACACGACACACTGCAGACGTGCAGAGACATGCAGCAAGATGGGAAGATGGGGACACGGAACACGCAGCAAGAGGAGACGGGAGTCATATAGATACATGTGTCATGCACAAAGAACCTTATGGGTCATTTGCGATCAAGCCATTCATTTCATCTCGTCCACGACCGAATCCTGTCGGTCGACAACCTCAATTTCTCGACACTCTACAAATTCATCTTTCTTCTTTCTCAACATCCAGTGCCACTTCACCGCCATCCTAGCGATCGATTTTCAGGGCAGGGTAGCAACAAAGTGATCAACCACCACACCTCTTCTATCACCAGGTAGAATAAAATCAGCTCAGTGGGTGCCGTATGTCACATGACCAGGCCCAGGGAGCTGCGACATGACCATCCTTCCTTCTTGAGATGACATGGGCGAGTGACCTTCTTCATCCGAGTCGTACGCTCCTCCCGCTCCAGATGGCTGAACGTGCATCTGCACAGGAGGAGGGAAGGAAGAATAGTCGTAAGCGTCGTCATTCTCGTATCCAGACATAGGACGTAGATCTGGGGAGTCGGAGTGCCCGGAGGAGGGTGATTGTTCGTGCGCGTAGTTCTCGAGGGAAGGTCCCGCGCCGAAAGAAGAACCATTGAGGGCCATGGGAGCTGCCGAGTGGGCTGCTGCTGACGGCGTGAAAATGGACGAAGAGTTGGATATGGATCGTTCCTCTCTGGTCAGCTGTGGTCCATTGCCTATGCGTGATTAGAGGTCACTCACCAGTGGACTCGTCTCGATACCGTGCTGTCCAGTCTGTCTGGCAGGTAGAGCATGGTGAGCGTCCGAGTCGCCGTGTCTATTAAGCTCAGGCCTTTCTTGATCAGCAATCATATCATCTTGCCAGAACATCACACTCACCATCTGATGACCTCATCGTCGTCAGTGGTCCTACGTTTCATTCTGTATACAGCACAGAGGACGAGGGCCAACACTACCACTCCCACAGCCACTGAAATACCGATGATGGCCGGTTTGGATATCGAGTCGCCATCAGACTTGTCGGCACCTGAAGTCGACGCAGCGGCTGCGGATTCCGCGTTGGATAGAGTTTGCGTGAGGGTGAGGATCACTGTTTTACCCGCAGCGTCGGTTGTGTATTCAGTCCTGCTCATGAGATTCAGGTCTAATGTGTGCCCCATACTCACGCTTGGGATGTCGACTGGACGGATGGCTGAGAAGACGGTGTAGGTGGAGCGCTGCTCGGGGCCACTGAGCTACTTGAAGTTGTGGATGCTGGCCATCAGCATATGTCTCGTCATTGAGGAATGTACTGACTAGTGTTGAGAGCCACGGTACCATTCAGGGATGCAGAATGGGATGCAGATGCCGAAGGATCCGCACTAGGGCTCACGGAGAGCTTTGATGTCGTCGACTCGGTCGAAGTCGTCGAGGAAGACAATGTGCTCGAGGTTGTCGAAGAGCTCAAAGTCGCTTTGGTCGAGGTAGGAGCCACCGAAGAAGACTTTAGGTCAGTGAAAGTGCTCTGATCTGTAGTGACAAACATACTGAAGACGTTGACGATCCCTCGCCAAGTAAACCTCCTAAAAGTCCATCATCTTTGGTCTCGCCAGCACGAGGGCGCAAATTATCCGGCCACAGACCCCTTTCATCAACTCGAGTGCCATCGACAGCTCTGGCGGGTCGATGAGAACGTTCGAGAGGACGAAGATGAGCAATGGTCAAGGGTAGAACGATGAGTGCGATTGTTGTTACTCTCATCTTGAGAGACGTAAGATATGTTCAACCCTTGTCGCAGTAACGAGATAGAGAGGGTCCTTTGTATTCTACGTCGTGCAGTAATTCTACGTATTGCTATGGGAAAGGAAGAGGAGAAAGAGAGAAAGATACGGGTGGAGGAGATTGTTTGTGTTGTAGAGATCGTATGAGAATGCCGATTGAGTATAAACAAATATAAGGACAAATTCGACCGATAATGGAAGAATTGCTGTGTCGCTAGAAAGAGAGGGGGGTTTGTATAGCTACAGATGGTATTTTCTAATCCTTCCTGGTGAAATTATATACACCTGGATAGGGGGTGCTTGTCAGAGTCAAAAAGAAGATCTAAATGAGTGTAGTGGAAGGAACGTGAGTATGTTGATTGTGGGAGAAGGAGAGAGAGAGAAAGATGATGGTAGAGAGGTAAAGGATAAAGTTGTAACAATCCAGGGGCGAGGGGTTATTGGGGTGGTTTGTGCTCTCACCCAATTCGCCTCGTGGCACCCGCGGTAGGGAAAACAACTCAAAGGCCCTTCTTTCACGACTGCACTACTTAGCTCCACCCAGTCAGAGGCGATGAGAAACTGGGTGATTTGCAATCAGGTCGAACAGCTGCATACTCTACATACTGACACTGAACATTCTCAACTATGAGTTCAGGTTATGGATCTCATGGATCATGGAGTAAGTTGTTTATGACCAGGTGGCGGTTGTTTCATGTTTCATCGTTTCAGGCACTCCCGAACTAGGCTAGTGCTAGGCCCGTCATGCTCCTCTCTTTGAAAATAGGCGCGCCAGTCCGCCATCCCTCAACCTCGACACTGGGAGATGTGGCCATTTAGCAACCAAAGTAACGATATGCCTCCCAGATTATCCCTCTCATTCTCCACTTCTACTCCCAGAACTCGTCCTCCAACTCGGTCCGTCTCAACACAAAAACGTAAAACCGCTTACACACCCGAGGTCACACCCCAAACACGTCTCTCCTCGTCAACCCGTCGAACCCGTCGAGGAAAATCCCCTTCTCTTCCTGCTGACCCCGAAGCAGAAGTTGAGAAGGACGTTAAAGAGGGCGAGGAGGATCTGGAACAGGAATTAGAAGCATGGCAAGAATTCTCAGCGGATCATTATGAGATCGTGGAGCAATTACCATTGGAACTTCATAGGAATTTCCGACTTTTGAGGGAATTGGACAATAGTAATGTTGGTGGGTCGAATAGCTTTTTGCTTATCTATCATACCCCTTCTCTGTACCTCCTAGTACCTCCGCGTCTTACTGCTTCACTCCGACTTGAATCTATCGGTACAGTTTTCTATATATGTGGAATGACGTAGAAGTGTGGTCGTGTAGCAATTCTGTGCTGACTCGAAAGCACAAATCCACAGATTGGAAAAACTCGTCCGGGCGTATATATCCCATCGTCTAGACCATAAACATCTTCGACCATCTTCAATACCCACCACCTCACGTTCGAACAGTCACATCCGGAATGGAACTATCGATGAAGAGACCAAAGAGTTGGCCGCAGCCGCAGAAGATGGTAAAGTGGCAGAGGAACATCAACATAGGGCGGATCATATGGGTGTACCTATACCTGATGGACGTGGTGGTCTAGTGTTACCTGCGAATACAGAAGAAGAAATCGAACCTAGACTGGCGTTTCCACCTGTTCGACGTGATGAAATCACCAATCAAACCGCTGATGAGAACGTTGACCCGACTTCGATGAAATCACAGACGAACGGTGAACCCTCCGGGACGGTGTCAGAAAGGGGAGAAGAGACAGGTTCTCAGATCGATCGAACAAGTCCTTCCAAAACCCCATCTCGCTTTTCAGACATATCGAGAAATCCATCAAAACAACCAGACAAAAACCGGCCAGTTTCTATTTTACCGGAAATAGCGAGGTTAGTGAGGGATATAGTAAGAAACGGAGAGGAAAAGTTAGCTGTGGCAGTAGGTGCGTATAACTCTGTGAGTTCTCCCTATCTTTCGAAGTGAGCCTGCAAGATTAATCGATGACAGGTTGATCGACATATACGAGCTCTTGATTCTGCTTTGTCGGCACAAGAAGCATCTATGATCTTAGGACTTCGGGCTGATACTTTACCTTCTGCAGCTGTGGAAGGTACGCCAGAACCTCAGCCTGCTCTATCGGCCGAGGAAGGTGGAGAGTTGGTTTTGGGTATTGGAGGGGGTAGGAAGCGAAAGAAGGGAAGGGGAAAGAAAGCGAAGGTGGAGATGGAGGTATCAGAGGACGTTGCTCCGGTCATAGAGGCAGATCCGTATGTCTTCCTTTCTTCTTTTGATTCAATTCACTTCCCTTGGACTCCTGTCCGAATGATAATCTTTTGACCATAGTCATCTCATTCCACTTCCTCACCCACGGTGAGACCTCTTACCTCAAGTTTTCCCTGTTGACGAATCCGTCGTTGCTATCGCTTATGATCACCTTAGTTGTGTTCTCCTTCCTCAAATTCGGGTACCTCATAAGTTTGAGAAAGGCTGACGCATAGTTCGGAACCCAGATATTGTTACTGTAATCAAGTTTCTCACGGTCAGGTGAGTTCTTTTCTCAGTTTCATGCTACTGAATCCTACTCATACTCTTTCTCATTGTCTGCGCTGTCATGAGCCAAGTACTACTCCTTTCCAGTATCTCCTCCATCCCCTGAAACCAGGCTGAGTACAGATGATCGGATGCGATAATGATGATTGTCCACTTGAATGGTTCCATCTAGGTTGCACGGGACTCAAAACTCCTCCACAGGGAAAATGGTATTGCAAAATATGTCGACCGCAACAGAATGTGCAGATTGTGAAAAAGAAGAGTCGGAAAAGTCGATAGACTTGTGCAATTTCGTATCCCATCTGCCTTTCCGTCGCAACATATTGTCAAGTTTCCGCTGCGCTGGCCATCTCGGGACACTCTGATCATGGGTTCATTGCCCAGTCAACTGTGCGAGTAAAACCCGCGCTACAAAAGGAGATAGAAATACAGTTGTAGATGCATCAGATAGTGATATATTCAGACATTATCAAGCGAGTTTCTTAGTTCTCTGAAAAGCCTTTTTCTCCCTGTATATCAGCTTTGTCATTTCTACGATCACTAATCCCTCACATCCAAGATCCCCTCACGATATCACCCATGAAGGATCAAAACCTATCACACAAAGATCGATGACATTCAAATATGCACAGGAAGGATCAACATTGAAGATGTAAGATAGGGACAAGGATGAAAGATGAGAACATTCAAGACTCACCCATTCACCCCATTATCTCCGGAAGATTGACTAGGTCCAGTTCTAAAAGCATCAGGATGTAAAGCGAAAGTTTTCGCACCCTTTTCAAAAGCTCTTTGAGTACTAGCTATATATTCTTCCCTTGAAAGTGGTGCTCTATCCGTTTGAACTTTGAGTCTACCGTTTGAATATGTTATACCTTTTGATTGTAAGGAAGATTTTGTTGATGTTTCTTGTGAGGATATTGATCTTGCGATGAGGATTGAGATATCTAAAAAGTTAGTATGACCGTTTCTTCTTTGATACTCTTTCCACCTAATCGTCCAGTTTCGGAACTGTAGACTACTGTGATGATCATATCAACTTGTTGTTTCGAGTATAAATTATCCCCTCATGGATCCCATCACATTCTCCCAGGACTTGCTCCACATCTTTTCAATCGAAAACATTACTCGAATGTGGAAATGACATCACACATATTCTCTAATTCTCGACCACCATCCAAGGATATCAATGATCCAGAACTCGTCCCAATACCATCTGACTCGTTCACACTGAGAGAGACGACAGACTTACATACTACAGCCAAGAACAAAAGTAGACCAAAAGCAGAAGAAACGATTTCCCAAGTTGATCTATCCATCAGCGATTCTCTTCTGATCTCCCACCTTTTCTCTTCCAACATGGGAGATGAGATCACTGACGCCATAATTTCCCGAATGCCTGAGTGTCCCCAAAATTGTGATAGATCAAGAAAAGACGTTAGATGCAATGAGTCAGATGAAATATGTGTAAAAAGTAGAAGTAGAAATGGGAGCACCGCAAGGAAAGCAGTGAGTGAGTGACGTTTGAACCGCCGACGCGTTCCATGTTCCAGAGATCTCAATGTGGCACTTTAGCCCAACCAAGCCTCTTTGTCCATTGGTGGGTTCTCAGGACAAAGGCGCAAAGGATGAGGGTTTGAAGTTTTGAAATTAGTGTGAGACGAAGCAAGTGTTGCTTTGGGTGTCTTACGATGAGAATTTGGTAGGTTTTTCATCAGTTAACTACTTACAGTACTCGTATACTTGTAGTCTGTACAGTAGATGCCTCGAAACAAGGATGGAAACTGACAAAAGTCACGTGATCCTTTCCACTTTGGGAATCAACCTGCGTATCAGGACCACTACTGGAGAAGGCTTTCTTTGCTCTGTCCACCTGGCCACCTGGTGTATATCGAAATGACGGGACATCAACATTTCAATAGCTGGTATCAAACGAAGATATCCTTACCAGAAGTAGAACCCCGTGCGTGAATCTTCTCAGTCACCTCTTTCACTCTTCCTCGAAGAAGAAAGAACCCCGATTGTGCTAACAGATAGGAATGGGTGGCTCAATGTGTCACCGCCCTTTCACCAAGCTAATCTCCCATGTACTATCGAAAGTCTCGTACGTTTCCTTTCTTATCTAATCAATCACTGATCTCCCATCTTAGCAGTCACCTAATTCGTACATCATCTGTGTTGATATTCCATATATACAGGGTATTAACGTGAAGATTGAACAATATCTCTTTTCCGACCTTTCCCTTTCCACCCTTCCTCATCCTCCGATATTCGCTTCTAGCATAGCCACCGGAACTCTCTTCCCACGACCTGTACTCGTTCAAATAATGAGTATCACGGAAATTGGTTCTTCGGCATTCCAACTCCAAACTGTGCTAGAACAACGGAGAGACGTGTTAGATGGGAAGACTCGGATACGACGAATGGACGAGGAAGAAGAGGAGGAAGGTGAAGATGGGAGATTACCTGTGTATCCCAGAGGAATGTTGAAATTAGAGTTGAGTGATGGAAGAGGGGTTATGAAAGGTTTGGAATATAGAAGATTGGGAGGATTAGTCTTGGGTGAAACGGCTTTGGGTAGTAAAGTAAGTTCCTATACTCATTCACGTCAAAACCGACTGTTGGCACATGTGATTTCGAATCCACCACGATGTCAAAACAAAGACTCATCTGTAAGACAATGATGGTATTCGTGTCATGAGGGATCAAGCTGATGGACAGTTGTTGTTGCATAACGTCAGTGCAAGAAGAGGAATACGTAAGTACATCTATACCAAAGGCAAGGATGTTGTTTGACAAGAAAAAAGTTCTTCTCACTCCTGAAAACTGCACCATACTAGGTTACTCGGTCGATCATCTTGAAGCTGAACAACCACGTCAATTCGTGCGATCTCTCATGAGAAGAATGGGTAAACCTGTGTCTTCTGATCAAATCGGTCAAACACCTCAACAACAGCATCAACCTCAAGAATTAAACTCTTCTCCTGAACTCATTCACACCGCTCCTCTCATCTCAAAGCCCTCTAGGAACAATGCTCACACTTCCACGTCAGCACAGAGAACAACTAAAATTCCGAAGCAAACCACTCGACCAAATCCCACGTCTGTTGTTCCACCCTCTCGTCGACAGAATACGACACATGAGTTGCCTTCCACTCCCGGTCCTTCGAGATCCAACCAACGTCCCTCTCGATCAGCTGGTACACAAGCTTCAGCCAAACTCAAGAGGTTATACGATGATTATCCAGAAGCTATCCCAATTGATTCTTCAGACGATGAAATGTCCAAATTTGGTAATACCAAACTTCCCAAACGGGATAAACGGGAGATCAGAGTGGTAGAAGATGAATTTAGTGATGAAGTGGACGAATCGTTCATTCGACAGATCACAGAGGCCGAAGCGTTCGCTAGAGCAGGACGACGCGGTGTAGAAGCTAGTTCGGATTATGGAGAGATGGATGATATCTTATGGAGAGCGGCAGATGAGGTGGAGGCTTCTCTGGAGAGGAGATGGGATGCGGAAGAAGAGAGGTGGGATGACGGGGTGGAGAGAGAAGGATCGGGCAAAGAGAATATCCCGATTGTAATTGAAATCTCAGATTAACCCGGCAGAAATTTCAGATTGACATGAAGGAGATTAGGAAGATTTGTACATTCACAAGATGTATCTCTGTACAAAAATCTACATTTGGCTTGGATGAACTCCTCACATTGATCCTTTTCACGTCTACTTTAGACTCCCTTGACCATGGCCATGATCGACCAGCGATATGGATATGATTCGTTTATTTCTTGCAATACACTATTTTTTTCTTTTGGCTGCGATTTCAAAATCTCCATTGCTTTTCTTCCTCATACATCCATCTTTTGTCGTCACTTCCATCATACACTCGTGTACCCTCACATATGATCCAGCCCTAAACTTTACTCTGCGCTTTCGATAGCACATTGCAACGGGTCATCCCCTTCTTCATCCGAACCTGATTAATCTAGGTGATACACCATGACCATTTATGATCTCGCCCTAATCATTTACCGGACCAACTTATCGCAGCCAGGGTTGACTCACTCCAACTTTCCCCCCAAACCCTGTATCAAACTAGCCACCAAACTTCTCTTAACACTCATTCCCTCTCTATACCTACATAAAACCCAACCACCTTGTCCTCTTCCAGCAGCTGCCCTAACGACTAATTCACCTGCCATTCTACCCGTATTAATCCTATTCTCCGAATCAGCTCCACCTGCACCTCCAGGATCTAATTGACTTCTCAAAGCTCTCCAACTATCTTCCAATATCATATGATCCCCATCCCCATTTCCACTCGTTGAGTCTAAAGGTGGATGAACTCCATTGAATTGACAAGGGAAAGATTGACATAATCTAGCTGCGAAAGTTAAAAGACCAGGATCGTTCACGACGTGAGAATCAGAAAGATGACAACAACTTTTAAGTCTTGCTAATAAATCTGGTTGAGGAGCAGGTGGTGATGATGTGATAGATAATGGAGAAGTAACGGTCATTCCGATAGTTGAATTCATTGGATTTCCTCCTATAGCCGATCCGCTAGAAAGGGAATTTCGGTTGGTGAGTGAAGTGGAATTTGGCGTTAAGGAATGAGGATCAATATTCGTATTTGATCGATGTGTTTGTGGTTGTGGTTGAGACTGAGGTTGAGGTCGAGGTTGGGACTGAGGTTGAGGTTGAGGTTGGGTTTGGGTTTGGATTTGAGATTGAGATTGAGATTGAGATTGAGATTGACCTGATAATGTCGAATTTGATCCTCCAGAAGGTGAATCGAAAATACCAAACATATATCCAGGACTTGATGATTTCAAATATGAAGTTGGATCCATAGTATTTGAAGGTGAAGTTGAAAAATCGTATGAAGACATCATATTTGATAATGGGAATGGTACTGATAAATTGTAATCGAAACCATTCTCCATTGCTGATGAAGAGAATAAAGATCTTTCTATAGTATCCCCAGGTCTAACTCCAACACCACCACCACCTCTTCCTACTCCACTACCACTACCACTCGCTGTGGTAATACGATTTGCAATTCTTGAAGGACCACCCTCACCATTACCTTCTTCTTCTCTCATTCCTGATATCCCACCCATTCCCATGGTCATACCGGATAAAGAAGAAGATCCAGTCATGTTTGATAAATTAGGTAAAGAACTACCTAAATTCGAGTCGGGAGAAACGGTCATTGAATTTCTCATATCTTCAGACATACTTCTATCACTTTCATCACCTGGTCCAGGTGTAGGTGTTGGTGTTGATTCTATAGGTGGTAATCCTCTTGCACGTCTTTCCCTATCTCTAGCTTCTTTCCTAGCTCTAACTCTTTCTGACATTGGTACACCACCTTCTTTTAAACTTTTCCCACGTCCTGTAGGTCCTGAACCTATACGTTCCCTTTCGGCAAGAGGTAATTGTAATAATGAACGTAATTGAGAATTTTCATTTTCCAATAAAGCTATACGTTCTTCTAATGCTGCTAAATGTTCCGCTCGACGTAATCTGAATGCACGTTGAACTTCTCTTGCTCTTGATAAAGGTAATTTATCGTTTGGTTTTCTACCACGAGGTTCAGGTCGATTCTATTTAATCAGTGTGAAGTCAATTTGGTAAGTCTCGTTGAGTTTTTAAATCTCCTTCACATCATCCCGATATTCTATTCGTATCATACTACTTGTAGTTATCTACGCACTCGCAAACTTTCAAGATTGATGGATTGATTCGAGTGAGTCATGTCACTTTATGACAACCTCATCCATTACAAATCATCCCTGGATCACCTGATATCAAATCAAGGATCATTTCGTGAAACAAGACCCATAATAGACAATGACATAGGTGATACGTAAGAAGAGGAATGGGGGAAGACAGAAAACGGAGACAGAAGTTTCATATATATATATATATATATATGAAAAGAGGAGAAAAAATGGATGAAATGACGCAAGATGACATACCTTTGGTGGATCAGGTGGACTTGGTCCGGGCGGTATAGATTCATGTTCCATTTCCATAATCTCAAATTGTTTTTATTTCTTTCAAATCTTTCCTCACTGTTTTGAATCAAGAAATTGGTCATTCCAATCCTTTCCTTATGGTCCTCCTTAAACCGTAAGTGACGAAAACTTGTTTCAATCGCAAATGATATATGAAATTAAACGTGTTTCGATGGTGCAAGAAGGGAATTGATTTGGCACGAATGTGAGAATAGGGTTTTTATTTGGCATTAAAAAGCTCACTCTCTCTCTCCCCCTCTCCCCCATGTACCTTGAACCCTTGTACCCTCCTGTGTGCGTGGCCCCTTTGATTTGACCCGGTAACAAGCCGTACGAGAACCCGGTATTCGCGGTCCGACCGAATCTGGAAATTCGTGGCGGTTTCTCCACCTTTCTTTCCACAAGTGACCAACAATGAACAGTAAGTACCAGGACAATGGTTGGAGAAGATGAATATAAGAGTAGTAGAGAAAGTTGCATTGCATCATCAACTCGTACTCACTCACTGCCTCGTTCGGCCGTCTCATCATCTCTACACCCCCCGCCCTGACCGGTGACGGGCGCATCTCTGTTTTTTTTGCTTTTTTCCCGCTCCTCAGCACCGCTCTTGGCTGTGCGCATCACAAAAAGGATGTCAAGTTTTTGATGCATGATGCGACTAACGAGAAATGGGAGGATCTTTCCTCCCCGAGATACCCGGAAAGACCGTCTCACTTTGTCTTTCTTGGCGTAAAGTGGATCGTACTCTCTGCGAAAACCTTTAATCCCGTCTCAGCAAGTATTAACACACCACTAATTTGCCGAGTTCCCCGGTTTCCAGATTGCGACTCCGCATCGTGGCTCCGCGGGTCGCCATCTGACTTAGAACTACGGTTCCTGGTTTGAGACGACGGAACTGGTTTGAAAGGCCGGTGACTGACCCAGAGGACCGGATACCGTCCTTAGAAGCCGGCTTGGTGCGTTTAATGGTCGGAATGTAGAGCTTAGAAGCCGGATAAGACACTTAACTTGAAACGTCTCTCCTCATCGATTTGGACCTCCAGGTCACGATCGAACATGTCTCGCATGTCGGTATGCATCCAATCTACTCCAATCGAAAGTTACAAGTCAATAGAAGACCCGGTGACGGTGTTATACACCTGCAAACTATCATCATATTGGAGTGAGAACAATAGACCCTCGTACCATACATGACACACCATCAGTGTGGCGACCTTCTTTTATTTCCCCATCAATATCTTCTTTACAACTTACTTGTCACTCCATCATCATCTCAACACATATCCTAAGCTCCTCTCAAGAACCCGTAACCTCTAAGGCTACCATTCATTGTCAAATATGTCTCGCCGAACTCCTGCGACACATCCCCCTCCCCCCAAGGACCCCAGTACCCCGTCTCGTCGTCGAGCAGTCCCTCGTCCTAGAACTCCTGCAGATCCTCCTACCCCTGCACGTTCTTCTCGCAGAGCCGCCAGCAAAACTCCACTCCCAAGCAAGTCTTCTTCCCCTCTACCTGCTTTTTCCGATCGTATCGCAAAAGCCGCAGAAGAGTGGAAAACTTCCTTCCAGGCCTCGGACCCGGTTTTCTCTTCTAAAGAAACTACCAGGCAAGTTGAGGAAAAGATTAGTTCAGGTATCCAACCCTGGGATCATTGTCCTTCTGCATTCTTCCCCACAGTGGCGGCCAGGTTTGGACTGAGTCGTTGGATACCTGATCCAATTCCAGATAAAGGTAGTCGTGGGCCCGCCTGTATCGTGGAAGGAGAAAGTGGTTTCATGTGTCATACGGGGTCTTTGCCAGCCTTTCTTTACACGTAAGTCCAATCATTGTCTTCTATGATGAGATAGAGTGCTTGCTAACAAAACAGTTATCAAAATCACGCCTGTCCAAACGCCCAGCGTCGAAAATTCCCCACCCTCATCTTCAGATACAAATTCGATAAAACTGGCTCCCTAATCCCTTTTGCCTGTTGGGCATGTCACACCAATGTGGACAGCTTTTGCTCTGTTGGATCTCTGCGGTTGCAAGAGCTCAACTCGCCGTCACAAGTTGCTGGACCGATAGATCACGATCACACAAACATCAAAGATTCCGTTGCCGTCAGCAAACGTAAAGCCGACACTGCCCAATTGGAACTCCCGATCGGTAAACGGACACATCTATCTCAGGAGCCTTCCGAAGCACCTTCAAAAACTATCGAGGGAGACGCTCTCATCTTCTCTGATCGCCAACTACCTCCGCCATTGCCAAACAGCGAGGAACCCCATCAAACTTCAGATCCTGTGGATCAGCTTCAACCACTTCATCCTCCACCACTTGTCACTGTCTCCCAGCCGCACGAACCATCTCTAGCAAGTCCGGTTTCTGTTGTTGAATCCGACGCCTCACTTCATCCCAAGAAGCATGAACAGCCCTCTCAGCCTCTTCGAACTCGGTCAAAGTGGCGTGAATATCATGGTGAACGTCAGTCAAGATCATCCAGCCAGATACCTGAATCCCTGGCTCCACCTCCCTCATCGTCATCTATTGTGACTGTCAATGTGCCTCCGCAGATGCCTCCTCTTACCATACCGGCTCCCGTGGCCTTGCCGACTCCTCAGTTAGAGCATCATGTGGAATCTATCATACCGTCTTCTCTCCCTCCTTTCCCAGCCAACAACGAATCTCTCACTCCTGCCAAAGACCGATCCACTCTGTTACCCAAATTTGACTCCTTCACACCATCCCATGAACTATTTAAATTGCGTGCAACGCTAGAAAGTCATTTGTCTGCTCCTGTGGATCATGCGACCCAGCATCTCATCTCTCTCAAACAAACGCGTCAACAGACGACCGCTATCCTAGATGAGCTTTTCACCAAGTGTCGACAAGCGTGGTCAAACGCTGAAAGAGATCGCGCTGCAATAGCAGACGTACGAAATGAAAGAGACAAGCATGCTTCACATCTACGTACACTAGACGCTCGTCTCATCAATTCTTCCCAGAAGCTGCAGGCGAAGGAGAAAGAGTTGGAAGAGGTCAAGAAGCAAGTGCAATTTCTGGAAAAGCACGCGCAGACAGCTCAGGAAGAAGCTATAGCTCTGGATGAGAGGATGGCGCAGGCGCTTGCCGAGAGGGATAAGGCATTGGAGGAGAAGGAAGCAGCGGTTCGTGCAAACTCTGAGTCAAAGGTCGAATGTCAAGCTTGGCAGAAGCAGTGCGAAGAGGCAAAGATAGAACGAGCCAGGGCGGATGAGGCACTGGATGATGCGGCCTTGGAGGTGACAGAGCTGCAAGACCAGGTCCAGTCTTTGCAGGGTACCATTCACGAGCTTCTGTCAAAAGTACACACGTTGGAAGAACATTTTCATACCCACGTTGATATTTCACCCTTGACTGCCAACCTTTCACAATCGGGACCTCTGTACACCAACCCTGCTTCCTTGACCCTCGATCGTTCTTCCCAATCTTCTTCACATGAGACTCAAACAGCCGAAGTATCAAACCCAGCAGGCGAAGTTATGACCTCTCTCTCAGCAGGGGATCCTCAACCTCCCCAGTTTCTCCAAAATGTCCCCGAGCTCTCTTCAGATGTAAGCGATCCACTGTCATCAGTCAACCACAATGCTTCTCTGCGCCTCAGTCCCGGACACGTGCAAAATCCTTTGGAAAATGAGGGAAACGCTTCCTTGGCTCATACGACACCTCAATCAGATATTCATCGGCTTGCCAATCCACACGAAATTCAGCCACCGACCGATGAACATGCGGCCAATGCGGCTGAACATACAGCGGTCCCACCACCTCAGATCATTCCTGGATCCTTCTAATTGTGTCTGATTGTGTGACAAGCCGTATTTCTGTAGTATACAATTGAGACATGCATTCCGGTATCAGATTATCACATGAGCTGATAGGCATTATCAAGGATCTATTGTCTCAGCCCCCCTTTCTCACTGCCTTGCTTTAATCGACAACCATTGCCTGTGCTTGAACGTTTTTCGTTTTTCGACCCATGACCACAACTCGGTTGTTGCCTGTCCATCTCTGAGCCAATGATCCAGTCCACTCATTGAGTCCCGGGCTACTCTCGCCACTTCACGTAAGAACATAAGCATCAGCGAGTCTCGTAGGAGAACGGCAGCTTCACGAGAATATGTATCGGTCTTCAGCCCTAGATGAAAAGCGGTTGGTTTGACACCTTGGAGCAACAGAATAACAGCCGCTGCCGCCAATGGACCACAGTTGGCAGCATCGGCTTGTTTGACCCATCCGAGTCCGTTGCGCAGTCTCTAAGAGATGTCAGTCAATGTCATAATTATGTTCCAAAAAAATGACACTCACCTCTGTATTCGGCGCAAAGATCCATCCTTTATTGTCTTCTTCCGTGACCATGTCCATTTCCAACTCCCACTCCAATCGGTCTACCAAAAGAGACGTCCACTTCTGTTTGTGTCAGTTGCCAGCGCACAGTAAGAGAGGAAAAAGCAACTCACTTCCTTCAAAATAGGATTATCATATACTCCACCAGCACCATCGAACGGGATCACTAGCTTGGCCGGGCCAAATATGGCAAGAGCAACAAAATGTGTGTTGGCTTCCACATTCTCTACTCCTACTGTCACCCGTGAACGCCAATCAGCATTTTTGCCAAGAGATGACCACGGACGAGGTTTTGTAGGGAAATAGATATTAAGGGATTGATCACTGCTGCCTTGAGAGGACCATCGGAGCAAGCCTTCGACATATCGACATTGCCGATTCCAAGCAACCTCCTCTGATTCTGCTGCTGTTGCACACATAGCAGAGATGATATTTGTATTCCACCACGCCGTTCGGCTTTGAAGCTTTTCAAAGTCCTGCAGTGCTAATAATACGCTATGATTGGGTCCTTCTATATGTAGACCCCAAAGTCCCGGACGACCGGGTTTTTCTTTGATTCTGCGTGTCAAGTTCTCAAAAAACGTATCTGTGAACTCGAGAGGAGGGTGCTCGAATTGGTCGGGCTCGGCCATGATGATCAGGTTGCTTACAGGCGACGTGTCCCTATGTCGAGCCCCATTCAAGGCGATAGAGGAGTACCTTGCCAATGCCGCGTCAACGATACCATCAAGATCTGGAGTATTTAAATTTCCACGGGTGCTGATTGACAAGGGTGGAACAAGTGAACGCTGAAGTTCGTCGATGGGCCTTGATACCGGTGTCATATAGTCTAGTCCAAGAGGTGTCATTGCGAGAGCAGGAAGAACATTGACAGGAATGATCCGGCTCTGCCCTGAATTGTAGCCAACAGAAGATTGACTGGCGTGATACCTTGAGTCTGACGTTTTGTCAGGGGGTACAATAGTGTCAGCTGGCAATGGAGAAGGGATCATTTCTTGCGCACGTTCTTTCAATTCACGAGAGAAATCAGGTTGTTGTGGAGGCTGTAGTTGAGGAAGGAAGGTGATACCGATTGGGGCGGAGGAACGGACGGGTTGACTACCGGAACTTGACATTTGGTTGTTTTTCAAGGCGTCAGCCGACCCGGTCGGCGGGGTAAGTGTCGTGGTAGTTTGCGTGTGGATTGTATCATTTGATAAACTATTTATGGCGATTGGAGAGGATAGGACCGTTGAATTCTTGGTCTCCAAGGGAACAGACATTGGCTTTGAGGATGGGTCGTCATGTCTCAGTGTCACGGGTGCATTGCTGGTATTCACATCCGGAGGATTGGTGATACCGATGATGGGTGGTATTGCAAGACGCACGGGTTTGGGGTAAGTTGGATGCGAAGGAGGTCCGATCGGGCCCGCCTGAGGATTGACTGGCACGTCATTATCTGTGGTTGTCATAGAATGTGAACGAATCTCAATGCCGGCAGTTTGCAATGACGTTCCGATGGGATTTAGGGCTGGGTGAGGTTGAGACTGGTGAGGAGGCAACGAATGGCTGATTTCCAGTGGAACTGACCGATTTGTCGAGATTGGACGATACATTTGCGGAACCAATGCCGACTGTTCTGGAGCAACACTGACCTGATGAAGTCCCTGCTCCGCAAGTTCGGGGCCCGATTGAGGGATACTGGCTTTGGGATGAAAGGGATGACTGGTGGAAGCCAGCAAAGACTCAGCCGGAGCCACGTTGGAGGTTTCGACCAGCCCAGCTTGATTAATGAGGTCCATGTTGAGGAATTCATATATATCCTCGACCTTTGCGGGCCACCCACTCTCCCCACGAGACTCCACTTCACCGACTGTTGACAGAAGATCGTGATCTTGTGGGAGTTGGGGTCCAGAAGGAATGGACTGTATGGGTGCATTGTCAATTGCGATGCCTGGTGCCTGCCCGGAGGTGATTTGAGGAACCAAAAGAGGACCATGTGAATGTATTTGCCTCTCTTGAGTACTGCCGCTAACACCAAGTGGAGAATCAATCGTCACGCCAGTGACCTGTACAGCGTTAGGTGAGCCGGTGACGACCACATTTGTGTTGTCAGGTTTGATGGGCGTGGTGGAAGAAAAGTCAAACTCTGCTTGTGATTGGATTGATGTTGATGTGCCATGTGTCTGCTGTTGAGACTGCAATGAACTTGCCACTGGTTCTCGAATTGATGTGGCTGACGGTGTGACCTGATCAGGACGGTATAAGGGTAGAGGTAAAGCCGTAGGATCAGCAGATGGGAGGCTGGGTGATAGATTTGAGAGGGATGTAGCTTCTGAATGGTGAATACGGATTGTAGGAAGGGAACGACTTCCATCTCGCTGGTAGAAGATCATTACTGGATATCGCCCGTCTCTGAAAGCTTCAGTCTCATATGAAGAACTAACACGAGATACTTTGTCATCGTCCATCAGCCACCATAGATCATTGTGTTTTGATAGGGTGACAAAATGTCCATTCTCCGTGTCTTGACCATGGCGGCAGATGATTCCACACAAGTTGAAAAGGTGAGATGGATAAAAAGGATTGTGAGGGAGTACATGAAGGCGATGTTCCGAGGGTATATTGAACCGCATAGGGGATGGATGATGATTGACACCAGGAGTGGGGAGCACACTCCAAACGACATTATATCGTAACATGTCCGAGTGACTGTCAATGTATGAACGTTGGTGACCTTCGAAAGACTGTTTGGACTTGGCCCATGCACATGCAGGATTGTTGCAAACGCACCGGCGGGTTCCTCCCACATTGTATGACATGTATGCCATACTGGAGAAATCGGGTATCGAAGGAGGAGCTGATGTAGGCAGAGTCAATTCCGGAAGGGGATGGATGTAGAAAGATCCATGAGTTACACTATCCACCACCAAATCTTCCTCGCAATTGGGGCATTTTACTCGAACTTCCACCTTGACAGTTGATAATGTTTCGAAAGCATCAGAATTGAAGCGATCGTCCAGATATCTGTTGAGATTGAGCAGGACCTCATCGGGATCTTGCATTGTATCCGCTGAGTCTACGATCGAACACCCTAAAGTTTCAGTGAGAGGCCATTGCGGATAGAGAGGACTCACTGGCCAACACCTGGCGCAATTTGGGAAACGACCTAGCCTTCTCCCCCTGGAGAGAATGTCGCAAGTCTAGAATCGCTACCACTAAAGGATCTGACTTGCTTGAGAGGTCCTCGGCAATCGATTGATCCAAACGTGACACCCACCAGTCAACCCGCAGCAAGATCTGGAACAGTGCAATTGCATAGCAGTCATACTGGGTGTTCATGATGCCCAAAGGTGACATAGGTTGAGGTTTATGTCCCTTCTTTCTTCCCTTTTCCGTCCTTTCGTCTTGAATCTTGGCACGCCTGACACGTTTGCGGACACTCTTGGCCTTGCTTGCCTTGGACCTAGCAGGATCCAGAACCTGAGTAGCACCGGGCCGCCCTGGCATTGACTGGCTCCATTCCAATGGTCCATCTTCTGCGGGTTCGATGTTTGATGTGTTCTGTGGTCGATCGGTGTCAGGAGTGTGAAATCGGCGACCGATTGGGGAAAGAACCCAGTCTCCACCATCGTCTCCAGTACTCAAAGCAGGGGTATCAGGGTTCAGATGCAAATCAGGAGTCGAAGAGGACTTTGCAGGAGGGAACTGGGATCCGTTGACCTTGTGGTTAGAGGACTGGTCAAGGGATGATTGAGAAGGCAAAGGATATGAAGCGATTGGTGCAGATGGAGGTTTGGCCGGAACGTATTCGGGATTGAGATCAACCTGTGCCAGATTGGGCAGTCGAAAGACATCTTGATGCCAGTAGGAATGGAAATCCCGACGATCTTCGTAATCCACATCATCCTTTGAGACGTTTGTTGCTTGTGCCCATGTTGTTGACTCTGAATGAAGGAGAAAGTCTTCGATACGAGCGGCATTCTCTTCGAATTCGCCTACTGACCCACAAAGCTTGTATGTAGCCATGGCCCAGAGATGGGTACAACGTTTACCTGTGATAGCAGTATAATTGCAGGTACAGAATTCTCGCTGGTTATCGGGCTGATGGCCGCAGTAGTGGGCTTTCTTCAGAGAAGATGACTTTGAGGACTGACTTGATGACACAACTGACCTAAACGCAGGTCTTGAAAGATACCTAGAGGAAGGATCTCGCCGAGGAGGATTGACCCGATACACAGTCCCCTGAAACTTATCTTGGTACTGAGTGGGTACAGCAGTGATCGGGCAAGGATGGATGCAGTCAGTCTCCCATCTATGAAGACCACCAAACAAGTGACGTTGAAGCTGGGGGTCGGCCCTGGAGTCTCGTTGAGGGACATGCTCGTAAAAGGGAAAGTAGGCAGTAATCAGGATGGCTAAGAGTCGATCGAGTCTGTCACGTTAGAAGACTCGAATCCTTATGAACAGAACCCACCTCTTATTGGACCTACAGCCTAGAAAAACTCGATCAAATGTTCTGAAAGATGCTTCGGAGTAATTATTGGTGGACCACGGGCCGTCGCGGGTGACTTGATATGGCATGCCATAGTCAACAACAAAATCTCTCCATCTGTGGCTGAACCACTCCTTCTGTAGATAGGCGTCTAACTGTGACCAACATGCTGTCGATCCCGTGATACCGTTCACTTGGTCCTCAAGTGCCTCGTAATACTGGTCCCATTTCTTTTCGTCTGGACAACGTTGACATCTTCGAATGGCATTGAGGATCTGAGCGCACTTGCGCTTTCCCTCGTCCGATCGACCCACAATCGACCTGATTCTTGAGCGACAAGCCCGCATCATGTGAAATTGACATCCACGAAGAGGAACTCCTGGGTAGACTTTGCGCAGACTTGTACGCTCTGCTTCACATCCGTCAATCATGACAAAGCGTGGGCAAAGTCCGTCTTCCGCAACCGCCACACAGGCTCTCCGTAGATCTTCAGCAGGAATATCACTATGCTCAACGACATATGTCCCATCCAAAACGTCTTGAGCCGTTTGGCGTACTGCTTTGTTGAATTCAGTCAACATGAAGGAGTAAGCCTCCTCATCAGCATGATTGGATATCATGGCAGCCACTGTGGAAGTCAACTACAATTCACTTTTCGGAGTAGTGACATACAAGGGATCATCCGGTGATACTGATTGATGGTCACTAGGAAGCTCAGTGGACACCGGAAGGCATTCTTGTTCCTCCAAGAAGAGTCAAGATACATTCCCATGCGATGCACTTGTAAGATGGCGCAGATTTGAGCAAAACGAGGGGCAATGACACATTCAAACCGCGCACTACCTGCCACCCGCTTGGTAAGCTTGGTAGACTTGTCTCCAAGTATATTAGGGAATTTGGATCTTTAAGTCAGTCAGGAACTGACATTGTGAAAAAAACTGAACCAACGCTAAGATAGCTTGAGGATGTCTTTCTGCAAGAATTTCAAGAGCAACTAATGGGCTGCGATCGATCCTTGCAGTAGCCGTGGCAGTCTCTATAGCCGTCTTATAGTCCCGTGGAGTTGGTAGTCGGTGAGAGCAGCGATCGGCAAGCCATTGTGCATGTTCATCCATGGCAAGGACATTCTGAGCGTACCCTACACACATCAAAAACCGACTTCAAGAAAACAGGAGGAACATACAAGCAGTGAGACGAGTGGTGGTCATTCCAAATCCCATCGCAGCTTCATGGAGCAAGCGTCGAAGATATGGCGATACCCGTAGCTCGGTCAAAGACTTTGCGGGAGGATGCCATTCTGGACTTTTCATGATGACGGTACATCTTTGGGTGACAGACTGGGCTGCGGTCATTTGAACCTATGTCAGATCAGCGATTATATTCCTGTATTCCGTGGACTCACCACGAGAATAGCCTTGCAATCGTGAGGTTTAGGACGTTTGGGAGTAGTAGACTTTTTGGACACTTTGGGGATGGTATTGCCATTCTTAACTGCTAGATCATGTTCACTGTCCTCGTCCTCGTGTTCCCCTTCCTTCCCATCATTGGCTGTCTGTTGGTCTTGCTCCGCAACGTCACCTTGATAGGCCGATCGACCTTTTGTGCGGGCTTTGTGGCCCGATTGAGCTCTCGAGGGGTTTTCTGTGTCCGACTGACCTTTTGGGCGGGCTTTGTGGTCCGATCGACCTTGTGGGCGGACTTTGTGGTCCGGGCGAGCTCTAGAGGGGTGTGGTCCGTGCGATTGACCATTCGAGTGATGACGGTTGTCCGATCGACGATCTTCATTGCTCGATTGACCTTGTGTCTGTCTTTCCTGGTCCGAGTGACCGTCGGAGTGGTCTCCGTTGTCTAACTGATCTCTCAAGTAGTGTTCATGCTCCGATTGACCTTCCTGGTAGACCCCACGGCCCGATCGACCTTCCGAATAACCTTCATTGTCCAATCGACCCTCCGAGGACGCGTCGTTGTCCGATCGACCTATTATGTGACTCTGGCGGTCCGATTGCCAATCTGTATCATCTTGCTGACCTGACCGAGCTTCCGAGCGATTTGCGTGGGCCGATTGTTCAACGTTACCGTGAAGTTGACCCGATTGGCCTTCCACTAAACCTTTCTCAACCGATTGACTCGCCGTGTTGATCCTTTTGGGTAGAACAACCACTTTGGCACCTTTGTCATTCTGATCATTCTGCTGATCTTCGTCATCTTCATCAAGATCATGATCTTCATGATCTTCATCAAGATCATGATCTTCATCATCTTCATCATCTTCATCATCTTCATCATCTTCATCATCTTCATCGTCTTCATCGTCCTCGTCATCCTCATCGTCTTCGTCATCTTTATCGTGTTTGTCGTCGTAATGTTTGTCATCTTCGTCATTGTGTTCATCGTCATCATCTTGGTCACGTTCCCGATCTTTGTGGTGCTGATGAGACCGTTGGTCTTCATGATCTTCCTGATCTTCATGGTCTTCGTGATCATCAGCATCTTCGCCATCTTCGTGATCTTCTTCCTCTTCGTCCTCTTCGTTGTTCTCCTCCTCTTCGTCCTCTTCGATGTTTTCGTCCTGTTCCTCTTTGTCATCTTCGTCACCTTCGTGATTGTTGTCATCTTTGTCCTTTTCATCGTCTTCCTCCTCTTCCTCCTCTTCCTCCTCTTCCTCCTCTTCCTCCTCTTCCTCCTCTTCCTCCTCTTCCTCCTCTTCCTCCTCTTCCTCCTCTTCCTCCTCTTCCTCCTCTTCCTCCTCTTCCTCCTCTTCCTCCTCTTCCTCCTCTTCCTCCTCTTCTTCTCCTTCCTCCTCTTCCTCCTCCTCTTCCACCTCCTCTTCATCCTCATTGTCCTGCACAACCCTGACGTCCCTCTCGTCCTGATCACTGTGGACCCCCGGCTCGGGTTTGATGTTGACTTCAGCCATTCCCCCCTTCAACTTGCGGAACTTGATGTGCATATTCACCGTTGTCTGCTTTGGTGATACAGCAGATCTGGTTGAGTGACTGGTGAGAGATGTGTGTTGAGCTACGCGGATGGGGGAATCGGAAGCCTGGACTGGCTGGACCTTCGATCGTTTCTTGGTACCTTGAACAACAGCACTTGCTCGTTTCTTTGAAACACGTTTGGCAAACTCAAATAGTTGGACTCCCAATGAGTCCTTGTTTGCGAGAGGGGGGGCCGATTGTGTGACAGGCTTGTCAACAACGGTCTGGCATGCTCCGTTACAAGAGTAGGTGACCCGCCAGATCACCCGATCGGCTGAATGGCGAACCACGTCTTTGGGGACACTGACGGTGCATCGACGAGCACGAATGTCGTTGGGATATAGACCGGTACCGTCAAGCCACTCGATAGAGGCCTCCTTGTATAACGAATGCCTCTCAATATTGTAATCGTGAGGCTACGACATGAACATCCAAGCCAAGACTACAAATAATGAGAAAGACGTACCTGAGATTCAAAAAAGCGCATGAGATCCTTGGCCATGACTTCCGTGCGAGTATATCCTTCTCCCGAGCTGAGATCCACCTTCATGGAACGCAGGAACTCCTTTGTGATTCGGACACCAGGTGTCACACAGGGTGTGGGCAAAGCCTGAGGATGATATGGCAACTCATCCTCATCCTCATCGCTGGAAAAGTCTCCCAGGTCTCCCACAATCCGATGATCAGGTCGGTCATGAAAGTGATCAACCCACTTCTCATAATGAGGATCTGAGGAAGGTAGGGACGACGAAGGCAAAGATGAAGACGGTAAAGATGACGAAGGCATAGATGACGACGGTAATGATGACGATGGTAAAGAGGACGGCGGCAAGGACGATGGCAGTTTGCCAGTGTCTGGGTCCAATCGAGCTCGCTTGACAGACGGGAGGTTGGTGGAATCCATCAAGGATCCATGAGGTCGTTTTGGGACTTTGGAAGGTGTGATGGGATCGGAGTTAGTGTTGGAACGTATACGGTTGGACCTTCGATTTGGTTGGATATGCCGACTGGCCTCAGCAGAGGCGTCCAGAGTCCCATTTTGGGGAGTTGATTGAGATTCACCTTGGGACAATGACGAGTTTTCCTGGAAGGTGACTGATCGTGACGGGTTCTTGACTGACACACGGGGAGGTCTTCCCCTCCTGCTTGGAGTGGTGAGACGGTTGACAAGACCAGCTGGAACGACTCCGATCGGCGGAGTACGAGGCTGGTGGTCAGACATTGTGAGACAAAGATTCTGATGATGGTAGAGAGTGAAAAGGTGAATACGTACATTACTCTGGGGTTACTACTACTGATGGTCCGTGTGATTAAGTTCATAGATAGGACAATGACAATGATGTTAAATTATCAAACGGATCAAAACCGGGTAAGGGGTCACCGAGGTACCAATTGTCAGTCTCGCTATGTCAGGCTGGGTCCCGATTACCGCATTAACTCCGAGATAGCTTCAATCGGATCCGTGGTGCTGCTCACGATTGAACGATTCCAGCATTCGATCAATGTGAAAATTGGGATCCTATATTTTAACATTGTCATAAGACCAATAAGAGTGTCAAATTACCAATCGGGACGCTTTCATGAGTTAAGAGGGGATTCCGGACGGTTATGAAGGGAAACCGGACAACCAAGTCGGAAACCAGCCAGCTAAACCGGAATCCGGGTAACAAAGGGGGTTACCGGACACCCAGTATGGGAAAAATCCGACCGCAAAAATTAGCTCGGGTAAAAAGCCAGCCAACACGGGAAAAAATAGACACGCGTACTCTCTCCATTTGGTGTCGAAAGTTCGGGTCAGTGACATCTGCCACTTACATACTATTTCTTGATGGCGCGTTTGCAGACTCCGGCTTCGGGCACCACCCTAAAAGGCTACGGGCACCACCTGCCACAAACCCTGAGTTCAGGCACGTACCACCGGCGTTACTGAAACGCCGACCACGCGACGGACATGAACTCGCCACTGATCGGGGTTTCAGTAACCCCGCGATCTCTTATTGCTCACTCTTCTCTTACATCGTCAATGTCATTATTAGCTATACCATGTCATTTCCGGCCATTGTCCATGCATTTTCCATATCTATCAATGTCCAGGAGGATAATATGAGCCATAGGGATGTCTAGAAGACCCCTGGGATGGATAGGGAGGCCAATATTGAGAGGGAAGAGGAGGGAGAGTAGGTGGAAGAGGGGGGGGTGGTAGGTACCTCTCCTCAGGAGGATAAATGTCGAAAAATGGGGGTACCTGTTCATTAGAGACCCCCCATCGGATACAGCCGAAAATGCAGTATTAGAGACTCACATTCGGTTGATATTGGCCATTTCCTGGTGTCTCCTGGACCAATCAGCTTGCAGGAAACTTTTAGAAGTAAGAGACTAAGAGAAGAGTGAAAATTTTCGAGATCGTGAGGCCATTATAGAGAGAGACAGAGCAATATAGTCAGAGACAGAGCAATATAGCCAGGAATGACTGCAGGACAGAGAGGGGGAGAAGGAGGGAAGGACAAATGTGATTATCATATGAGAAACCCACCGAATAACCTGTCCTAGTGATCATTTCTCCTGTCCTCACCATCCTGTCCTCTGTCCTCACTACTACAGGCTGATTTTCCTTCTCCCTTTTATCTCTGTCCTCAATACTCTTAGCCAGGCCCAGAACCGTCTCCTGAAGACTCGCGATCTTCTTCTCAAGAGCAGAATTAGTTCCCATTACTGATCCCTCTGTCCAGGTCGTTTCTCCAGCATCATACGCCTTTACCTCGCGATCATAGGCCTCAGGATCCCTCTCTCGATGTTCATTAGCCCTTTTACACTTCTTAGGACCATGACTTCTTGAACCACACAGGGGACAGGGACGATTTGCCTTCTTCTTGGTACCTAGGAATTTCTCAGACTGAGTGTGTAATCGACCGGTATGAGAGACATCATTAGACAGTTGAGAAGGGTTCGATTTTACACCCCTTTTAGGCGAAGGAGGAAGAGTAGGAGAAGGAGGTAAAAAGTAGGGGTTTTCGACAGGTAACAGGTCGTCATTATCGTCATTCGTTAAGTCGATCTGAGTCGAAGAAGGGATCTGAGAGTTCTTTTTAGCTAACGCCAACCGATTTCTTCGAAGGTGGGGGTCGCGAATTCTGTTGGTGTCATTATCCACCTCCCACTGAGGCCCTAGTAGTTGATGAACACCAGTAACCCCACCATTAACCTTCGTGGTGGCCTGTTCGATCGTTTCTGGCCAGGTGTAGGGGTTGAGAAGACGCCATTGACGATGGAGAGGAGACAGAGCAATGGTACCATCATTTTCAAGTACTTCAGCTATGTCCTTAGCAGAAGGGAGGCCTCTTGAAGTCGAATACATGTTGCTCTCGTCATCATTATCGACATTGCCGCTGGTTGCTTTGGCATATTGCTTCTCCATGATGGATATTGACCATTTTGAGACACGATTTTTGACAGAGGAGAAGATAGGACTAAGGTTGGCCGTCTGAATGAGTCTATCAAGAGCCATTTGGTGTATGATCTCTTTACACTGGTCGTCGAAGAACTCGCGAATCATCTGCAGTAACGCATACATGTCGCTGTAAGAGTTGGGGAGACGTTTCTTGAAAGAAGCATGACTACCTTCTAGGCGAGAATTTGATGTTTGTCCAAGATGAGTGTGTTTATCGATAAAAGCAGAGACGAAGTGTGTCTTGTGTTCATCCACCAATTGTCTCACATAAGCCTTCGCACCATCCAAATTTTCATGTCCCCACCGAGCCTGCATTGATGACAGAGCTTTATCTAATGACTCTTCAGACTTTGCTTGACAGATATCCACCATGAAATAATCACCAAACTCAGATAACTTCTTAACCCACTGCTCTTTAGGATAAAGGGACTGAAAATATTTTCGACAGTTCACCTTGATGTTTTCGCGAATGTGCCATCGACAGTAATTCAGGTGGACATGAGGTAGGTGGATAGACAGAGCATTGTGTAATGCGATTTCACGATCACAGACGATAACTTTGATATCATTGTTGATAGGACCAATGAGTTGGAGATAGGCTTCGATGGCAAGGGAGTACCATTCGGTCACTTCTCGACTGAGAAAAGCAACAGCAGAAGTGTAGTTCTGGTTGGTGGCTGTAAAACCGCCGATGTGAAGCATTGGAAGACGATATCGATTCGTTCGGTAGGTACAATCCATAAAAAGAACGGTTGGGTACGAATGAGTCATGGCTCTGGCCGACGAGGTGGTAAAGACGAGTCCACAAAGTTCTTTTTTACTGTTGGTGAACGCTTTAAAAAGATTGTTGTTGTCGGTGAGACGTCTGATTGCTGCCTCGGTAGCAGAGAGGCCTTGTCGAAGTTCCTTTTCATGACGATATCGAATGTTCTTGATATCTCGGGAGTTTAATGACACTTTTTCACCAAAACGTGCTTGGACAGCAGCGACAATACCACGAAGAGTGTGATTACTGGCCAGGAGTTCTTTGATGAATTGGAATACCTCTGGAGTACGACTGACTTGACGAATAAAACCAAAATGGAGAAGAGGAATAGGTTCATGGTTATGAGAGTTGTTAATGATGGAGGGGATCCACAGGGGTTCACGATTTTGAGCGATCTTCTTAGTCTCTCTTCGCCAGATGATAGAGAAGGGACAGCCAGCTTGTTTGGTAGTTCGAGAGCGTTTTCTAACATGTTCAAAATCGTCAGATCTATGTGATCTACCATCCCCTCCAAGAGCACATTGAAGTTCGAGTTTTCCCTTGTCTTTGTTGCTGCGAAGAGTGACGATACAGACAGTATGTGTCATGGCTACTTGTTGGGTATGAAGTCGAGCAGCTAACATGGTTGGTTGAGGTTCAAGATCGAAGGGGGGGTGGATGTGGTGAGCCACACGATCGAAGCCAATTGGTTCGCGAACATCGAGCTCTAAATTTGCCAGCAGGTTATCGAGTTCATCATCATCGTAGTCGTGGTCACGAGGTTGCTGAGTCTCTGGTATGATAGAAGGAGATCGAGAGTGATGAGGACTGAATTTTATAGAAGGGGACCGAGAAAAACGATCCAGAATTGGTGATGACGGTGGCGACGATGGAATAAGAATCGGTGATGACATCTGATTCGTCAGGATGATCACTTCATGCAGTAAAATTAATACTCACTCGTAGCCCAAGACCAGCAGAATACATGTCGACAAGTTAGAACCCGGGGGGTGGTGTTGTTGAAGAATTAAAAAAGTCTTTGGTCGAGATGTCGGCGGCAAAATTTTTTCGAGGAGTTCGGTGGCAAGGATGATGATGTTGAGTAGGCCTATTGAAGTCAGCATTTCACTTCTGATAGTAAAACAACTACTCACAGCTCAGGACGAACAGGAGAACAGTGTCGAGTTGTTGAGAAAGGCTGAAGATGTCTTGTTGAAGAGTAAAAAAAGTTTTTCTCGCGAATGGTGAAGTGGCGAGGATGATGATGATGAGAGGGTCTATCAAAGTCAGATTTTCACTTCTGATAATAAAACAAGTACTCACAGACTCGCACAGAGCAGGTGAACAGCGTCGAGAAGATGAGAGAGTACCACGATTCGAGTTGTTGAGAAAGGCTGAAGATGTCTTGTTGAAGAGTAAAAAAAGTTTTTCTCGCGAATGGTGAAGTGGCGAGGATGATGATGATGAGAGGGTCTATCAAAGTCAGATTTTCACTTCTGATAATAAAACAAGTACTCACAGACTCGCACAGAGCAGGTGAACAGCGTCGAGAAGATGAGAGAGTACCACGATTGCTCTGTAAGAAGTTATAGCAATTTGATGGGTGGTAGTCAGGAGGGCGCAGGTTGAGAAGGCGAAGGGCCAGAAGTGGGTGAAAAGTAGTCGTAAAAGAGTGAGAAGAGTATCAAAATGATCCTTGAGACGAGTAGAGACAGTGTGTGTGAAAAAGAGCGTGAGTTTACTAGTATAATGACGAGAAAGAGATTAGTGGTGGTGAGGACAGGTTGGTAGGTAGCGAGCAGACATGTCGCGTCGTTGTGGTGGAGTTCGGCGTTACTGAAACCCCGATCAGTGGCGAGTTCATGTCCGTCGCGTGGTCGGCGTTTCAGTAACGCCGGTGGTACGTGCCTGAACTCAGGGTTTGTGGCAGGTGGTGCCCGTAGCCTTTTAGGGTGGTGCCCGAAGCCGGAGTCCGTTTGCAGACGATGCATGCTTGAAAGTGGCAGTTGAAAGTGGCACTCAAGGCACTCGGAAGTCTCATCCCGTATCCTCCGGGAACACTACCCGTCTCATTCGGATCTTGGATCGAGCAGCTAGCAGCTGATACGTCCATGCACCACAGTTGCACCCACTGGGTCAAAAGTAAAAGTTGGTTCAAATGAAGATTTTTTGTTCATCGTCTTCACTACTACTGGGTGCATCATAAACGTCTCAACAAAAGTAAAATCGTCAAAATGTCACTTCCTACCACTCAAAAGAAATATACTCTCGAATCCGCCGCTACACCCGAACGACCCAAAGCTTTCAAGATAACCTATCACTCCTCTGCTCCTTTTCCCACTCTCCCCACTCCTACATCAGTTCTCGTAAACGTCAAAGCCCTCGCCCTATCAGCTAGAGACTTACAAATCGTCAAAGGTGAATACCCCGCCCCACATGCAGTTCATCCAGGTACCGTCCCAGTCGGTTCTGGTGCTGGAGAGATCGTCGCCGTCGGTCCCGAAGTCAAAGGGTACACAGTCGGAGATCGTGTGATATTGATGGGTATGCCAGGACATCATTTCCAACCTGATCTACCACAAAGCTCTTTGGAACGTTCCAGGGGTGGTGGGACCGACGGAACAGCTCAGGAATATATTCCGATGGAATATGAAGATCTTCTCCTCGCTCCTTCCCATTTAGACTGGATAGAATTAGCGGGATTGTGTGGATCTTCTGTAACTTCTTGGGTCCATCTATGGGGTCATCAACCTTTGTTACCCGGATCGACGGTGTTGTGTCTAGGCACTGGAGGAGTATCAATGTACGCAGCTCAATTCGCTTTGGTATCCGGAAGTAGCGTCATTATCACCTCTTCCTCCGATGAAAAGTTGGCCAAAGTGAAGAAGATCTTGGAAAAGCTTTTGATTCCCGGATCTAGCAAGGATGCCATCAGGACGATCAATTATAACACGACCCCAGAATGGGATGTGGAAGTGAGGAAAATGACAGGGGGAAGAGGTGTAGACAATGTTATAGAGGTTGGTGGTTGGGGAACTTGCGCGAAAAGTGTCAGATCGGTTAGAAAAGGTGGAATTGTGGGAGTTTCAGGGTATTTGAGTACTTACCATGAAGTACCAATGGAACTCAAGATGGAAGGTGAGTTTCCTTCACTTCATCTTCCTTCTCCTCCTCTTTTTGTTTCCCCTTCTTCTTTCTCCACCCTATTCCACATGCATGTCGTGCATAGCTTTACCTCCGTCACGTTTGCACTACGGATGTGTCGCATATACTGTGATGGGCCAATCATCCCGGTCGTAACAGTTGGTGCTTTTTTGCCCGTATCATCGCTCATACGCAGATCTGAGCAAACTTATCCTCTATTCTGCTGCCAACGTCCGCGGCATATTTGTCGGTAACAGAACTCAAGCCGAGCAAATGTTGCGTTTTGTGGATCGTGCCGGTCTTCGTCCTGTAGTAAGCGAGGTGAGCTATCATATCTGTCGTTCCCCCACCCTTTCTCCCTTCGGACTCGCTCATCTTCTGACAAGACGATCTGAGACAGACACGTTAGTTCGGATCGTACGAAACCCGCCGAAGATCCTCTTCTGATGCGGGAGCACAGCTGATATTCAGGTGTATGAATTTGCGGATCTACCCAAAGCTTATGAAGCGATGGAAAAGGCTTCTCACATTGGTAAGGTAGTTGTGCGCGTGTCTGCTTGATTCCGTTTAGATTAGGCTACAGTCAAAATTACCCGGTGGATGATCACATGGATGGATAGGATATCATGATGCCACTGAGTGATGAAGATGATTAGACTTTGGATACACAGAACATGCATCTTTGGGAAAGACAGAAGGCAATAAAGACTAGGTTAATCGACTCGTGAGAGGCGATGGAAAGCGGGCGTTTAACTTCCGTATGACGACTCATCACGCAATCGCCACTCTAAAAATTTTCCACCCTACAACTAAGGTATCATCCTCTCATTCATCGTTCTCACCATTCTTACATCTCCCCTCGTCACCATCAACTGTCTCCTCACTACTCGTTGACAGCAGTGAGTCAAATCTATCCACTTCACTCGTTTAGCTGATTCAGCTATAGCGTCCGGCCGCCACCAACACACCCTTTCCAAGCCCTCAACTCAGCCATTTCTTGGACACAGTCCGGCTGCAGGCTCAAAATCCTCCAATCCCAATATTGGCTACATACTCAGCACGTCTCGTGAGTCAGTTGTCAGCTCTGTTTGTGTCTCTTTTCTTCATCCCATCACTGCTCCATCTTACTCCGTATCTCAATGTCGTGACTCTCAATCTTCTAACATCTCACCCCTATTTTCCCTTGCTCCCATGTGCGTCTAGATAGGGGGAAATGCTGCCATTTTTTTTTCGGAAGGAGACTGTGCTAACTTGAACTCAGACAATGGAGAATATTCGTCAGTCCTCTTTCACCAATCACACTGTCCCATTCTCATGAGGAATACTGCATCAAGATAGGGGGAAATGCTGCCAAAATTTTTCTTACGACGTAGTTGCTGACAACATCTTTAGGAGAGAACCAACCTCCAAAGAAGAAACCCGGAAATCCTGGCTTCAAGAGAGACTATTATGATTCAAAACGAATTGAGCCGGGTGAGTGTACCAATTGCTGTGGACATTGCTGAGCTTAGACACATTCTATCCCGATTCTCCGTATTCTTTACAAGAGTATTTTGATAGACGACGAGCAATACATAACCCGCGGCCACTCAACAATTCCCAGGACACTTTTGATGAGTTGTTGAGGAAGGAGGACATAAACCTTGCTCCTCCTACCCTTATTCCGGCCTCTAAGGTGAGTTTCCCATTGTCACACACGGTCATCCTAACCTCAGTTTCCCTTTGCTATCCCGTGCAGTTTGGATGACGCCGGTATACCAAATGGAAGGCCTAAGTTTTGGCTCATGGCTTTTAATCTCAATCTTTCCCGAGACAATCACGACATTATGGAGGCCTGGGACATTATTGAAAAAGTAAGTTGTTCAGACACCATATTATTTCACGTCTAAATGAAAGTCCGGGCTTGTTGGCTCCTGCAAGTCATCCGACTCAAGATCAAAAAGAAAAGAGCGACCCTTTCACCCTGGTGTCTGGTTCCCCTCCAACTGTAGGAAAGATCATACCTATCCTTTTCTTTCAAAAGATGCTAGATCCTCCGAAACCCAACAATTCATGACGGTCTTTGATAGGATTGCAGGAGGAGGTACACTCAAGAAACCCAACAATTCATGACGGTCTTTGATAGGATTGCAGGAGGAGGTACACTCAAGAATCTACGGAAATTCGACCCTGTTACGTCTAAAAAAATGTCCCAGTCAGTTTTCTTTTCTTCTTGATGAAACTTGTACTGATGATTGAGAGCCCACTTTTTTGTACATCACCTAGCCAACCACATGGAGCACCAAACTAGTGTGGGATCTGCTCCCTTGCGTCTTGGCCAAGTTGGATCCTCCCTTGCAATCAACAAGGGACAATCTGAGGAGTGGCATTTTGATCGTAATGATGATGATAGTACGTATTCTATCATCTCAGTCTTTGGCTCAGGAGGATGGACTTCTTCGGCAGAGAATCGTCAGGGATGGCTTGTTCTGCCTCAGCTCAATATAGAAGTTGAAATGCCAATTGGTAAGTCTCCACTTCACTGTCATCAAACATCTAACGTGAAAGGCTCCGTCGTCTTTTTCCAAGGATCACATCTTTTACATTATGTGAGAGAACTTGATGAAGAAGATGCGGACAGAAGGTTAGTTGTCACTGCCTTTGCCTGTAGTGAGATGTCCAAGTATTACGAGAAACACAAACATGAGATCAAATCAACACAAGTAGTAAACTAGTGGAAAAGTGATGCATATTCATTCCTGTCAAACCTATCAGATCACACTGTTGATCATGCGCAACCAAAAGCAGCTTTATACACACCAAATGGGGTGCTTCTCAAACAAGTGTGGGAGAATCAGCACCATGATCAATCATCACATCTCTGTAGATTGAGACCGCCGCCTCCTCCTCCTTGTCACAACCAATCTCAACAGCACATTCCATTGTCGTGGATTTCACCTTGATATTTCCTGTTTGCTATCCTTACATTCATCAATCAGCATACATGACCGACTCACATCAGGTACGTTACTTGCTTAGATGTGCTTGTGCTTATATTCAACAACAAATGAAAATGAAACAGTTCAATCAGCTCATGCATGGAACGGCAACTTTCTACGTCTCTCTTCATCCTGCTGAGCCATCCGTCGAGTCGCTCCTTGACCTGTGACAGTACCACGCCCTTCCACTCTCTGGCATGGAAACCCTGGACGAAAAGCAAGACCTTGGAGTGTTTTGACTCGCGAAACAGCCACAAATGTCAATCCAGAGGCAAACTCTCTAGCACCCAGGTCAATACAAGCCCTAGAGAGAGTCATCCCCTGCGACTTGTGGATTGTAATCGCATATGCTACTTGAAGGGGGAATTGTGTACGAGAGCAGTGGGTACCTGTAGGGCCTTCCCACGTCACGGTGACCGGAACTATAGGGACCAGTGGAACTCCTTCCTCGTCATACCACTTGGCTGGTCCAGTATAAGAAGGGACTGCAACCATGACTACTTCAGGCTGTCCAAGCCCGGCCTCATTGTCTTCCGCCATTCCAATGGAATGGATAGTGCCGCATGTTCCGTTGGTCAATCCTTGAGCCGTCCAAATATTCCTTGTAAGCATCACTTTTGCCCCCACCATAAGATACACCACCTTCACCAAGCCCTCTGCTTTCTCCTCTGTTGCTTTGGCTGCAAACACTCCTCCTACATGTCGAGCAGGAACTCGAAGTACAGGCTTATGCGATGCTAACAACTTCTCCACATTGATTTCATTCACTCGAGCCCTCTCAGAGCAGAGATGAGTTGTATCCCTAAACTCTTTTTGCTCTGTTGCACTGAGTCGGTCCCAGAAACGAGATGACAACAACTGATAGTCTTCAGAACCGTTGTCCCCATTCCGCAACCTTGATAATGTCTGTTTAAACCGTTCAGTCTCCATATCAATTCCTGCCTGCCGCATCACTTGTCCTAACTCAATATTTTCCTTAAAGCTCCTCCAAATCTCCAGGCCCTTGTTCTGCAATAATGATGATGCTGAATTGCCCTCACGCCGGACATTTACAAAGAGTGGAGTGTCGCCCACAGGGGGAAGTTGTCCAAAGTCTCCAATCAGAAGCACACTTAGCCCTCCAAATGGGAGATGGGAGGTTGAAGGAAATATAAGGGTGAGCTGTGTGTGAATGCGACCCAAGGCCTTCCTGCCAATCATGCTTTTCTCATCAATGATAAGATAATGTACTGCTTTCCATTCCTCTTGTAGGGTTGCAAGTCGAGTTGCAGAGAGTGTAGACGGTCTTGATTTGTCATCGGCAGGGAGTCCTAAGGCTGAATGATATGTTTGGCCAGCGATGTTGAAGGCCGCTACACCAGTGGGTGCAAGACGTCTGACAACAGGATGCGGGAAGAGGCTGAATAAAGATTGTGAAATGGCATCAATGAGGAATGACTTTCCGGTCCCCGCTGTCCCATCAATGTTGAGTAAGAAAGGAGCTTTTGGATTTCCATCAAGGTGGGTTTGAGCATGAGCAAGCACTTTGGAGTGGATTCGAAATTGTTCAGGATTGAGGAGGGAAATGTCCACAAGTGGTCGGGATATTTGTATGTTTGACTAGTGTGTCAGCAATATTTACAAACAAGACTTTAACGTACAGTCTTCTTCCATTCAGTCAATGCACCAACTCGCTCTACTAACCCCTCCACCCCCCAGTTTTTTGCTGTCTCATGCCAATCCTGCTGAACATCAATATCTCTTCGTCCTAGCCGATGAGCCACATCATAGTCCACGTCTCTTCTACCTCCCTCTTGACACATGAGCTGCCAATCCTGGAACTCCTGTTCTTCCTCTCCCTCACCTTCTGATGAAGAGTCGCTTTCCAAGCCCAACTGATCTGACCGCTGTCGACAATGTGAAGGTAAAGTATCTTCATGTCCATCTGGATGGATTTCTAAACATCGCTGATAGGCTTGTTCCCAAGTTTCATCCTCCGATTTAAGATCGGCTTTCTCTCGGTGATGGTGGTGAAGAGTAAGTTTAGCTCGGCACCAGTGACCATACTCCTCTGGATCCTCTATGGATGGACGGTAGGGTGGCCATAAACGAATAATCCGGTCATTGCTTGGTCGATAAACAATAGTCCCTCTTTTCTTCTCATAACGTTTGAACCAAGTGTATAGGTTGATTTCTTCAAACTCCATATCTCGTTGTAAGTAATGATCATACCAATCCTTGTCCTCCACTTCATCTTCGGTCTCCTGACCTCTCAACCGCCGCGCCCGGTGGGGCAAAAGACAAAGAGTTCGAAAACTTCGAGATGCAGACATCATGTTGCAATCAAGCAAGCTATGACACACTTCCTGTGCACTATAATCTCGTTCAGTAATGACTTTACTGAGCATCTTTTGAAAAACAACTCGGCTTGGGGTATCTTCTTCCACTTGTTGGCATATTGTTTGCATTATATCAGGAAATGTATGACTTGGCTTCTCGGCTTTTGATGCATATTTGGCGATATAGGTGACAACTGCATGTGGGTCGGTGCATGGCTGAATGTCAATGTTGGCTTGCCATCCGAGGACAAAGACAGGATTATAGACGTTGAGTAGGGTGTCGTTTCTTTGGAGAAATAGTTCTAGGTTGCCCTTTTCATTGAGGGAGAGAGCTGGGAGGCTGCAGACGTCCCGGGGGAAGCGAAATCGGCAAATTGGGTCTACATTTGGAGCACTTCCTTTTGGACGCTTGAGACAGTAATTTGAACATCGGGTGTGACGCTGAATACGATTTAGATGTTCAGCTAGACTCTGTTGATCATAGCTCTGCTGAGAATGTGGTCGGGAAGAGGGGTGACGGGAAGCTGGAGGAAGGTCTAAGCCAGGATTGATTGCCCAGACCTTTGTTTTCCAGAATTCAATGAAGTGTTGTTGAATATCATCTCCACCCGCTTTGAGGACTTCTAGATCCGGACCATTTTTCAGCCAGAGCAGGCCATGCACATGACCTGAGCCCCTACTTTGCCATTCAAAACGTAACCAGAAATCTTGGACATCAAGCAGCGGGGTGACAACATGGTGGAGGAAGAGTACTGCTCGCCTTTGGATCCACCATGCCACCAGAGCCGGATTCTCATTTACATTGCGGCTGTTGGTTTTTTGCCTTTGAGCCTCGGTGTCTTGTGAGGATGGTACGTTGGACATGTGGGAATGAAGATCAGACCACTGGATGTCGGCAGCGGAAAGCGTGATGAAGGTATGAGGTGTCCCAAGCTGTCGAATCATACTATTGAGTTCTTTACTGCGAGCAGACCAATATGGTGGGGTTCCTTGCAGTGATGCAGCGACCTTTCGTACACGTTTCGCCAGGTTTACTGAGTCGGTCTGTAGTAGTTCTAGTATGTCTTCGGCGGTGAGGGCTTGGTCATCTTTGTTTCGGCTGATGTAATAATTTGACATTCGACGGGCCTGCCAACGCATGAGAGAATTGAAGGCATAATATCTGCTTGATCAATTACTGAAAGCCATACTCATGAAGGACTCACCGGAACCGAGGGTGCCGTGCAAACCTTCCATCATCATACTTCATCAGGTGTTTGAAGTAGTCTGATGCTGAGACACTAAGATTTCTTGGGGCATGCAGATCTGCTAGACCCTGGGGGAAAAGGAATGGGAAGGCTTGAATCATATATTGATTGCCCTGGTCGTGTTCGTAGAGAGGTGTATTGCGGAGAGGAGGGGCTGTGAGAGCAGCAGGATGAGGTAGTGCCGCAATGTCTTCCATATGTTCCCTTGTGATTTCCATCTCTGTCCGACCCTCTCCCACATTTGGGACCATAGCCTCAAGTACAATGTCCTCTGCTCCCTCATTGTTGACCTCTGGTATATGTGATTCTGAAAGGCTTGTGATAGTATCTACTGTGGTTGATTGAAGGTCATCAAATACAGAGCCTTGCTCCGGAAGTTGAGCTACAGCGTTGTAGTCAATTTCAATATCACGATATGCCGGATGAAAGTGACATAATGCTTGAAGATTTGCTAGAAGGCGTGCTCGATTGACTTGAAATTCAGGACGGGTAGCGAAATGTTCATTTTGATTTGCCGCATACTTTTGTTTGATAATGAGGACGTCAAGCTGTGATGGGAGAAGGGGGAGTTTAGTGACTAGTTTTTCGTTGTCCCGAGAGAAGAGGCATGTATGACCCGCGTACTTCATCTGACCTCGGTGTCACGGTCCTGTCCTTGACAGACCTCGATGGATCAAAGACAGGTGGACTGCAACTGTTTAGTTAGCTTGGACAACGACGGTTAGTATGTTGTCCGTAGACTTGTGATGTGGTCGGACGACTTTAATGACTTGCGAAGGATCCGGGCAGGTCGAGATGACGATAGAGGTGTATGTGATGGTGAGGGATGTATCGGATGTAAGTAGAATGTCAAGAGGTCTTTTGTGAGTGGCAAATAATATTTTGATCCTTGAAGAGAAGAAACTACAAAGTAGATAGGTCTAGTATTTATACTTTTTGAGGAAGTCCTGCTCTCCAATTAATGTCGCCTCAAATCGACCCATATCGACTTGTATCGACTTGTATCGACTCCTATCGACTCGTATCGACTCATATCGACCCATATCGACTCATATCGACTCATATCGACTCATATCGACTCATATCGACTCATATCGACTCATATCAACTCATATCAACTCAGATCGACTCGGATCGACTCGGATCGGTGGAGCTCAGGGTTTTGGGTCAGGACCCTGCACAGGCTGGGTCGTGACAGTACCTCCTCCTTAAGATGCTCGCTCCGTCGAGCATTCTAACTCCACTCCCATAATATCTTCCAAGATTCTCCGTTTTGCTAACTCCCTCTTTGTTGAGTCCTCACTGGATTTTATCGGCATCATGCCAAACAATTCAATGTTCTCCGAAGCTGAATGGAACCTGCTTACTTGGATGGCTACCGAAGCTCATCCTCAAGGACAGATGAACGCAGTTCTTGGCTTGGTGAGTTGCTTTTTGCTTCCTCTGATTTGGTACGCAATTGATGATAGATGGGAAATACTGTTAACCCCCGTGACCTTGGTGGTCTCCCTGTCAACGCTAACCAGATGGGTATCAACCCCATTCCGGCCAATGAAGTACCTCCCCCTGATGACTTGTTGTTGCCGACAAACAACATCCCCGTACTTAACGAACCTCCCAATGATCATCTCCCTGCTGATGGTGGAGAAGCACCCTTGATGGACGATGCTGAATGGGATAAGTGGCTTCATGATGAGGGGTTGGACGAGTTGTTTACACAGATGGAGGGAAATCCTGCCGATGGGCAGTCAGAGGTCAGTGGAATAAGTATCATTGCTCAAGCTGGATCCCCTGCGGGTGGTGTAGGTACAACCGATGGAAACCCCATCAACATCACCCCTCAAGAGTCTGTTCCTCTCGACGGGCCAATCCGTTCTTCACAGCAAACTCTCTCTCCCATCGTAAGTCTCCCTCTAATTCCCATGGAACTAGACTGATCAATTAGACTCTTGCGCGTTATGCCCGGGCTGAGGAGATTGCCAAATATGGGGTTATTCGAGCCATCAAGTGCAAGAATTGTTCCAGCGTGAAGGGTAAATGTCCTGATTGTATCCAATTCAAGCGCTTCAGCCCATGTCTACGCTGTACTCGAATGGGAAGGACTTGTAATTTGATTTACGAAAAGGGTGAAGAAGAACCGGTGGTGGAGATCAGGCGTAACCCCAAGCGTAAAGCAAGGGGTGATCCTAGGGTGAGTTTTCCTTTTGCTGAATTGTGTTGTATCGTGTTGACCAGGGAGTCCCCCGATATCCAGTACCTTGGTATGGCACAATCGTCGTTCACCATGGATCCTGGACCCTCTACAATCCCTGTTCCAATGAATCCCATGCCAGGTACTTCCTTGTCAGGATATGTGAGTCTCCTTTTTCCAATCCAGTTATACCGATGTCACTGATGTATTTAGGTTCCACCTTTTCCAACTTATCGTGCTCTCTCTGTCATGCAGATGTCCGAACATCTTGCCTTTCTCCATCAGTGGAATCAAGCGGCAACTGCTCATGAGGATCATGCTCGTCTTACACGATGGCAGATGATTGCTCAAGTGCAGAATATGATTGATGATGCTAAACGTGACAAAGAAGACGAAGAGGATGATGATGAGTAAATTTCTTGGAATGCGTCATATAAGCCAATAGGGCATCGTGCTTGGTAGTTATATGACAAGGATTGAGAAAAACACAATATTTGACAGAGAAAGTAATGCTTCATCAGGCAGAGGTTGTTCTATTATTGTGCCTATGAATTCTTTGACGTCTGATAGCATGTGATAGGTTGTTGTGGTGACCAAAGGGAAACCTCCTTTGGCTGATCAAAAGGTGAAAATTGGGTGGTGGAGCAAAAGCCCCTTGACCGGTGTTTACACGGAGCCTGGTGAACCTCCGGGTGGTCAGGCCTTTGTGCTTGAGGTATACCAACGAGGGGCTCACACGTGTAATCCACGTGTCACTCTGTCTCAGGGTTCCCAGTCAAAACACAAGCAGCATGGGCAGGTTTGAACCTTTGTTCTCCATGCACTGGAACTGACCACCTGACTCAAACCATTGAGCCAAGCAGAATATAGTGACACAGGGCTGTGCATCTTATATGGTTCTGCCCATGAGTTACTTTGTTGGGTGTCCTTTGTCAAAAGCTTGAATCAAATCAATGGCGTTTTGTAGATTTGATGGGGGTTCCCATGTTGTTTCATTGTACCCAAGCCATTTGACTAGGTACCGTATGGGTTCTTTGAAACGTTTGTCATACTTTCTGTCAAGGATGGCTTCTACTTCGTATTCCTCTTGTCCTTCAACCTCTATTGGTGGTGGTGGTTGTTGAACACGGTTAGGAATAGTGTTTTCTTGATATGGTTCCAGTAGTTGAACATGGAAGACATTATGAATACGCATTGATGCTGGTAAATCCAATTGATAGGCATGGGAAGATATTTTGGCTGTAATGGTGTATGGTCCAAGATATCGATGATCCAGTTTCTTAGTAGGCCGGGTTGTACGGACATTCTTGGCTGATAGCCATACCTTATCTCCAACTCTGTATTCAGGTAAGGGTAGACGTCCTGAATCAAATGCTTTTGCTGATGCTTCATTTGCTTTCTTAATCTCATTCTTGAGATAGTCATGTAGTGTTGATAGATCTGCAACATAAGTAGTTGCTATTGGTGCGTTGACTTGAGTATCTGATGGTACAAAGGTGGATTGGGGATCATACCCTTTGTTTGCAAAGAATGGTGACACTCCGGTGGAGGAATGTGGTGTATTGTTATATGCAAATTCTGCAAGAGGAAGAAGCTCCTCCCAGTTGTCTTGCTGATAGGATGTAAAGACTCTAAGATACTGTTCTAAGACTTGGTTGACACGTTCTGTCTGACCATCTGTTTCTGGATGAAAAGCCGTACTCATAGCAAGCTCAATACCCAATGATTCAGTGAATGCCCTCCAAAATCTGGAAGTAAACTCAGATCCTCTATCAGAGACTATACTCTGAGGAAGACCATGTTTCGAAAAGACATGACGCAGATAAAGCTTTGCTAATTCTTCTGCAGTGAGATTTGTAGTGGTAGGTATGTAGATTGCTTGTTTTGTAAGACGATCAACAATAACAAGAATCGAATTATAATTATTTGAAGATGGTAATTGTTCAATGAGATCCATGGAGACTGATGACCATGGATAGGGTGGAATAGGTAGTGACTTTAATTCTCCATAAGGTTGATGACGTTTTGACTTGGTACGTTGACAGATGTCACAAGTGTCCACATAATGGTTGACATAGGACCTCATACCTGGCCACCAGTAGTGGCGTTGGAGGAGTTGAACTGTTTTGCGTCTGCCAGGGTGTCCAGAAAGTAAGGAGTCATGGTGTTGTTTTGTAATCATAAGTCGAAGATTACCTGTAGATGGGACATAGTACTGATTACCGTGGAGCAGTAAATCATTTGTATCAAGTGTGAATGGATGTTGATCAGATGGATGTTTAGCTTTCTCAAGGAATTCCTTAGCTTCTACGTCTGTCTCCAAAGCAGTTCTGAATGTGGCAGTCATCTCCGAAGTGATGTCCATCACAGTTGCTGCTGCTAAGTACTGACCAGGTTTGAGAAGCTGTTGGAAGTTCTGAGGATTTGCTTCTGTTGTAAGGCTAGAGCCACGCTCCCTTGGGTGATAATCCCTTCTGCGAGTGAGAGCATCTGGCTTAGTCCCTTGTACTCCAGGTCTATAGATGATGTTGAAATTGAAATCCGCAAGGAACTCAGACCATCTTGCTTGGCGTCGATTGAGCTGCTTGGATGTAGTAAAATATTCTAATGAACGATGATCGGTAAAGATCTTGATTGGAAGTGAAGCTCCTTCAAGGTAATGTCTCCATTCCTTGAATGACGCTACTATTGCTAACATTTCCTTGTCATGGATCTCATAATTAAGCTCAGCTGGCAGCATCTTTCTTGACATGAAGGCTATAGGGTGAAGTCTTCCCTCTTCTTCGTGAGAAAGGATTCCAGCGATGGCATAATCAGAGGCATCGGTTTCAAGAATTAATTGTCGATTAGGGTTGTAATGACGCAGTAAGTCTGCAGAGGTAAAAGCATTCTTGAGAGTACTAAAAGCTTCTTGTTGAGATGGACCCCAAGTAAATGGTAGATCTTTCTTGGTGAGAGTTGTAAGAGGTGTTGTGATCTTGGAGTAATCTTTGATAAATCTTCGATAGAAGTTGCAAAATCCAAGGAAAGATCGAAGTTCGGTAAGAGTTGTTGGTGGTGGCCAGTCCATGATGGACTGCACCTTCTTCTTGTCCATAGAAACCCCATCAGGGCTAATGAAGAAACCTAGAAATTCCACCGATGTAGTGTGGAACTCACACTTTTCAGCCTTGGCGTAAAGGCCTGTCTCACGCAAGCGTTCCAGCACTTGAGAGACATGTCTGATGTGTGATTCAGTGTCAGGGGAGTATACTAATATATCGTCAAGGTAAATGATGACATGGTGATCAAGCATGTCTCGGAAATTGTGGTTCATGAGATGTTGAAAAGATGCTGGGGCATTGGTTAACCCAAAAGGCATCACCTTGTATTCAAATAAGCCATAGCGGGTCCTAAAGGCAGTTTTCCATTCCTCGCCTTTTGCTATGCGCAGCAGATTATACGCGCCTCGCAGATCTATCTTTGTAAAGATCTTGGCGGTGCGCAGGCGGTCCAAAAGTTCTGAGATGAGAGGGAGAGGGTATCGATTCTTGATTGTGATTTTGTTGAGCCCACGATAATCCACACAGAGTCGAAGTGAACCATCCTTCTTCTTTACAAAAAGGATAGGTGCTCCTGCTGGTGATTCAGAAGGTACAATAAAACCTTTCTTCAAGTTCTCATCCAGGTATTCTCGAAGTGCTTTCAACTCTGTATCGGACAGAGAGTAGATGGGTCCCCATGGTGGAACTTTCCCATCTTCTAAAGGTATATGATGATCAAATGGTCGGTGATCTGGGAGCTTGTCAGCGCTCTGTTTACTAAAGACATCCAGGTAAGAATGATATTCAGGGGGCACTAAAGCCTGATCTGAACCGGCCTTGTCAGAGTCGACTTCTGTCAAGGTGGACGGCCTAGTGGTAGTCGACACCGCTAGGTTGAACTCGTGAGGCATAGAAGATGTTGTTGCCTCATCTGAAGAGGGCAGAGGTACAATTCCGGTCACCTCCCCTATGCGCGCAGATGTGTTGGATGTTGATGCTGTAGCTGGTAATGACCCTACTGTACAATGAGTAGGCCAAATAGAACTTGGTCTTATGGAAAGTCTGGACCAAGAAATAAACGGATCATGCTGGCGTAACCATGGAATACCAAGCACGACTGGACAAAGATGACACTTGGTGACTAGTAACCTAGTCCAACAAGGTCCAAATGGTGGAAGGAAGTTGAGACAAGCAACTGTCTCATATTTTACTGTAGATGGTTTACCTGCTCCGTCAAAGAGGTATAGTGGAGTTGGTTCTCTCTTTATTAATTCTAATCTATTCTGTTCAGCAAATCTTTTATCAATGAAATTATTACTGGCACCGCTGTCTATCAAAGCTTGGAATATGTTTTTGTGATCTTTTAGATGAAATGGGAGAGTCAACTGTTTTTGGGTTATATCAAAATTTTCAATAGAAGGAAATGTAGAGCCAAGTGAAACGGAGACCTGTTTGTGGTTACCCTCCAATCCCAGGTTACCGTGATTTGTAGACTGGGGGTCTAAGCTTTTCCCGAGGGGATAGCTTTATTCTTATGTGTACTTACCACGCTAGCTTGATATCTAGCAGGTTTACGGTGAGGAGGTGCAACAGGGCATTTAAGTACCATATGTCCTTTGTCACCACAATAGAGGCAAAGATTATTATCTTTGCGCCTTTGATACTCAGCTGGTGTGAGTTTACCTCTCCTAGTTGTATAGTTTGAGGTTGATGTTGCCATGACTCGCATATTCTCAGATGGACGAAAGGTAGTCTGAGTACGCTCATAAGTAGTTGAGCGTGGTGTAAACCGTACCTGTGAGTTAGCAGTATTTGTACGCTCACCTTTCTCTACTTGTCTTTCAAACAAGCGTGTATCAATACGTATAGCAGTGTCTTGAAGGTCTTTGAAGGACTTAGGCTTCCCAACATGAGAAAGCTCGTCTTTGATAGCATCTTTGAGGCCACGGTAGAATTGTGCAGCCTTTGCTTCGTCGTTCCATTTGACAAGAGTGGCAAAGCGCATGAAGTCTGCAAGGTAAGATGTCACTGAACCTCTTTGTTTGAGGGCATATAGTTGTCTCTCAGCAGTAGCCACCTCATCTGGATCACCAAACGTCTTCTTGAGTTCATCACAGAAGAGTTTGAAATCTGTCATGAAACTTGGCTGTGGGGTAGCAACAACAAAAGGTTGGAACCAGAGGAAAGCGGTATCACGTAAGAAAGATCCCGCATACAATACCTTTGCAGCTTCAGATTGAAATCGAGTGGACTGAAGTGTTATAACCATTGTTACTTGAGTGATAAAGGTTGTAAGCTTGTGACGTTGTCCACTAAAGTATTCAGGTGATGCAACCTTTGGTTCTTGAGGACGAGTACTATTGGTTGTCGTAGTAAGTGCTACTGAGGGATGGCGTTGATCTGCAGGTGTCAGCTCACGTTCGGTACTCACATCTTGTGCATTATTATTTTCCAGTACTTCTCCTTGAGGGAGGATTGTAAGAGCGGCTACTCTTTCGCGTAAAGTATTGTTTTCTTGTTGAATGGTTTCTTGATGGGCTAAGACTTCTTCAAGTCTAGCTTCCAGTTCTGCACGAGTTGGTGCCATGGTGATGCCTCGATAATACGATAGACTAAACAAGTATGTGACCAATCACAAGTGTGAAGGATCAAAATATACTGTCACGGTCCTGTCCTTGACAGACCTCGATGGATCAAAGACAGGTGGACTGCAACTGTTTAGTTAGCTTGGACAACGACGGTTAGTATGTTGTCCGTAGACTTGTGATGTGGTCGGACGACTTTAATGACTTGCGAAGGATCCGGGCAGGTCGAGATGACGATAGAGGTGTATGTGATGGTGAGGGATGTATCGGATGTAAGTAGAATGTCAAGAGGTCTTTTGTGAGTGGCAAATAATATTTTGATCCTTGAAGAGAAGAAACTACAAAGTAGATAGGTCTAGTATTTATACTTTTTGAGGAAGTCCTGCTCTCCAATTAATGTCGCCTCAAATCGACCCATATCGACTTGTATCGACTTGTATCGACTCCTATCGACTCGTATCGACTCATATCGACCCATATCGACTCATATCGACTCATATCGACTCATATCGACTCATATCGACTCATATCGACTCATATCAACTCATATCAACTCAGATCGACTCGGATCGACTCGGATCGGTGGAGCTCAGGGTTTTGGGTCAGGACCCTGCACAGGCTGGGTCGTGACACTCGGCCAGCAACTTGCCAGACCTGAAGCTGAACATGAACTTTAGAGAGAAGCATTTCTTCCATTTGTGTTGGCGGTTCAGGTGGGGGGAGATTGTCTCGAATACACAACTGAGGGAGAGAGAGTCCTGTCCTATCAGTCATAGTCATTGAGGAAAACAACACACCAGGATCCATATTGTTCTCCGCAGACAAGTTGTTCCTTCCTCCCCGTCTACACCTAGCACACATGCCATTGCTGACTTTAAGCTCAAACCACCTCTCCTTGCAAGTCGCACAGTACTCCATCTGAATCCTCTCAAGCTGCTTGTGAAAGTTGTCTATCAGGGTCACTTCATCCTCTGTCAAGCATGGTTTTTGTAAATCCATAGCATTAGCTGGTACCACGGGTTCAGGATGAGGTTGATGGGATTCTTCAATTGGATGTTGCATTTGGCGATTTTGATATCGAAGCCGTTGTTGTTCCCGGCATGTGTGACAAGTGAGATATGAGGTAGATTGGTTGGGATGCTGGAAGTTGATGATAACTTGCCAGGTGCGGCATGTTTTACACCTTTTTTCCCCGGAATGATTTACTGGCCGAAACTGTCTGGTGGGAAGAATTGGTTGGTTGGTAGGGGGGGTAGCATCAGGACGCCTTGGAGGTCGGCGATTCACTCTAACAGGACGGGCAGAGATCAACTGAGCTGCAGCAGGCCGAAGTGGTGATGGTGATGGTGATCGGGAGACATCATGTCGAGGTCGAGGTTGGGATCGTCTCGAGCTGGGAGTGAGCCCGTCCACACCGGGTGACTGAGTGGGTCGTGGGTGGGTCAGAGAGTTGTCACTGTGTGGGTGTTTGTTGCGACAGTCTGAACAAGCAAGTACTGCTCGTCCTCGGTCACTAAGGAAGTGGGGGGAGGGAAGGCAGGTACGACACTGGTTGCATTGCTTGATACGGTGACGTGAGGAAGGAGTAGCAAGGGAGATAGGCTCTTTATGGCGACAAAAGCAGCAACTTTTCCAATATTGATCAGATTTTTGACCAGCACTCGCCTTTCGAAAATGCGAGGAGCCAAAAACAGTGTTGCTGGGAGCTTGACACTTCTTCTTTACTGAGTGATAGCAAGACCATTGTGTTGTCATTGTAGAAGATTTTAGCTATATATGGAAGTGACATTAAGGGACTCTTGAACTACATACATATCAAAAGGCTGATCGACAAAATACACGTCATGATTTGGGAAACCCTTCCAGGCACTTACGTAGAAATTATGTTAAAAAAACCCTGAATCACCCCCAGTAGATTTGCGGGGCTGACGCCCGCAATGACGTTTGGAATGAAGAGGAGCCCCAGATCGATCGCACGGTCCCTCACCCCTGACGCGTTTCACCTCACACTTGCCCAATCTACGTTAGCCACTTTTGACTCTTCGTTGTCTTACTTTGATCCCTTTCCCCCCACCATATTCACCTCTCACTACACTCCCCTGGGCCCTGGCTGAGCCTGACACATCCCTTCTCTCCCCCACTGCAGCTGTACTGCAGTTTGATCGCTGACCTCTCATCTCTCCCTCCCGCTGCCTCGACAGCCATCGACGTCCGACGTACTTGATGTATCGACGTGACACGATCATTCAACATTTAGTCTCCCGCACGGTCCTTTGCCAGACATCCCATTGTCTTTCCCTCTCTACCATTTCATACTCACCATACTGTACTACTTCCCCTCATTCCTGCCCGTTACTATCCTTGAGCTTACTTGACCACAGTCGACACAGTACGCCCTCACAACATGTCTTACAATCGACAAGGTTACGGTCGTCAACCCGACTTTTCAGCTCCTCCCCTCACGTCTAACTCGTACCACAATCCTTCTCAACCTGATCCTTATCATCAACCCACTCAGTACTCCCAATACTCTCAATACTCTCAACCAGACTCTTTCCATTCCACTCTATCCACCAACGTGCAACGTGGCCCATCCCCGGTGGATCAAGGTCAGTACGAAAGTCACGAAATGTATACGCAACCTCCTTCCGCCTACCCATCCCAGCAGATGTTACAACCTCGACCATCTTACTCGTCAAACGGACATGATTGGCCCGATGACACAAAATCGTATTCCTCCACTACCAATCTCAATGCGAAAGAATGGGGGGTGGGAGAAGTCGTTCCTCCCCTTCCATCAGGATATCCTCCTCGTCCCCCTCTCTCACCTTATGGTGGTGGCATGTATGGAGCTCCTTCTCCAGTTCCCAGTAATTACAACGGAGGAGCTCAATGGCATCAGATCAGAAATCAATTGTTGGAACGACGCGTCGTACAACAGGTTCCTCTCAGTAATGGGAATCTGATCATGGATATCCCGGTACCCCGGGGTGTGATACCTACCACTCAGGGATTGGGACTGCAAGAGGAAGAGATGAACAAGATGAGGTATTCTGCGGCAACATGCGATCCTGATGATTTTATGAGGAACAAGTTCACGCTTCGACAATACCTATGGGGAAGAAGGACAGAGCTATTTGTGAGTGCTCCTTCACTTACTCTTGATCATCTGTCATCAATCCATACTCAAAGGGGGGCTATGAGTTGACTAATCTACAGATCGTCATGACCATGTACAATGAAACGTCAGATCTACTCCTCCGCACTCTCAACTCGGTCATCAAGAACATCGCCCATCTCTGTACCCGGAACCGATCCAAGACATGGGGTGCGGAAGCGTGGAAGAAGGTAGTTGTCTGCATCGTAGCAGACGGTAGAAAGGTGGTGGATCCCCGGGTGCTAAAGGTCCTTCAACTAATGGGTGTTTATGCAGAGGTCAGTCTTTGGCAAAGGGAATGTACAATTTAAAGCTGACTTTACAAGGGTGTGGCAAAGGACCATGTAGCCGGCAAGGAAACCCAAGCTCATATATTCGAATACACCTCGCAGGTCGTCGTGTCTGATAGTGGAGAAGTGGGCTTTGGAGCAGTACCTGTTCAGCTGTTATTCTGTCTCAAAGAGTTAGTTCATACCGATCTTTCATTCATTGCTGACAGTGTAGGCAAAACAAGAAGAAGCTCAACAGTCATCGATGGTTTTTCAAGTTGGTTCAGCTTCCTCTTGTCCCAGAATGTGAAGCTGATTCATAGCGCATTTGGACCATTGATCAAGCCTAATGTCTGTGTGTTGCTTGATGTCGGCACCAAACCCTCGGGCAAGAGCATCTACGAACTGTACAAGTGCTTTGAGAAGCACCCCAACGTCGGAGGTGCCTGTGGCGAGGTGAGTTAAATGCCCCATAATCCGGTCTTGTCACTGACGTTCAGATCTTTGCCGACACTGGTAGATTTGGCAAACTCCTTTTCAACCCTCTCGTGGCCGCCCAGAATTTTGAATACAAGGTAAGTCACAGGGCACATCACTATCCGATTCACTGACGGTCAGATGTCCAACATTCTCGACAAGCCATTCGAATCTGTCTTCGGACTGATCTCCGTCTTACCCGGTGCTTTCTCTGCTTATCGTTATGCGGCCGTTGCGAATCACCCTGATGGTTCTGGCCCCCTGGCAGCATACTTCCATGGAGAACTCATGAACCTCCCAGGCGCCACGGCCAGCATATTCGATCGTAACAAGTTCTTAGCTGAAGATCGTATCTTAGCATTCGAAATCGTCGTGAAGAAGAACGCTCGGTGGAGATTACAATATGTCAAATCTGCCAAAGCCGGTACTGATGTTCCTAATCGAATACCAGAGTTCATCTCTCAACGTCGAAGATGGCTCAACGGTTCGATTTTTGCTCAGACATACGCAATGGTATCTTTCTACCGGATTTGGACTAGTGGCCATGGGATCATTCGAAAGTTCTTGCTCACCATCGTCACCTTATACAGTGAATCAGCATGTGTCTCGGTCATTTGGCAGAGCTAACGAGCAGACTTGGTTAATCTGATCTTCAATTGGCTTTCTCTTTCGTCATTCTATCTGGCCTTCTTCTTCCTTCTCAGCTCGAGTGTTACTAGTGGTTCCGATCCATTTGGTGGTGCTGGCGACGATGTATTCCAGATCTTCAACAAGGTATACATTGGGCTCATGTGAGTCGTTTTAGTAAAATGCCATCATGCCCCGATTACTATTGGTCGACCACTGTGGTCCTCCCGCGATGACTCGTCTTGCTGCTCAACCGAGTTCGTATGAGCTGACGCCCGCAGTTTCGTGGTACTGGTCTGTTCACTTGGTAATCGGCCGCAAGGTTCCAAATTCATGTACACCTTATGGTCAGTCGTCTTAGCTACCGCGGGTGATTGTCCTGACCATCAGTATCGTGCTCTTCGCTGTTTGCCAAGGTATTCTGTTGTATTGTGCCGGATGGACGGTGTACCAATCGGTCCCTCATACTGCTGCTGGATGGTCCGACGTCGATGCCTTGTTCCACAATAGGACATTCGTTTCGCTTGCTTTGTCTCTGCTTGTAAGTCGGCTTCACTCTTCCTCTTCCTCTTCCTCTTCCTCTTCCTCTTCCTCTTCCTCTTCCTCTTCCTCTTCCTCTTCCTCTTCCTCTTCCTCTTCCTCTTCCTCTGCCCCCGCTTCCATCTCCTCTGCCACTCATCCCTCCATGTCCCAGAATCGAAGTCAAAGTGTCAACGCTGACGCCGAGGCTACATACGGCCTCTACCTCATCTCCTCGTTGCTCTACTTCGAACCATGGCACATGTTGACATCCTTTTTCCAATACCTTCTCCTCCTCCCTTCCTACGTCAACATCCTCCTCATTTACGCATTCTGCAACTTGCACGATGTATCATGGGGAACGAAAGGCGACAATGGTGCATCCAAAGATCTTGGTCAAGCTAAGAAAGTCGAAAAGGATGGACAAGAACTCGCAGAAGTTGCCGTTCCTACTAAACTCGAAGACGTGGAAGCTTTATGGTCTCAAGCCAGACAAGAACTTCGAGTACCTGCTAAAGAAGTACATGAAAAACGATCTGCCGAGACGAAAAGAAACGATCAAGATAGAACATTCAGAACCAACGTCGTACTACTTTTCTTGGGTTGTAATCTTCTCATCATTCTTTTATTCACCAGTTCTGTATTCACCAATTGGCTCAACAAACATTTCGCAGAAGCAAGTAGTAGCGCTTTCAATCCTTACCTCACAGTGATCTTTTATGCTGTCTTGGGATTGTCGGCGGTGAGAGCGGTGGGATGTGTATTGTATTTGGTATTAAGATTGATAGGTTATTGAGAAGGAAGTACCGACGCTGGCGTTGGGAAAAGATTGTGTATGCTTAGGATGCATCTTGTAGGAACGTAACGCAGGGGCTGTTGCAATCTAACCAACTTGATTCCTTTAAACCCCCCTCCTGGCCCGGCGGCCGGCGGCTTCCCATGCCCTCACGAGCTGAGCGGGATGATTTAAGGTTCAAGGACGTCTCGGTTGAAAGTCAAAAGTGAAGGGATGACATTCCGGAGCCCCAGAAACACAGGTCCACAGGTCCATCAATCACCCTTGAACGACATTGCTGGACATCTTCAACCTTTGCTTCTCCCTCTCCTCACTCTGCATCTTTTGCCTTCTTGCTTCTATCTCCACAATAACCGAATGTGCCTCGAGGCGTAGAGAATTTTCCAAAAGATATATATCACCAAACTGTCTTCCAATCGTCTATGGACCATCGGTTCACTGTTAATTCTGAGCGTCATTCTACTGCAACAATTTCCAGAGATCTTTCATCGAGTATATAAGGATTGGACTGATATTGGTCCAGAAAGAAATATGAGACCTGGGAAAAAGAGTGTAGGGTACTTTGTAAGTTTCCTCCCTTCCCCTCCCCCTTCTTCTGTTTCCTTCACTCTTAGCTGCTTCTACCACTCAAACCTCTGCATGTCCGAAACGACCAGCAAAGCATTTCTTGATACATCCCAGTTCTTCGATTCGGGTCTATTCTTCTTCATATTTATCTCCTCTTCTTTTCTTCTACCCGGCAATCAGAGCAAACCATACAGGATCCGAGCTTAGCCTAAGAGAATAGATGAGATAGCATAGTTGAGGGTCGTCCTGATGCCCAGGTCAATTGGTCAGCTCCTCCTCGACCGGTATGATAGAAAGAGGACTGATTGTATAGGGGAATATACGGTCGGAAATTCCCTCCTCAACTTATACCTTATCATGATTTGACGCATATCAATTATGCTTTTGGAAACATCAATAAGGAAACTGGAGAGGTATTTCTGAGTGATACTTGGGCAGATGTTGAGGTGAGTTATATACCTCTTGATACATATGTGCTTGAACGATTCTTATCTCTGACACTTTCACACCTATCTGATTTTCCGATCTAATCATACCGCTGGAATGCTTTTCCGTGCTGCTACTTTGTGCTTGGCCCTTAAAACCTATATGGCCCACCTGTCCTTATGTGCTACTTTACTCATCTCCGTCCGTGTTGTCTATCTTACTCACCTTTTGTCGGCCCCACTTCCATCTTCCATCTTCCGTTCTTGTGGTCATGTTCGCTCAGCTGAAAGACCCAACAATGACTTGAATCACGCTCATTGGATATGTATGATGTGAATATCGCTGAGAGTAGATTCATTACGACGGAGACGACTGGAACGAGCCCGGTAATAATATGTACGGATGTCTCAAAGCTATCTATCTGATCAAAAAGCTTAATCGGTCAGTTGACCCTTGCGTTGATGTCTTGCATCAGCTGATATATGAAGGAACATTAAAGTCTTACTAAGCATAGGAGGTTATACATGGTCGGGGGTATGTTTAGCCCTCTTCCCTTTCTTCAAGCTTCTATCATCTTCCCCACGTTCTGAGTCTCTCTACTCGATGATTCTACCCTGTGTTATCGACTCGTATTGATGTGGTAGAACTTTATCAATATCAACGACCCAGACTGGAGGAACATCTTTGTAGATTCTGCTGTTGGCCTCGTAGAGGATGTAGGTTTAGACGGGTTAGTCATTCGCCTCCCTCTATGTATCTCAATGGCTGATAATCAGACTCGACGTTAGTGTAGCGGATCAGTTGATGGGGAAGGGCTTACCATAGATTGACTACGAGTATCCCAAGACAGAAACTGAACACGAGGGATACGTTTCTCTCCTACGAGAACTTAGAGCTGGACTGGATGCTTTGGCTGAGAGCAAAGGGCGATTGAGGGGGATGTATCAACTAACTATCTCTGCTCCGTGTGGTTGGGATAATATGCACAACTTGAGAGTGAGAGAGATGAACAAGGTGGGTGGTGAACCTCTCTCTGGTCTGTTGTTCCATTCCTTCCGGGCTGTAAGGACCACTCTACACATCTAGTACCAGTAACAAGGGTCATCAGGACTTTTGACTAGGGGAAGCTGATCAAGGTAGTATCTAGACTTCTTGAATCTCATGGCCTACGACGTGAGTTTACCTCTTCGAAACTTGATCGCAATATACGCAGTGTTGACCTTAGTTTGCCGGTCCTTGGGATCCCATCACAGGCCATCAAGCTGCACTCTTCCCTTCTCACCAAAACTCACCTTCTGTCGCTACAGCTGTCAACTTCTACCTTCAAGCCGGCGTTCCTCCACACAAATTGGTCATAGGTCAGCTTATTCAGGTAGACCTGGGCAATCAGCTGATAAACAGGTATTCCATTGTATGGTCGAGCGTTCGAAGGGACCGAAGGTATTGGAAAGCCTTACAACGGTTCGTAACTCCTCATTCTTTGACCCATAAACATGCTAATCCTATAGGTTCTGGAGAAGGATCTTGGGAAGCAGGAATGTGGGATTATAAAGCCCTCCCTTTGCCTGGTTCTCAAGTCATAGAAGATCGTTCACTGGGAGCTGCATATTCCTATGATCCGTAAGGATTTCTTTCGTACACTCTTCACTACTTTCAGCAATCCAGTCACTTACTCGTGTGAACCACCTTGCACACACACTCCCTCTCCACACTCAACTCATGATCCGTAAAGTGTGAAGCCGAGAAACGGAATTGACAAAACAGTCACAAACGTCATTTGGTAACGTACGACACTCCTGCTGTCGCTTGGCAGAAAGCGAGATACATCGCAGAGAACGGACTTGGAGGAGCCATGTTCTGGGAACTCGATTCTGACAAACCTGCATCTTCAGGCGAGAGTCTTGTCAAAGTCGTCAGAGAGACTATGGGAACGTTGGAATGGCGTGAAAACGAGTTGGAGTATCCACAAAGCAGTGAGTCTTCTCTCCCGATGAATGACTCTTGGTGATAAGACAGAATACGACAATTTGAGGAATGGAATGCAATGAATCATGTGTTACGATGCAAGTTTGTTTTAGCCTAGATGTATGCATATACTGTGATCTATCCATCGTTTCTAACTTCTTCTTCCCACCATTATCATCGTTGCTTGTTACAGCATCTCTAATCTTTACTATAAGTTAAGTGCACCAAAGAGTAGACATCACGTGATCAATATTTCACTTTCGATCGCATCAATAAGTTTTGAGCAAGATTACAATTCTGCCTCCTCCTCTTCCTCCTCTTCCCTTGAACACTATGTCTTCCGCTACAGAGGTCAGACTCCTCACTCTGCTCAATGTAACAGCAACGAGATATCCTCTTGATCGAGATCAACCAGGTGGTCACCGTTCTTCCACTTCTACCCCCACACCAGCTTCCCCACAGCCGAACGAAGGACAGGCGGTGAAAAGGAGGAAGAGCGTAGTTTTCGGAGGTGAGGTAGGTCCGACTGGTAGCTCGTTTGTTCGAAAACGTCTCAAAGTGGATTTCGGATCGGATAAACCATCACAGAACCGAAAAGTTAGAGTGGAGGAGGTCGATGATGGCTTGAAAGAAGGAGAAGAGGGGTTTTTGGTGAAAGATGTTGAAGAGTCGGAAGATGAGTCGGGTCCTTCTGGTGAGTTGACATCCTCTTTACTCTTCCTCTTTCTTGTCTTGTCTTCCTCTTCATTTCTTTGCCTCTTCCTTCTCTCATCTTCTCTTCTCTTCCTCTTCATCTCGTCCTTTTCTCTTGTCTTCCACCATAGATCAGCGATGAGCTTGTGTAATGAAACACTTTCACTTGCTATATATGACAGTGACATTCTACGGTCTGCACTCAGGGACGGACAGCACAGGGGTGAGGAGAAGGGGGCGTAACTCTGGGCAGATACAACAAGCGGAAGAGAATCAGGTACAAAATGCTCACTCTCAGGCTCACAAGATATGTTCAATCTTCACTTCGGTCCTTCTCCTTCTATCTTGACGCCGGAGAGTATCTCTGCGGCGGATGCTCATGAGTGGGGGCTTGAACGGAAGAGTCTCAAAGGGTTCGGAAAGTCGGTGGAAAATTGGCCTGGGAAGACGGGTGAGCTGGGGTCGAATGAAGAGGCTTTGAATAGGGTGAGTGAGAAGTTACTCTTCTCCCACTTTCGTTCGAGACTCTTCATTTCGATGCTCGAGGGTCGTCCGCGACACTTCACGACTGGTTTCTTCTGTCGGAACACTCTTTCCCCAGTCTGTCATCTCACACAGGCTAGAGAGACGTTCTACTTAGTACCTCTGACTTCGAGCTCTCTATACCCATGATAGCGTTGTATTTCTCGAGGTGTGACCTGAAATTCACGGACAACTAGCATTTGCGATTGCTTCTCAGCTGACAGATCAGATCACACCCGCTCTTCTCTCCTCTCTCCGGGGTACAAAACCAGCCCCTTTGGTCTCCACTTCCCTGTCCCACCTGGGAACATACAAAGATTTCTATTTCCATTCCCTCGACGGAGAAGCCGATGGATCAGAGACGAAACTTCTCGGTGAACAGAAAGAATCTCTCCGACAAGCCATCATGGTCCATACCTTCAATCACGTCCTCAAGTATGTCTCCAACTTTTTCTCCTCCAGGTTTCATCGTGCTAACTCTTAGAACCCGAAAGAGGATTCTCAAGAATAACGAAAAACTCTCTCGGGCAGCTTCTTCCGGTCATCCTATTGATCCTCCTCGAGATCAATCATTCACTCGTCCTAAAGTCTTACTTCTTCTACCACTGCGCTCCTTGGCCCTTCACTATCTGTCCACTTATCTCTTCCCCCTGGCACCTTCAGGAACTCAAATTGAGAGTTTAAAACCGTTCACAACTTCGTTCTCTCTACCTTCCGATACGACTGATCCCCTCGGTGAGCCTTCAGCGACACAACGATATCCCATTGATCATCTGGCCAATTTCAAAGGAAACAGCGATGATAATTTCAGATTTGGAATCAAAATCACGCGGAAAGCTTGGAGAGTGGTCATGATGCCTGCCAACGAGGAGAAATTGATGGATTGCGATATTTTGGTGGCTAGTCCTCTGGGGATAAAGATGACTGCTGAGAAAGAGAAGAGCGAGGATTTATTGGCCAGCATGGAAATTGTGGTGGTGGATGGTATGGATGTGATGCAGATGCAAAACTGGGATCATGTGCAGGTGAGTAATCTCCCGACATACAATTGATTGATCGACCTTGAGAAGGATCCAGTCACAGATATGTATAGCTGACGATCAGTTCATCTTTGATCACCTCAACAAAATTCCAGAGTCTCCTCATGGTTGTGACTTTTCCCGAGTCAAACCTTGGTATCTAGACAATCAGTGGGTGGTTTTGTTCTCATACCCTGACTTCTCAGAGGCCTCAATTACCTCTATTCCTGCGTTTGTGGCTCATCACGAGTCTCGTCTGGAATCATGTCACCCCACCAATTTGTTCTACCTCAAGGTCTTGCTCCACATATATATCACGAAGTTAGAGCTGACATGAAGAGCCAAATATCTTCGACAAACTATCCTCTTATCCCGATATGACACCCCAGAAGGACGTGCCCTCTTTCATCGCCAATGTCACAATTTAGCGGGAAAAATCCGATTAGATCGTGCTTCTTTCCCTGGTGTGCTTGACAGAGTTAGACCCGGAGTCAAGCAGGTGTTCGAACGTGTGGATCTTGGACAAAGAGGATTAGGGGGTGACGCAGCTGCAGAGGAGGTTGAAAAGCGATTAGAGTGGTTCTTGAAACAAGTCAGCTCCCGTCTTGGATTTCCTTTGGCTGAGCTGATCGGTCAGACTCTACCCTCTTTACTACGATCTGCCGTGTCGAGACAGAACACTTTGGTGGTGGTACCTTCTTACTTTGATTTCGTTCGACTCACCAATGCCTTGAGGAAATCCGAAGTCATCACATTCTCTGCCATATCAGAGTACGTCTTTATATTCCCATCACCAGCCACCTCACCTCTACCCCTACTAAACCCCACACAGACCATGCTCTATATATTCGACACTCGATAACTGGTAATTATGATTTGATATATATGACTAACGTCATTCAGATACTCTTCCAATTCTGAAATCTCTCGAGCCCGAACGACATTCTTCAAATCACGCGTCCCCTTCTTAATCGTAACTGAACGATTCCACTTTTACCGACGATACCGTCTTCGAGGAGCTAAAACCCTTGTTTTTTATTCTCTCCCAGATCATGCGCAGTTTTATACGGAATTCCTTCGTATGCCTTTCCTCGGTCCTGGAGGTGAAGAAATGGAAGGTGAGGTGGATGAAGGCGAAGTACAAAGTAGGGTGTTGTTCAGTAGGTTTGATAAGTTGAAATTGGAACGGGTGGTAGGGAGTGAAGATGCTAGGAGGATGATGAGTAGTGGAGAGGGACGATTTCAATTCACTTAGTAATCTTGAGTTGGATTAATATGTCGAAGATCTTGTCTCATATCAACAGATCGAAGGAGATATCTAGGTGTCTATCAACTTAATCATCTATGAACCTGTCATGAAGACGAGAGAGAGTGCAATGGACAATTTGATACTTCTCCTATCACAGTGAAACATCTTGGTATACCATCGAATGATCAGTATGGACAATTTACACTGAAAATGTATAGATTGGTATTTACTGTCTATTTGTAAGACTATGTACATATTCATATTTTTCAAACTAATGATTCCTCGTCTCGCCCCAAGATATCTTCTCACATCTCACTTCAAGAGATAGACGTGATTGCCAGAAACTCAATATCGGTCCGAGAGATAGCTGACGTGATGATGATTTTGTATATCCTTTTTCATAATCCCGAAGCAGCCTTCAAAACGGCCCAACGTTGTTTACATTCCTTGGTCGTCAGATTGTTCTTAGAAAAGGAGTCGGTTGAACGTACTTGAACAGACCTCCCTTCACCTGCCCAAGTGACTCGTTCCACAACTTCATTGGGATTCTTCCATTCGCCATGTTGTAGCTGAAATCAGCGTCTTGATTTTGACACTACTCTCCTCATCTTCACTTCTTTTCTTTATCTTCTCTCACACACACACCTTCCCCCTCTCTCATTCTTCTCCCTCATTCCTCTCTTTTGTCTTCTCTTTCTCTTATCTCGCTCTGTCTCTTCTTCTTGACTTGATTTGACCCTCCTGGTCGCTAAAGGATGTTGAATGTGTCGATAGATTGATCAAAAGAATAAACTCACCTGAGCTTGCCACAAAGCTCTATCTTCCGTATCTGTCCATTCCCCTCTTTTCACTTCCATCCCTATCCCCATCCCCGTCCCTTCCGTCTTGATCCTTTTCACCCTCCCTTCATCCGAACCAGAAGTAGGTGTAAGAGGTAATTTCCTACTTTTCCCCAAAGGTGTATTCTCTTCTCTCCCTATCATCTCAGTCTCACTCTGATTCGTTCTAACTCCCGATTCCGAATGACTCGGGATACTACTCAAATGATTTGAAATAGATTCTTTTCGAGGAATTTTATTGAGCGTAATAGGAGAATTCAATTTTTTCTCAGTCATTTCAATATCCATCTCTTCATCCTCCGTTTCTCCAGTTAAATCAACTATCATACCTTTTTCGATACTTTTCAATTCCATAGGTTGAGGTTTGATCTCGTCAGCTTCGGCCATCTTTCTTTCTCTTGATTTCTCTGAAAGATATGAAGGTAAATGAATTGTACCTGTTAATATCCAACGAAGATCAACACCGGAAATACGATTATTGTTAAATACCCAAGGTGAGGAATGTAAACGACCTATGAATGTATATTCTGAATCACGGGATGGGATGACGAGAGGTCGTTTATGTTTTCTTTTTCGTTTAGAGATTTTGATTGGTTTGACTAGTCTGTTGGATTTGTTGAGATCGTTGGGTTTGTTGATGGAGGTTATAGAGTTGGTAGACTTGGTAGGTTTGGTGATAGTGTTGATGGGTTTGGTGGAGTGTGTTAAGGTTTTGGGTGAAAGTGGTGTAAGAGGACAAATGCTCATGTGAGTCAATTGAACGTGAGTTAGCGAGGAAGAAGAAAGGGTGGGGAAAAGGGTTATCGTCAAATCCAAATGCCCTATTGCATCCGTTCACCTGTGGCCAGTGGCGGTGGTCACTAAGCAACGGTCAACCCGCTCGCCGCTCGACGCTCGGGGTCGTCGTCAAGATGACTTGACAACGCCGTACGCCGACTCAGGGACAGTCAGTCTAGAGTGAGTGGGGCGTGTGTCGCCAAGCGAGCTTTAGACTAATTTTTCTTTCTTCTTCTTGCATCTCTCACCCATGCTGTCAAAGTGTCAGCTTGATCAGATGCGCAAACCTTCAATAATGATCACAGGGGAAATGTCATGTGGAAGCAAGAGTGGAGGTGGACATGCCGGGTAGAACGATTACCGGTCAAAATGAGAGAAAAACGCGTCGATCGATTGGTTGCCCTTTTGGACTTTGAAAAACCATGTGCTTGCTGTCATCCCAAATCGCAGATCGACCACTCTTCGGCATTCAAAATACAATCGGGCAGCGCGGCAGTGGACAGCGTCGTAGTTCCAGGGGCCCGCTGCCCGCTGCGGTGCGCGAGTGCTTGTCTATGACCTATGATCATGGTGTATAGCTACCAAGGCACTATGGCACTATGGCGAGGCGAGTTGAAGGGTGGATTTTGAGGATACGCAGCTTTTAGGAGCCGGGAGCAGTCGGTGGGTCATCCGCCAACAATGGATCAATGGCCAATGGAGTATGTACGTGATAGATTCCAGCTCAAATTTAGATTCCATTCTACCCATCCTTGTCGTGTCATTACTAACATCAACAATGACGACAGCGCCCTTCTTCATCCCCACGTGGGTATCTTCATCCTCGAACACCTTTCAACCTAAGCCTTGTCTCTCTTCTCTCTCTTTCTGACATCTGATACCTCAGTTCTGGCCTCCTTGTCTTCATCATCGGACCACTAGGTCACTCATAGTCAGTCTAGGCACCCTCCACACCCTCTGCACTGCATTTAGGGATCACTCCTCTCTTTCCCCCCCCCCCCCCCCCTGGGCCCCCCACCATGGACCTCTCTTTCCTCCCCCAGACATATCTCGAGGTGAGTCACCTTCTCTAACACCTGAACATTCCAGCTGACACATGACACATGTCACACGTCACACCATCAGGCTTACCCCTACCCCGCCTTTGTCCTCTGCGTCCCCATTCCCCAGAGACCCCACTGGATGAAACCGATTCTCATCACGATCATCATCACTCCAGCTTTGTCCATGCCTCTCACGATCTACAACCTTTCACCCCGGTATGGGCCAACAGCAAATGGAAAGCTCTCACTCAAGGTCGTCCTCTACTTAAATGTCTCCCACTTCAAAGTGCGAAAGACCTAGGCGCATGGCTAACTTCGAATCACAATGATCGATTGAGCTCATCCACCAATCGATTTTCATCTTCGACACCTACGGGTTATCCAACTCCTCTCCCAAATACCTCCATCACCGTCAACCCCGCCACTGGTCTAACGGAAAAACTCCCACCCGTCTTCTGGGAACCTGATAACCATTCTCGAGATGATCGATCCGTTCTCTCTGACACTCATTCCGCTTCAGATACCAGTGTCATGGGAGCGGACACCGGCGACGATGTCCTTTTTTCCTCTCAGACAGTAACGATAGAACTCATTCACCCCGGGAGAGTCAAATTGGAGTTATCAAAGACTAGCATGCCTATTCGGTCTTCCAACGATTATTCCGCAACTCCCACGATAAAGATGTCCACACATACTTACGTCATCATCACCACAATACCCCGAAGCCTTTTCGTTCCCAATAAAACTTGGTCGACAAGCTCCCAACTCAAGGCGCCTTCCATGGAAGACCAACGACGTTTAAACTTGCCTCAAATCTATGGAGCGGACAACTCCCCGCCGATAAAAGAACGACCCACCACTCCTTCAGTCCCAAAGATTTCACTTCTCATTCCACCTTTGGCTCATGCCAAAGCGATGAACTTAATTCTGCCTACTGGCGCAATGTACAATCCTAATACCCTTAGTCCCAATCGACCCTCCATGGTGGAACAGGTGTCAGCTATACAATCTTCTCGTGAAGTGGGTTTACGACGGCCTGTCATCTTTAACAGGGATGGCACGGTGGTACGGCAACGATCTGATGTGCAAGACGTTGCACAGGTCGATGGGATCTCAATGGATGTCAATGTCTTGCTAGAAACCACAGATTGGTCCAAGACCCCCTTAGGACCAAGGGATACTTGGCCCCAGAGTCTGAAAACGATAGTGGCCATGGTCATGCAGTACCCTCATCAATGTTGCGTGTGGTGGGGTCCTGACCTGACACTTATATACAATACACCCTACGCTGAGGTTAGTCTTCCTAAAAGATCACCGAGTTTCGCTCATTGCAGACCATGCATAAACATCCTTATCTCTTTGGCATGTCTGGCCCAGAGGGGTGGGCTGGTGAGTAGACTTCGCCCGATGATACTTCGCTGAAGCGTGCAGAGATATGGGCAAGCTTGGGACCCTTGTGTGAAATCGTCTTGCAGGGCACGCCCGTCTTTAGGGAAGATGGTCAGTCCTCCAGCCAAGACTTTCGTTGACATCGCAGATTTCTTGATGTTCAAGGAACTCCCCCGGCAAGGTAATGCAACTTACGAGGCCTTTCATTCCTGGATGTGGGTGCCCATTATGCAGGAAGACGGAACATTTGGTGGACTATGGAATGCGACTATCGACACAACCAAGAAAGTTCTACTGGAAAGGCGTTTAGGCATGACCCGAGAGATGAGTGAGAGAACATGTCAGCTTTTTGCTTCCCCTTCGTATCCGAGCTGATCAACACAGCGATCGCGCGAACGATGAAAGAGTTTGACACGGCCGTCTTGGACATCCTCACAGGAAACCCACGGGACGCCCCCTTCGTCGCATTATATCATGTCAACCTACCAACAAAGGTCAAAGGAAATGATATTCAAAACCAAGCTGCTACCCAGTCACTCAAAGCGGAATCTAAGAAGCACACTCGCGTCCATCTCCATCTCGTGGGCAGCATAGGTGTCCCAGATAATCACCCTTCCACGCCAGCCAAACTGTCCGTCCTCCTACCCCCTCCCGAACCGAAAAAATGGCGCAGTCCCGTGGACGCTGCCAGTCTCTCTCACTCTTTCAATAGCTCGCCGGCAATGTCGTCTTCGTCTGTCAGTACAGGTATCGATGATGGTGATTCCGATGATGGGGCTCGGCTAAGCTTGGATCATTGGCCTTTCAAAGAGGCTTTACAGTCAAAGCGGGTCGTGTTGGTTGAAGACTGTTCTGATCTGATCAAAGGCTTCCCGGTGAGAATTTGGGACGAACTTCCGACTTCAGCCATTGTCATACCCGTCAACAGCGACTCGGACGAAGGTATACCCAGTACAGTCCTCGTCTTGGGTCTCAGTATACGTCGCCCTTTCGATGATGATTACGAGTCGTTCATCGTCAGTATCGAGTGCCTCTTGTGTGGCGTACCAGCTGACATGGCCAGAACGTGTAGGTCGTCGGCCTTTGCTGAACCCCACTAACGTCCCATCAGGTTGAGACTCCAGCTAGCCTCTGGTATCGCCGCTGTCAGATCCTACGAAGCAGAGCGGAAACGCTTGGAAGAGCTCGCCGGGTTGGACCGAGCTAAGGTGATTTGCCCCACTTTTACCCCGATAAACCCGGCGCTGATATACCGTCTAGAGTCTACTGTTTTCCAACGTTAGGTGAGCTTCCTGCGGAAACCGGGCTTGCGTTGTCTAAAAGAAGTCATGAACTTCGGACGCCTCTCACCCTCATTTCTGGACCAATCGAGGACATGCTTCAGGGCGCTCGTCCTGGACCAGAAAGAGTCACATTGGAGATGATCCGACGAAACACGTGGGTGCTAAGTTGTTAGACGAGTCAGCCGCTGATCTCCTACAGACGGCGACTGTGAGTGGTATGAACCCGGGGGGACAATCCGTACTCATCGACAGACAGCGTCTTGTCTCTACTTTGATGGACGTAAGCCGTCTTGAAGGTCAGAGGATGAAAGGGTCTTTCCGTCGAGTCGACCTGAGCCAATTGACTCGTGAACTGGCTGTGAGCCAACTTTATGGTAGCGTGACCTGGTAACTTATCGACTCAGGTTCTCTTCAACGGTGCAATGGACCGCGCCAAGCTGAAATTTGTGATTGAGACGGAACCGTGCGTTCGAGAAGTGTATGTGGACCCGGAACACTGGGTGAGTAGCTCGCGCACTCTGTGTTCTATGGCTGATGATTGCAGGAGAAGATCGTCTACAATCTCATCGGGAACGCTCTGAAGTACACTATGAAAGGGTGAGTGGTCAATCCTCTGTGGTGACATTGCTGAGCAAGAGCTATGTGCATCTGTCGGTACACTACACGCCCACCGAAGCGATTTTCGAAGTGAGCGATAGCGGCGTAGGCATTCCTGGTACGTTCACACCGCTGTACCTGAGACACGTATTGACCAGATAGCATCTGACGTGCCTTTGATCGGAGAGCGATTCCATCGTGTTAACTCAATAAGTCGATCTCACGAAGGGACTGGGATTGGTCTAGCATTGGTCAAAGTCTGTATCCCACTCTTGAAGAACGTTGCTGATCCTGTCCAGGAGCTCATCAAACTGCACGGCGGTACGATGGAGATGGAAAGTGTCACAGCTGAACAATCTGCCGATGGATCTCGTCAGTCAATGCTACCGCCTTGGTAAGGCTATCGCTGACGCCGTAGACGGCTCAACTTTCCGTGTCCGCTTGCTGTGAGTCCACCTGATCAAATAGTGCGTAGCGCTAAGATCATTAGTGTGGGATCTGTGCACCTGCCCAGAGAGAGCATAGACGTAGCAGATGAGACTGGTCCCAAAAGGACGACGTACGGAGATGCGATTGTCGACGAAGCTCTTCAGTGGTCGAAAGATAAGGAAGAGAGTAGCGCAGATTCAACTTCAGATTCCAATGGGGTGATCTCAAATGGGAATTCGGAGGGCAAGAGTTCTAGGGGGTTAGAGTTGAGTACATTGTACTTTTCGAAGGAGGATGTGGTCATGTTGGTTGATGGTGAATTTCTTCTTTCACGCCTCTCTCATCTCTCTTGTAATCTCTCAGAATTTAATAAATTTTCCCCCTCCGTTTACCTTTGTTCTTCCTCACGTCTTGTCTATCCGTCCATCCTGACAGACTGCGCCACAATGACTCCGACAGGCTTTGCTGACACATGGCAGACTCTTTCGACACTAGACGTTACATGCGATCGATATTCTCACCTTTCTGCACTGTCGTCGAAGCGCGTGACGGTCAAGAGGCTCTGGACATGTGCAAGAAACTTATTCCGCAGTTGATCGTGTCAGACGTCATGATGCCCAATGTCAGTCTTCAAGTTTGCTACTCGGCAAAAGAGAATTGACCTTTAGCTTGACGGCTTTGGACTTCTAGCCGCTCTGAAGGAGTCTAAGCCCCTACGGATCGTACCTGTCATCATGCTGTTGGTTGATATCTCTTTCGTTGAATGAGGCTAACAGATAGGACCGCTCGCGGTGGTGACGATTCGACTGTTGAGGGACTCTTGGCTGGGGCAGACGGTAAGCTCCTTTCACCGATTTGATCGCATGATACTTCGTTGACGTATCAGACTACCTGGCAAAACCGTTTAACGCCCGAGAGCTCATTGCGCGGGGTAAGGTCTGATTATCCACTGCTTCTGGCAAGCTTATCAAAAGCACACATGCAATTGCAACTGGGCAAGAGACGCAAGTACCTCGAGGCAGCCTTCGAAGAACAAACAACTGAGCTACGTACTCTCGCCGAATGTCCGTTCGTGTCCTTCAGGAGGACATTACCTTGTCGCTGATGAAGAGATTCTCCTGTGGGAATTTTCAGATGCAGTCAAGAAGGAAACGTAACCTTTGCGAATCCTGCTTGGTGAGTATCCTTCTCGTTTAATTTGACCCCTTCCGCCGCGGAAATGCTGACGAAAAGGTATGAGATGTCAGGATACCCTGCGGGGGAACAAGTGGTCGATTGGACACCGTACATTGACGTGCACTGTGCTCAGCGGATTCAGACATTCTGGGATCATGTACGGGAAAACAATGAGGCTATGCACACGGCGGAATGGCAATTTGCCAATGGACGATGGGGTGAGTGTATGCTCTTATACCTGAAGACGGCTGCTGACACTTTAGTGACTGCGTGAGTGAAGATGTCATTTAGTTTACGTGTGATCAGTAACCTCGAACTCCCGCTCCTTGATTTCCCAGTATGGCCGTTGAGTCGTCCGAAGTTACCTGGTAGTTGAATCAGGAGGCGCCACATGACGTCGGGTTTCGTCAGAGCTGACTTTTAGTAAGATCATCCGTCTAGACATAGCTGTCCCTGGTCTGAAGGCAGGTTCTTTCCTTCACAGTCGTACCGTCATACTGATGTTCAGGGCATTCTAGGTTGCGTGGTGAGGCTCTTGATTCGATACTATTCCATCCGTCCTGTCCCTCTTCGTCATCTTGACATCACCTTTGGTTCCTCATACTCGTATCACTCAATTTCTGTATTGCAGAGATCCTCTTGAAGTGGTCATATGAGTCGCGGGGCCTCATCAGAAGCCCGATGAAAAGACGAAGAGAACTGAGGACAGACTGATATCACCGAACGAAAGCTGCACGAAGAGACTCAGCGTCTAAGAGTTGTGGAGGCCGAACACCGTCGTTTGGAAGCGGAAGAAGCCAAAAGACAACAAGAGCTCTTGATCGACATCACATCGTGAGTTTTCTAGGCGGTGAACGGTCGGTGAGGTCTCTAATACGCAGACACGAGATCCGTAATCCCATCAGCTCCCTCATGCAGATAAGTCCTGACATTCCCTTTGACTCCTGAAGCTGACGTGACACTGTTCCTCGCTGGTCAAGACCAACCTCATATCACTGCAAGAACAACTGCAAGCGGTCCTCAATCAGCAGACAAACTTCATTCCGACCGATCAGCTGCTCGCCACGATCAACGAGGATCTCGAAGCTTTAGAGAGTATCTATCAGTGTGGTCTGACTCAAGAGAGAATATGTAATGATGTTCTGTCCTTGGGAAGGATTCAATTGGACATGTTTCGTGGGTCTTGCGTCCTCTGTTCGCTCTTCTTACCCATCCCTTCCACTTCCATCCCTACTGAGGCAGTATGGCCTGTGTACATGCCGAGAACCATCCAGGACCGGGACCTTCCCATGCGTTTTCTGCTGTGCTGTACATATTGCGACGTAGACATTGAATGTGGCATATTTCTTACAGCTTCTGCAGCTGCACAGAAAAAGGTATCATCTGCCTGTACTGCAAGCTGACTAAATAGAAATGTTTGATGTCGAGACGAACATCCGCAGCGAGGCAAACAAAGTCATCTCGATTTTCCAGAATGAAGCTCGAATGAAAAGGATAGCATTGTCTTTCTCGATTGGCGAGCAGATGGAGCGTCTGGGGATAGACACAGTCAAGACTGATCCCGTGCGATTGGGTCAAGTGTGAGTTTGCCGAGGAGTACATTCAGATCAGCTAATTAGACAGTATGACCAATCTACTGTCCAATGGTATTCGTTTCACATCGACCAGCCGTGTGTTAAGGATTTCTCCATCTATGTCCCCGATCGCTGACAGAAAACAGCGATCAGGAAAATCAATATGAACTTCGATCTCAGTCTTGAACCTCCTCGAGACGACAGCTGTCTTCCTCCGCCGTTGTCGAACAAACATCAATGCTTAGTGGAAGGCATGCCGATTTATCTATACATTGGTGGTCCGTCTCGTGATGGTTGGTTAGAATCTCGTACTGATCACAGTCACCGATACCGGTCCTGGATTGACGCCCGCAGAGTTGGAACTGTTGTTTCAGCGGTTCTCGCAAGTATCACCGAAAACTCATACGATATACGGTGGTTCGGGTCTTGGGTTGTTCGTTTGTCGAAGTGAGTCTCGTCGTGATTTTCACTCTCGCGCCGGTGTAGCATTTAGTGTCTTGAAGTATGTTGGTTGGAAAACGTTCGCTGATAATATGCAGAGATCACAGAGATTATGGGTGGGCGTATTGAAGTGGCTTCTGAGCATGGCAAAGGATCCACCTTCCGCTTCTTCATCACGGTCCGCATGTGTGCCCCTCCCTCTAGCAAACGAGACTCTCTACGAGTCACAATCCATTCGGATGGCCCTCCTACCAAAAAGCGCGAGACTGTCCCTATCAGACAGTCGTTCACCCCTTTCCGACCTCATGTCCTCATTGTCGAAGATAACCTGATCAACCAAACAGTATTGGCACGGCAATTAAGACATGTCGAGTTCACCTGTGAAGGTCTGTGTTGTATTCTACCACTGAAATGACACTAATCGTCAGTTGCAAGCAACGGCCTAGAGGCTCTTGAAAAGATCAGGAAGGTCATGTCTGTCATCAAGCCAGATGGACAACCTTACGACTGTGTGATCATGGATATAGAGATGCCAGGTGAGTCGAGTATGGGTTTACTGCACAGTGTTGATGCACCAGTGATGGATGGTCTCACAGCTGTCAGACATGTCCGAGCGGAGGAAGCAGCTGGGATGTTGTCACGTAGTTCTGTTGTCGCTTTGAGTGAGCTGAGATCAAAAGACATCATTTCGAAGCTCATGAACAGCCGGTAACGCCCGACAGGGCCAGATTGATGAAGCAAGACGTATGGGTATGGACGATGTAGTGATCAAGCCTTATAAGATTGTGAGTGCAAGGATTATTCCATGTGGCTCACGATCAGGATCAATTATTACAGAAGATAGACGAAGTGACCAACTCTTCGATTCCAGAACTATAAGTCGATTAAGGGACATCTGCCGTCTCCCATTATTCCCTCCTACTCTCACATACGGACAATGATGACATCGGACATTGGGAGTACTCGTAATCGTACCGACAGTTTATAATATAGTAGTGTAGCATAGACCAAACACATGTTGTTCTCCCGGGTACTTGGAAACGGTTCAGACCTATATGTATGCATGCGTGATATCTTCGTCACAAAACCTCTGCTTGACCAGAGAGGACAAAAGTCTCGACTAGACGATACTTGACCAAGTGGGTGGAACCTTTTGCCAATGCGGCTTGTTCTCCGCTGAGTGTCAGTGTGGGTGTTTCCAATCGACCAAATGGCCCTCAGCCAAGCGAGTCTTGATATCATGATGTCGACAAAAAGAAGTCCGAGAGGGATGATGAGGAGGAGCGATTGACCAACCTGTCTAGTATGATTTCCCCACAATCACGTATACAGTAAATTAACACGGGTAAGTTCGGATTTGGCCTGGTCACTGTGGATGAGCGAAAACTCAAATAGCATGATATAAGTACAGAGAGACTGGCCTGCCATCCAGCGGACCTCAGCTTATTCTTCTTCAAGAAACACAAAGCGACGTTTCCACCTTTCTTAGATCGATTGCCACTGGTCTGATGGAGACAGCGTGGATAAGTGAGACATGAAGGAAAAGAGGAGGAAGCAGTGATTGACGATAAACTCACCCATCGATAATCCATCACCATACGTATCATCCATTTTCCTTAACCATTCTGGTAAACTATCAAGAACAGAATGAGAATAATGTGTATGAAGTAATTCTGTATATCTTTGAGCGTGTGATAGTTCTGCACCTGATAATAAACTGTGTAAAGAAGGAGTTAAAATGATGTGATAAGAATATTTTTCGATCTGTTGATCAATAATCATATCTTGTCGTAAACCACTCAACACCTTTTGACATCCTACACCTACCCTTTTGATCCGGTACCTGTACACCAAATGAGAGTGTTTAACGCTTTCGGAAGACTCCTGCCTTTTTGCCTCAAGTCACTTGTCTGCCGTTGTTGAGAAGAAGACTCATAAAACGTAGATGATGGAGGGCAGTTATTGGAAAGGACGAAATATGACGAACACAGCACGAGGTACTGGTTTCATGGTGATGAGGGTATGAAGTAGTGGGAAGATACGAAGACGATATGACTCACTTTATGTAGTCTACATCGGACATATGACCTTATTAAGTATTTTACTCTTTCCATTTCTGTTTGAACTAAAACTAATTTGAAATGTTCTTCTTCTGAAGTATCTGGATCGGATTTAAGAGTATCGACTAATTTTTGCTATTTATCAAAATTCACATTTTCGACCTTCTCTTTCTCAATTCATCTTCTGACCAAGTCTCATCCTCTCATCCTACCTCTCTTGGAAACAACAGTAGGAGAATTCTCTTTCCCGCTCAGTATCATCGACGTGACTAGCGCATGTGCAAGGTTTGAAAGTCAAATGACCAGTGTTGGGGATGAGGATACTTGGACCAACAAAGTCCACTTAGCGTGTCCCCTTCTCTTCTTTTGTCGCGCGAGTCGGCGATTGACAAACCGGAAGGTAGGGTATCAGGTAAGATATATAACTTTAATTGATATCTAGGCGATAGATAAAAGAAACAGAAAATGTCACTTACTTGTTGCTCTAATTTGTCCATTAAAGAATCTACTAATTCACCTTCCCAAGCTAATATCCCACCTGTCCCTCTTTCCCTAGTCCAAGCCTTTCCCAATCTTCTCACTTCTCCTTCTTCCAACTCATCTTCATCTTCTTCCTCTTCCATTCCTTCTCCAAAACCATCCTCATGATCGGTCCGGATTGCAGGACGGGGAGAAGCGGTAGCTTCCAATCGAGACAAAAAAGAATCTTGGGTTATAGTCGATCGGGAGGATGAAGCGCGGGAGGAAGAAGCTACGGGATGAAGTGGTGGAAGTTCAGGTGGTAGTTGTGGGATCTCATCGTCTGAATCTGGTTCTTGGAAGAATGAGCTCATCTCGACTTCGGATCTCTTATAGAAATATCACTTGTCAACTCTGTGTCAAACTCCATGGCAAGAGATATTTGGTGGAGAGCAAGTCATTCCGTCGGAAGTAGAGTTAGTTATGCCAGAATTTGGATAGGCGTGCAATGTCAGCACGCGTCTCGACGCGTCTTACTCGGACATTCCGCTTTGCACTGAGAGAACAAGAAAAGTGTACTCTAAGTAGTTGGTAGAACTTATCACAGAATTTCTAAGAATATCGAGGACAGTCAAAGAAGTTGTAATATCATCATGCCATCCTTGACAGATTCTCTAGCAAATTTATCTATTCAATCCGAATCAATATCTCAACTCGCTTCTCTAAACTCCAGACCAGCAGGGCCTTACACACAAGCATATCTCTACCTCCCCGATTCCCTCGCAGCGGGACACGGAGTCACCGGACTTATTCGGGATGCTCAAGAACCCGAAGTGAGATTATTCAAGTTTATAGGAGAGACAGATGTGACTGGTGCAGGAGGTGAGAAAAGGGTGGAGAAGAGAGAAGGGATTGTTACTCCTTTGAAAAGATTGAAGAGAGATCAAGGGGATAGAGGTGATGTAGAAGTGATTTTGAGAACGGCTTTGAAATTGGTGGATGATTAGTGAGTCTTCCCTTTTCTACCTTTCTCAACTCTACCTCTTCTCTCACTATCATCTTTGTCTTTCTTGATCTCTTCGTAGGGGAATGACTCCTGGTTTCTTGCAAATTTATATTGTCCCCCTCGGCAGTTGCTCCTTCGCTGTCTCGGTCATTCCATGCCCAGTTCTTCATTGCGCCTCTTTCATGTCAATAGGAGCTATAGGTATGGGAGATAGTGAACACAGCAATCCATTAATAATATATATCAACTAACAATCAGTCGTCCTATGCCAAGAGCCAGAGCACACATTGCAAACCTTCTCGAAACACATCAAAAACAACAAGATCGTATTCTTCAACTCGAAAGTCAAATCCAACATGTCAGTCCTTCTTCTCCAACTCACTCTCAACTAACTTGACCAGCTCAACAATCCATCTATCAAACCTTCACCACCCCTTAAACCCAAAATATCTCTTTCACCTTCCTCAAAGATCACTCCGTCAAGTCCAAACGTCAAATTAACACCTGACGAAGCTATAAAAGCAGAAGAAGAATCTCTCAAAACTCTCGAATCATCCTTACAAATACTACGTCGTCAAACGATTCAAAACACTTCTCCTCATTCTTCTAAAATCAACACCGTATCTCCTCAATCAACAAGAAAACAAATTTCACCTCGATCTGAAAAGAAAAGTACGTCTCCACAAATGTCCAAGATGAAATCTATCTCAACACCGGCCAAAACACCTTTACCGAATATTACCAACTCTCTCGTTAATGGTACAACTCCTCATAGACATCTTGGAACTATCAATCGGTTTTCTCCTCTGAAACTTTTAGGTACACCAAGGGCAGGAGTGGGACCTAGTGGATTAGGAGTGAATGAAGATAAGAGTATATTTGGGAAAAGACTTTCGAGGTCGGTCATTAAGATCAGACCTGTTTCACTGGATTTACCACTACAACCACCGTCTATCGATATACACGAGGAGACGCAGAATGACGAGGATGGAGAAGAAGGTGATGTAACGATTAGATTATCATCATCTACGAATTTGTTGAAGAGTCCTATTGTCGCTGGAGATACTACTCCGAAGAAAGATCAAACGTCTGATAAAGCACAAGATGGTTTGTTAGATGTCAAAGATGCAACACCGAGGAAGGAAGTGACGCCGACTAAAAAGATTACACCAAGACGATCTGACATTTCGTCCAGTTCAATCAGATCACCCATGGGTACAAGGGTAGAAGGGGTTAATGTGACTTTGGAAAATGTGAGAATAGCCGTGGTGAGTTTTTTACTTTTACTACCCAGCTCTGTACGATCTACTTTCATCCACGCTTCTTTCTTTCTGTCTCTTCCGCTTGGTTGAGTGCTTTTGGGAGCGCATTCGAACGTGTCGTTCGCGATCACATCCCAATAAATGCCATCTAGGCATGGGAGGGACATTAGCCAGGCCGGTTGAGATGGGGACTGTGAGGCCCGAGTAGAAAAGAAAAGAAGAGTATTTTAGGACTTACCAATAGACGAAAATATGGGAAACCCTTGCGGAGCTTATGCGGACTGGTCGAGATAACCCTTCTCATACCATCCCAGATACAGTGTAAGTCTTCTTTTCTCATCCACCATTCTCTGACCCGTTTTCTCCCTCTTACACCTCTAAGCCTCTCAAAGAGCCAGAATCAAGATTCAAAACCTACATTTTCTTTCTTACCGAGATCTATACTCTTCCTCCGGCGGTATACACATATTCTGGTAGAGAGAGGCTACACGAAGAAAGAGACATGGGACATGGGACGCTCCCTGATTCACAGGAAACACCTCCATTACCTCTCCATGGCAGATCCCGCCCCACCTCCTTCACCTAGCTCAGCATCTACCTCCACCCTTTCCTCTACCATCGTCCCAGCGCAACCTAAACCGAACCCTATCAAACCCCAAGACATCCTCATTGCTCACTTGTGTCTCCTCCTTCTCCGCTCTGCCTCACCTGGAAATCCCGATGGCGGTATGGCGATGAATGATGTCAAAGACAGATTAGCCGCTGTTGTCAAAGCCAGAGGATGGGAGGATGCGGCGGGTCAAGCTACAAAGGTCGTCTATGCCGCTGTGGGTAGACGGACGGTCAAGATTGATAGACGTGGTGGAGGTGGGGGTAGGATCAAATTTGCAGATTAATTTCACAATCACGAATGATCTTGTCAGTATCATATCTGCTCAAATCGTCACAGCAGGTGGAAATGATGACTATTCCTTCATGATCTATGTACATCGCTACTCACTTAGATACTTCGATTACTGCTTCTCGCTCAGCTCTGCCACACCAGGCAAAGTCTATCGTGTCAGCGTACCCTACTGAATTGTCTTTAATAGTATGAAGAAAGAGAGGGGAGAAGAGATGACAAGAGGTTTCGCACCTTTCCTTCAAGCAACTCCAAGCTCGCACCACCTCCAGTGGACACATGACTCAATTGATCTTCTTTACCTGCGTTCGCGACCAACGTCGCAGTGTCACCACCTCCGACAATGACAGTCGCACCGTTCTTGGCAGCTTTGATGCACGCCTCCAGCAAGGCGTTCGAGCCACCGGCGAAAGCAGGGAATTCGAATACACCAGCGGGGCCGTTCCACAGGATCGTCTTTGCTTCCGCGACGGTCTGAGCGAAGAGCTCGTTCGATTTAGGTCCACAATCGAGTCCTTGCCAATCCGCGGGTATCCCGGTCTCGTCAGTAGCGGACCCAGTCTGCATGTCAGTTTTAGTCAAGCGTCACCACCAAGCTACTGACATTGGCATCTTTGTCGAACTTGTCTGCAGTCACGTAGTCAACGGGGAAGACGAGCTTGACGTTGTTCTTCTTTGCCTTCTCAACGAGGTCCTTGACTTTCTGAGAGCCTGCTTCGTCGAAAAGGGATTGACCGATCTGACGCATCAGTCAAAAGTCTTCATTGAATTAAGGTGTACACGTACCTCCACATTTTCAAGCGTCTTCTTAAAGGTAAATGACATGCCACCGCAGATGATCAACGTGTTGACCTGTGATATCAGCGAAATTCCGAGTGTCGCATTGAGAATCACACATACCTGGTCCAACATGTTTTCAATGAGCTGAATCTTGTCGGCCACCTTGGCACCACCGAGGATGGCAAGGAAAGGACGTTCAGGGTTTTCGAGGACTTTGGCAAAGTATTCAAGTTCTTTCTTCATCAAGAACCCAGCTGCACGTTTGGGTAACTGAACGCCGACCATGGAAGAATGAGCACGGTGAGCTGTGCCGAACCTTCATATTCAATACAAGACCACTTCAGTCATGAGTGATTCTCACGCATCGTTGACATAGACTGTCCCAAGGGCAGTGAGCTCCTCTCTGAACTTTTTCACACTTTCGGGGTCGGCTTCAAGTCAGTTTACATACGAATATTGATGGATTCGACTCACCCTTAATCTTCTCATCACCTTTCTTTCCCTTACCCTCCTCTTCAACGTGGAACCTGAGGTTTTCCAAGAGGAAGATCTGACCGTCTTTCCCTTCCAACACAGCTTTCTGGATCTCCTCCCCCACGCAGTCAGGGAGAAAGGTGACCTCTTTGCCGAGCAGCTCAGACAATTTGGTGGCTACCGGCTTGAGTGAGTACTTGGGAATGGGTTGACCATCGGGTCTACCCAAGTGAGACATGAGGATGACAGACTTAGCGCCTTGCTCGAGAGCATATTTGATGGTGGGAAGAGCGGCGACGATACGCTGGGAATGTCAGTGGCCGGAGTGAGGGTGCAGACAACCACTTACAGCTGGGTTTGTGATATTAAGCTCTTTGTCCTGTCTGTATATATCAGCAGTGTGCAGATGAAAGGGATGAGATGGACTAACGGAACGTTAAAGTCGACACGGATGAGAACACGTTCGTCCTTCAAGTTGACGTCGGTGATAGACAATTTCGATGAGAGAGACATGGCGATCGTTGATTTCAAGATCTGCGTATGAATGAAAAGCTGATAACAGTATGCAGCAAAGGCGATAGTCAAAGATAGTATAAGTAGTCGGAAAAGAGGTTGCGTGAGAGTAGGAGTGGGCGTGGGCATACAATGGAGGGATGAGGAGAGTTTAGGGGTCCCTTCCGTCAGCCTCCCGGGAAATCTAGGACAAGGGGATCGCGTGTATCCTGGCTTTACCGAGTTACATGATGGGACATAAGGACCAGTGAGAAAGACTACTCACTTTGTGAATGGAGTACGAGTATTACGGATAGAGAACCAGATGTCAATGTGTGGAATGCGTTCATAGAAACACCAGTGTCGTCACTGGTAGGCCGTCGGCGTTAATCGGGAATTTCAGTGGAATGGGCCCCCCCCCCCACCCACTCACCCACCTTCCCCATCTCCATCTCAACTTTCTCTCTCCTCACCTCTTTCTCCTCACCTATCACCTCCATGGTAACCGTCTTACATCCTCACAGCAAGCAGTTACATTCATCATCCTCGCAAAGAAACGAGACGAGCGGTCAGCTGAGAGCAGGCGCTGTTCCTTTTCGACCTAGTAGCACCTCCATCCCGTCGTCCTCCGTCGGTGAGTCACCTCACTCTGCATGTCGAGTGTCATATTGATATCATACAGCAGTCGGCTCTCCTAGCAGCTCTGGTTCTCATAAGCCCCCTGCAGCTCCCAAACCTCTCTCATCTGGTATCCATCCTACTTTTGCAGGAGAATTTCGTTCTTCGTCGGGCGCTTCGAAACTCCGAAATCCCGAGACTAGAGTCGTAAGTCGAAATTTCGCTTGGACCCTCTCTATCTTCCCTCTTCCCTCTCCGTTGCCACTCCATTCCCTCGTTGACCATACAGCCAAAACCTCTAGATCCTGCCCTCGAAGAAAAAATCAAACGCAACCGTCAAAGATCTGAAGAGCTGGAGCGGAGGCATAGGGTGAGTACACAACTCCTGCCTGTAGAGTCCCTTCACTGACACGACAGCAAGTGGAGCAAGAGGCAGCCGACTACCGAGAAGAAATCAAACGAGCATCAGCAGAGGCTAGACGTCGAGCTGAGGTTGAGGCCATGGCCGTCGAGGAGAACAATCGCGCTCGCGAGGCTGCTCGTCAGCGTAAGCTTGACGCGTCGGCTCCCTGGACTCCCACTCAGTACTCTCATCGATCGGGAGCCAAGTCGAGTGAGGCTGGGGGACTCAGCGACCGGTGAGCTCGATCTCTTCACATGACTGTGGAAGAGACGAGCTCTTGATCTTGTACAAAGTGTAATCGTATATACCAATATGTCCGCCCTCGAGCGGTTTGTATCTGTTTCTCCCTCCCCAATTTCTCACCGTTCATCATCGCGCTGTGATGTCGAATCGGCCACTAACTCTGTCTGTCATTCCATTTACATAGTCTTTTCTGCGTACAATGCTCATCTACTGACACTCGCGCCTCAGCGAACAATCTTTATCTGAGGTTTTGTATAATGTCAAGACGAAAGAGCATAGTATATTGATGCCGACTTCGACTTATCCGGCTCAGAGGCCAGCTGTCGCCACTCGTGAGGTACGTAATAGTGCTCTCTGACCATCCGCTGCTCACCTTTAGCCCCAATCTCCCCGCAACCCCGAGGATCGAGGTTTCCCGAGCGACTGGTCGACTGCCCAGGTTGGATCTCTTATCCGTTGACAGTATTAGCTGACATGTCGCAGAAGCCTCGACGAGACCCGCGTGACCTGACCTTGGGGTTCTCCCCTGGCTACGGGCTGAGAGATGTTCCGGTGAGTATCATGCTCGGCAGAAGTGAGCTTACATGTAGCCTCATCTCAGTGAAGATCAGGGCGCACACAGAATGTATCCCGCTCCGAGTGTCGTGGCTCCCCCAGTCAACGCCGACGATGGGTGGGGCTCTGACCCCGAGCCCAGTCCGCGACCATCCCCCGCTCTCCAAACCCCCGACACGGCACGATTCGAAAACACCGGACTCCGAGGGTTAGAATATCATCGGGAGAGCATCGTCGATGCTGACGACGGTGGTTGGGGAGTGCCTGTGAAAGAGTATGATTCAGAGCCACCATCTCCAGATCCACGCCCAAACAGCGGCGGGTCTTATGTTCCGTGGCAGCCTGTCCAGTGAGTTCTTGTGATCTCATACCCAGGACACCTCGCTGAGCTATCAGATACTCAAGCGAGAGCAGTCTTCCGGAGCCAATCTCCCGGGACGAATTGCTCGAAGGCTTAAGCAAGATGAGTTTGGCCAGACGACCCGTAGAGGAAGACCGACCCGTGGGCTTCCGGCATACACTGGATGGGAGAAGTCCGGGCGATCAAAACAGAAGAGGGTTCCAGACAGACTTTCCGGATGTCTTACCTCAAGTGCATGAAGATCGGCCTGCCCGTGAGCGTGGCAGATTCAGTGGGGGTTGTCGTCGGTGTGGGGAGGACGGTCACTGGGTGCGTCCATATGCCTTGGTCACGTCACTGGGGTCGGATCATGACTGATACTTTAGGCACAGGAATGTCCTCAGACTGAGGCCTCCGGTAGGTTCGGCGACAGCACATGCCGACGATGCGGGCAAGAGGGACACTGGGTGAGCCAACTGCTTTCTGTCACGTCGATTCTGACTTTCCAGGCGCGCGAGTGTCCGCAAGTAGGAGAGTTCAGTGACACATGTCGAAAGTGCGGTGAAGGGGGACATTTTGTGAGGCCATCCATTGCTCTCCATCGGTCTCCACTCATGCGCAGGCTAGAGACTGTTCGAATCGTCGAGCGGGTGCAGACCGAGGGTGTTTCGGCTGCGGCGAGACGGGGCACATCGTAAGCATATCTACCGTGGTGATATCCTCCCCTGATCATCAGTCTCGCGATTGCCCGGAGAATAGAACGCCTTTGGCCCCCGAAGCTGTTGATTCGCTTCCAGCTCGCTTGTCAGGTTGGGACGAAGAAGCCCCTGAAGAGCGTGGCGATGTTCCTCCTGTTCAACGTAGACACCCCACCATTCATCCAGACCGACTGCGTATGCTGGGAGGCTTGCCTAACACTTCCTATAACACGCAACCCCAACCTCCTCCCCCAACGACGAGATGGTCTGATCAGCGCGATGGCCGCTCGGCTGCCCTACTCCCTGCAGTCACAAATCGTCAAACGGGACGTCCGGGCGACAACGTGCCCGTCCCTGTCGTCAGAATTGGTTCATTCAAGCCGACGCCCGAAGATGACGATGACGGCTGGGGTGCTCCTGCGGCTCGGGCTCCGGCGCCTGCCCCGCCCGTCGCGGAGAAGCCTGCGGATGATGATCCTTACGATGGGTGGTGAAGGGCTCCAAGTAGGTGTATTCTTGCCGTTTGGGGGATTTGCTAAAACTTAGACTACGAGCATACCCCTGTCGATATCGAGGCAGAAATCATCGCTCAAGTTGGTGTCGCATGTAAATAGTCTGTTTAGTCTCCCAATCAACACCACCATGCCCACTCAAAGTTCGTTCAACAGAACGTCGCATATATATCACTCGATATCATGCATCATGTCTCCTCGTATATTCCATTTCAAGTCTTTTGCGCACGAAGGAGGTTTACCATTTGACCAAACGAGCCATTGGTGTGGACGCCGATAGCTTCCGGAACGCGGATGAGCGGGCCGCCAAGCTGAGGGTCAGCGAGACGTGGAAAGTCAGAGAAGATTTCGCTCACCCGGGCCATTTTCTGTGCATCTTTCGAAGCTTGATGATCCTTTGTAGGATGTTGCTGGTGGTGAGCGATGGTGACATGGGAACCACAATAACTTGGACTGACCTCGAGCCAAAGTCGACGACGCTTGGCCGCTTCTTCTCTTTGAGGTTTCGATTTATCATATTCTTCCTGCTCTTCCGGTCTGTTCGTCAATTTTTCTCTTCCTTCTTCTCGACGATCCTCCTTGTCCCATCAGAGTGGAAATGGTAGAGCAGTGAAAGCAGGTAATCCAGTGATTGATGTAGAGATGAAATTGAAGAACTCACGTCATTTGCCATTCGTCCAACCATACATTCTCCCTTTTCTTCGAAACTTCTTTCTCGCCCTCTTTCGCACCCGTCTTGTTTTTCTCCTGTAACTGTTTGAGAGTGGCAGATACTGCAGAAAGTATAGAAGTAGGTTGTGTTTGTTGTGTTGGTGTAGGCGGTGGGATTTTCTTCTTAATCGCTGCTTGACCTTGACCTGAAGGTCTAGGTCTAGCAATAGGTTTCATCCCAATATGTCCCTCATGATCCGATTTACCACCTTTCACTTTCGACTTTATTCCAATTTCTTTCTCTACATCCATCTTCTCCGATCGAGTGTTTTCGACCATGAAATCAAACTTGTTCTTCCCTTTCTTCTTCTTGATCATGATATCATCATGATTCTTCTGATCATCCGATTGGGCAGTCTCAACAATATGAGAAGATCCAATGGTCGATCTTAATTCTTCCGTGTTTTGAACTTCGAATTCAGGTAAAAATTCTTCTTCTCCTTTTTGTCGTTTTGATTTCGTTGGACGGATCACTTCTTCTTCCGAAGTAGAAGATTCGTCCGACGAAGTGAAAGATGGACTTTTGAGTTTTCGTTTGTTCAAGGATTTATCTTTCTTCTTCTTCTTCTTCTCGAAGTTATCACTTTCGTAGTGTTTCATCTTGACGTCGTCGTCCTCTAAAATTTCACTCCCAAATATATCTTCAGCATCCTCTACTTTACTTTCTGCTACTTCGGTTGTTTCTTTGCTTTCTTCGACTGGTTTAGTCTCTTCGGATTCTTTCTTCCCTTTTCCCTTGTTTGTACGGGTTTCTGTGATGGCATGAGGAACAGTAAGTTTGATCTTCAAACCTGAAGAAGATCCGCTCTTCCCAGTATCACCATTTTTCACAGGTTCGCCACTACTCCCAACATTTCCGGTGATCAGAGGTTCGCCAGTGTTCACCGGCTCACCAATATTGCCAGTCTTCCCACTTGCACCAGTCTTTTCAGGCTCGAGGATCTTCTTCGCTCTTGTTCGAGATGTCGTCAAATGAGAGAAGAAAGATTCATCCGGTTTCGTCGTGACCTTCCTCGTGATTGGTTTCTTCTCTTTCTCCTTCTCCTGCTCCTTCTCTTTCCCCCTATCCTTTTCTTTTTCTTTTTCCTTTCCTTTTCCCTTTTCCTTTTCCTTTTCCTTCTCCTGCACCTTTCCCCTCGTTTGAACAGTCTTTACCATAGGTTTTTCTACTGGTGTGGTCACTTGATTTCTGGTCACCTTCAGATCCGCCGGTTTTCCACGAGTCCCCTTAGGCTTGTTTCTATCCCTTATCGCCTGTGGAAAAATCTGAAAAGTGCATCGTTGTCCTCTTTTCCTACATTTCACGCATGTCGGTTGGTCAGGTCGATCTTCATCTTCATCAGCTGTCGGAGGAGGGGATGGTGAAGAACCAGAAGGAGGTTCTTCACATCTTTGTCTTTGACCGCGCTATAAATCAACACTCCTTTTTCTCTTTCTACTATATCTCCTAAACATGGAGACGATGTGAAGTGAGGACTCACACAAAGATCACAATTTATCCAAATCTCAGAACGACTAGTCTCAGCTTTGACGGAAGTGTTCACCGATGATGGAGCTCCAGGAGTGGACGCATCGATAATTGTTGAATCTTCTTTTACCTTGCGTGTTCTTGTTTCACGTCGTTGAAGTTTGGGAGGGGAGACATGTCTCGCAATTTCTTCCACTACGGCAGTATCAGGCGGTGGAGTTTCAGGTGGAGGGGCAGGAGTTGAATCGTCGGGAAGGATTGCTTGAGAAGATAAAGAATCGAGGGAGGTAAGAGGGGAATTAAGACTGTCAGACTTGTCATCAGCATCGGGTTGATTTTCGACCGTATCGGATCGATAGGATTCCCGTCGCTTGTTTTGGGCTTTCTTCGCCAGTCGACTCGACATATCTTTTCGTCGATTTGAGAAAACAAATTAGACGTTATCGGTCGGAGTGTCAACCATGGAATTATGTGATGAAAGATTCGTATAGGACGAGAAAGGAAGTGGCTGTTATGGGAAGGATGAGTAGAGGGAGTAGGTGAGACGTTCTAAGGGTATTCCGTGATCAATGGCTGGGTAGACGAGGTTGTGTCAATGGTATAATTGATATCACTAAAGAAAAGAAACACGAAAGAAGGATGGAGAGATATGTATGGTTGCGACAAGAAAGTCGTGATGTGATGGATGGGTCGGAGTTGCCGGAGGTCGCTCGGTTGCGAAGACATTAGACGTCAACAACATATTGTCATCTCTACATCAACCTTGTTTCCTTTTCTGCTAGCTGATCAGTTGGTTCACATGGGTCCCTATAACCCCTACAAGTCAAATAGTGCACGAGTACTGCTGAAGCTCTCATTTGTCCTGTCTGGGTCATAGAATGACGTCCCCCGTCCCCGAGTCACTTCCACTAATCCTGAACAACTCCAACATCTCGAAGACGCCGTTCGCTTAAAACACTTCGCCCTACGCTGGACTCGCAGAGGAGGAGAATCCCCTTCATATGTCGGATCAATAGTCCATAATGTCGTATTTCTCGTTTCCCTTCTCAGCCTGCACAGTCATTCAGCAATATCCGAAGAAACACCTTGCAAGGCTGAAAAGTATTCTTGTGTATATACGAGTCTCACCACCGGATTCCTTCAGGATCACCTGGCGAGTCCCGTTGACCCCGTGGAGACTTCGACTTGCCATCATTGGATATGTCTAACGATGACTACCAGATAACGTGGGGATGTAGGTGGACGAAGGATGACCCCTTTGCTTCCTCTCAAAAGACAGACCTCACTCAAGTCCTCAATTGTCGAACCACCACTCCCTTTCGAATCCCACCTGGCGCAAACGGAACACCCACTTAAACAAGCAGACTAACGTATATGGTGAACCGCTAGTTAAATCAAAACGCATGCACAGATCATCACCATAACCGCCTTTTCGATTCTGGCCATCCTACTCGTTGTGATGCTCATGGAAGCAGACTCCGGGGCTGACGAAGACAACCATGAAATGGAGCCAAGCGACCCCAGTGAACCCAAGCAACAGCCTTGTGAAGACTACGGAAACGGGAGGATTACTGAAAACGGCGTCACTCCCGTTTCCGTCTCGATACATTTTGCTTCCTTCTTCGTCGATCGTGATCGCTTTCGCCCTCGAACACAGCACTTGCTATTCGCGTTGGAATTTTCTGTGATGGATCCGTAATGGTACCATAGTCCCCGTCCTCAGAGCTCACTACTGAACGGTTCATAAAGGCTTGAGAATTCACCCGTTAGACATACAGATCCCACCTTTCGAACAAGCCTTAATCCCGACCAACCGACCAACGAACCATCCTCAACCTACTCTCCTCTGACTACGCGCGCGTCAACTGAATCTTCGTGGGCACTTTTTGGTCTAAAATTTCGTTACTAGCTGATCCTCTAGAACTTTACGTTGTCTGCGGGACTGACGCTTGACTGAATAGCGGGAAGTCGCTCGAGGTTGTCACTGACCCGCAGATAACTGAGAAGTATATTAAGCACGACGTGCAAGGCTTAGGATTTTCAACATCTTCTCTCTCTCTCTCTCCTATACACCTTGACCCCTCTCCTACTTCTCATCTCATCTTGAACCTCGACCCAGACTCATCATTCTCATCTCTCTCGACTCAAGTTTATCAATCTTAGACTCAGACTGACACTAGAAACCTCCCTGAAACTTCTTTAATTCGCACTCTAATCAATTCTCGTCTCCGAATATCTCACGACCGGCAACAACATGCTCTCCACTCTCCTTCCCTTGGCGTTATACGCTCTTCCCTTCGCTGCGGCAGGATATCAGCTCCCCGATAACTGGCAAGATCTAGCTCTCGCGACCTCCCCCGACGTCTATCGTAATTTCTCTTCCACCCATCTGACCGCTCGTACTTCCACGACGACCACCGAAACATGTGCCAAAGTCGCAGGTACTTGGGGTACGGTCAAATACGACTTTGGATGTTTGTGTATGAGTGATGTGGACGATTACGCTGCCGACAATCATATCGATAATAATATCGTCTCTTTGATCAAATACTATGTAAGTTTGTTCATCTTCCCTAGGTGTACTCCCACTGACCAGCCAGATTGCTTATACCGGTGACACGAAGAGTTATCCTATCAACGCTCAACCCACTTGTGATGGTAAAGGCGGTTTCGATTGTGGTGAATATCAACTCTCCAACGGTGCTTGCGTTCGTCCTACCGTCAACACCGTCGTATGTCCTTCCGGCTACTGCTTAAGCAGTGGACATTGTTGTCCTCGTGGTCAAACCTATAGCAATGGCAAATGTTGTGGTTCCAGCGGTTGTTCTCACTCCGGCACTACCTGTTCCCCTGCCTACTGCAACGGTTACACCTCCAACGGCGTGTGCTGTCCATCCGGTACACCCTCAGGTGGGGTCGGTCAATCTTCCATCTGCTGTCCTTCCGGTCAAGTCGAATCTAATGGACAATGTGTCTGCCCATCTGGACAATCGAAAAACCCAAGCGACTCGACTAAATGTATCACCTCTTGTTCTACCGGCACCAAATTCTGCAACACTAAATGTTGCCCTACGGACGCAACTGAAGTGAATGGACAATGTGTCTGTACCGACAAAAATGAACAACTCTCCTCCGATGGTAAATCATGTATCAGCAAGTGTTCTACCGGTATGAGTTACTGCAACACCAAATGCTGCCCCACCGATGCCACCGAAATCAACGGACAATGTGTGTGTACCGACAAAAACGAACAACTCTCCTCCGATGGCAAGTCGTGCATTAGCAAGTGTTCTACTGGTATGAGCTTTTGCAACTCTAAATGCTGTCCTACCGACGCCACCGAAATCAACGGTCAATGTGTGTGCAAAGATAAAGGTGAACAATTATCATCAGACGGTAAATCCTGCGTCAGCAAGTGTACCACCGGTATGAATTACTGCAACACGAAATGTTGCCCTTCCGACGCTTCCGAAGTTAACGGCCAATGTGTTTGTAACGATAAAGGCGAACAACTCTCCTCCGATGGCAAAACTTGCATTAGCAAATGTACCACCGGTATGACTTTCCGAACTACGAAATGTTGTCCCAACGATGCGACGGAAGTCAACGGACAGTGTGTTTGTACGGATAAAGGAGAACAATTATCGTCGGATGGGAAAACTTGTGTTAGCAAATGTACGACGGGTATGACATTCCGAACTACGAAATGTTGTCCCGATGATGCGACGGAAGTCAACGGACAGTGTGTTTGTACGGATAAAGGAGAACAATTATCTTCAGATGGGAAAACTTGTGTCAGTAAATGTTCAAACGGAATGAGTTGGTGTACAAGTAAATGTTGTCCCACTGGATCTACCGAAGTAAACGGCCAGTGCGTATGTTCGAACAAACAACAAACCCTTTCAAACGATGGAACTCAATGTGTTAACAGATGTTCCAACACCGCTTGGACTTATTACTCGACCATGTGTTGTCCTTCCGGTTCTACCGAAATTAACAAACAATGCGTTTGTTCCGATTCTCAACAAACAATCTCCGGTTCTGGATCAGCCATGCAATGTATCGATCGTTGTACCAACGGATGGAAATTCTACAACACCATGTGTTGTCCTTCTGGATCTACCGAAGTCAACGGTAAATGTACTTGCACGAGTTCTCAACAAACCATGACCGGTACCGGTTCCAACATGCAATGTACCGATCGTTGCCCGAACGGACACACCTATTGCAGTACCCAATGTTGTCCACCTGGATCTACCGAAATCAACGGTAAATGTGTCTGCACCAGTTCTCAACAAACTATGACCGGTTCAGGATCCAGTATGCAATGTACCGATCGTTGCCCTACCGGACATACATACTGCAACACACAATGTTGTCCTCCTGGTTCAAACGAAGTCAACGGTAAATGTGTCTGTACGGATTCTCAAAAGACTATCACCGGATCAGGATCTAGTCAACAATGTACTTCAAGATGTACAGGTTCTCAATCCGGTTGGACATATTACAACACTCAATGTTGTCCTTCTGGAGCAACTGAAGTGAACGGTAAATGTGTTTGCTCCACCAACTCACAAACTTTATCTTCGGACGGAACGAAATGTGTGGATAAATGTGCTTCAGGTTATTCATGGGGTACAACACAATGTTGTAAAACATATTTAACCGAAACCAATGGTAAATGTGTTTGTTCACAATCCGGTTATATCGATAACGGTTCATCATGTGTACCTCAATGTACTTCTTCAGAAACTTATAATTCAAACACTGAGAAATGTGAAGCTAAATGTATCGCATCGGATGGATACGTTTATTCAGTAGGATATAACGGAGTTGGAAGATGTTGTAAAACAGGTCAAACAGCTTGTCAAACTGTTTGTTGTCCTGTTGGTCAAGAAGAAGTCGGTAACACTGGTCATTGTTGTTTACCAGGATCAACTTATTCAAACGGTCAATGTCATTCACCAACAATGGTACCACGTCGTAGAAACTTGAATCAAAAGAAAGAAATCCAAACTACAATCTTCGGTTTAGAAGAGAATAAAGCTGCTAACCTTTGTCCTGTCGGTTTGGCAGCTTGTCCTATTCCAGGTAGAATGAACGATTACGAATGTCTCGACGCGATGAACGATCTTCAATCTTGTGGCGGTTGTACTTCTATGGGTACAGGAATAGATTGTACAGCTATCCCTGGTGTTAGATGGATGGGATGTAACGTTGGTAAATGTGAAGTTTACAGTTGTAAGGCAGGTTTCAAGAAAGTTGGATCGAATAGGTGTGTGAGAGTTTAGTTGGGGATGAGAGATGGAGAAATCTTGGATTATCATTTATATATACACTCTTTTAGGCATTTTAAGCATGGGTCATCAGTCTCTTTTATTCAATCTTTAGACATCTTAATAAGTCTTATGAATCATTTGAGGCTTGCTTCGTTTTTCGCTGCATCTTATGAAACTGCCTTTCTCTTAATCGCTAATCTTAGACAATCGATTTCGACACGATATCTGCCTCATCACTTTGTGTGTTCAAGGTTGCGCTGGGAAGAGTCGTCATTTGAGGTAGAGTACCTAATGCATCCACTTGGGTCCAATTGGGTACCATTATTCAAAGCTAGGCCACCAACTCTCCACCCTTCCACGTTGAAACATGACCACCGGAATGGCTCCATATTTAAACGGATTCCCCTCCCAAACGGAAAAAGCCAAATTCGAATCCGTTTCCACTCCAAAGATCTCATCCACACCACTGGAAATAAGTTCCATAGCTAAGATATCTTTATCCATTCCTAACGCCCTCGAAGGAGCTTGACTAGCCCAACCTGCTTCCCACCATAAATCACGTACCATCCTATCATCTGAATGTCAGCTGGACTATGGACCAATTCACTGCACAACCCCTTCTTCTTTCCAATTCTTTGCGGATCCATTGGATATAGACTATCCCACATTCTTACGAAACCTGGGTGACTTGAAGTGGTTATGAGGTGGGTGACTTGTGCGGATCATAATATGTCAGGAATCAAAAGCACTCACCTCCAGCAGCCAAAGCCACCTTCACACCAGCTTCCATGAGTATCTGAACCGGTGTTGTATCCGTCAATGGAATAGCCGGATGACATCTTTTTTGTTCCCATGTTAAGGGCATACATCTCCATGGAGCTAGTATGACAGGTATACGTGCTCTAGCAAGTGTGGAAGCGACGAGATGAGCTTCAGAACCGCCTATGACAATGATACGGAGGTTTGGAAGGTCTCTTTGCAACCAAGGTAGTTTAGTCATGATGTCCTATTTGTCATTACTCTGTTCCTATTCATTGCAAAAGTGATATATCTACTATATGACTTAAATATGAACTGGCAGGAAGCATATGAGCGAAGTAGGGTGCTGGAACCTTCATGGTGATGCGCGACCAAAGAGGATGAGTATGAAATGTAAGAATGAAGTGAAACTTACGGCACTTTCCACATGAACAGCCAACGGCATTTGACCACTTGCCACAAATTCCCATGTCTCATCCTCAGGTTCTAAGAGTAGATCACGGAGTGTTTGCAATTGACTTGATATAGTCGGTACACGAGCATTCTTCGCAGTATCACCAAGTGTGACATGTAACGCGACATCTTCTTTGATAAATGAATTTTCTTCACCTTCCCCATCTTTCACTTAGCTCGATGTCCAAATTATACATAGAAACACTTACTATTGATAGAAGAATGAAAAGCCATACTGACACCTTTGATGAAACCTCCACCAGCTATACGTATTTGTAAAGTAGGTCCAATAGCACGAGGAGGAGTAATGATAGTTGTCACTCCTACCAGTGCCGCTCGAGAAACATGAATACTGGCTTTTGATAAACCATATTTAGCATGAACAGGATGAAAGTTTGTAGGATCTGTGAGACCATCCGAAGTGGAAGATTCCATCAAAATGTCTGTTAAACCATGCATTGGGGTCAAGGCTGTGAGTCCCTTTAGATCAGCATCAATTCTTGATTTTTTAAACGGCAACATACACTCGGGGGAGATGAAGAAGGAAGATGATGACATACAGGGACTAGATAACCATTTTCCAATTTCATTTCCACCGCACCTCTTCTCATAGCTTGAAGAATGAAATCATCACATTGACCAACACACTCGATTCTTCCATTCAAAATTACCACATCGCCAGTCGCAGAGTTCGATTTCAAGCCGGATGGATGGAGATGCGTTCGAATTGATCGAAATATCACATTCCCTTTTCCAAAAGTAGAGTTCAGTGGTGGAGGTGTTTGAACTATACCTCTTTGTTTCGGAGCATGATGGACCAGAGATGAATTCCAAGTGAGAGATTCTTGATCGCTAGCTCCACCAATAATCTGTTCAGAACCGTCTATCCAAACTTGTAATGGAGACGCTCCTAATTGTAAAGGATGATCATTCCAAACCACCAAATCCGCATCGTAACCTTCTCTGATATAACCCAAACGGTCGTCTAATCCAAGTGCAAGAGCGGGAACTGAGAAAAGAGCAGCGAGAGAGGCTTCGGTGGGTAGACCGAAATTGTGCGTTACTTGAGCTTCGCGGATGGGATATTGACCGTTCAGAGCGGGATGATCGGATACGAGGGCCACTTGAAAACCTGCTTCGTGCATGATCGCTGCGTTGTTTACTGACGCTCTCATGGTTTCCTATCGATGTCAGCTAAGATGCGAGGGATCTTATGATCAGTAGACACTGTGGAATGTCAGGAGCAGGTAGACTCGCTCACAGGTTTGAAACCATATTCCGTGGCGAACAATGCCAAGGTTAAAGGTAAATGAGGACGAAGACGATCTACCATTCTCCATGTCTCTGTGGCATGGTGTAAAGCCGTAATATTGAATTGGTTTTCCTCGGCGGTACGTAAAATCATCTAATTCATCAGAGTCAATCTTTCACCCTCACGATCTTGCATTCTATCTTTTGGCATTGTATGAGTAGTAGAGAATAAAGGACTCACTTCGATATCCTCAGTTTTATAACAATGTACGTTCACTCTCACATCCCCTCGAAGAGTATCGACCAAAGGTTGAAGTTCGAGATCAGATGGATATCTAGTAAGAGGATTAGGAGATTGACACCATTCGTCTTGTTCATCCTTCAAGTTCCTCGCTTTTGACCAGAACTCCCTGAACAAAGCACCTTCTCCTAATCGAGTGCTTGGTGAACCTTTCGATTTAGGATTTTCCCCACATGCCATCTTGAGATACCGTTGTCTTTTTATACTCGCAGGATCGTGAGATTGGACTAACATTCCTTCGACGGATAAATCGGGCATTTCTCGAAGTTTGAGTGAATAGCCTTGACCAGAAATGAGATTTTGTGCTCCGGTGAGGATCAAGGTTGATGTCACGCCTCCTGATCGCTATCTGTGAGTTCCCCCTCTCATCTCTCCTCAACAAGGCCACTCATACTCCTCCTCTGTCCAGATAGAAACAGTAATGTTGAGTGAGGTGCGGAAGAAAGACGAAGCGAATCGAGGTGTAAGTTAAGTAGGTTGAGAGAGAGACACAAGACTCACCACACGTTCCAAAGCCTCATCAGAAGGATCAAACCCATCTATAGCTCTCATATGAGGTGTAACAGGAGAAGATAATTCACTAGTATCTTCACTCGCATGAAATTGAGGTAAAGATCTTGTTCCTAAATGAGAATGCATATCTTTTCTTATTAGCAGACTCCCCTTCTTCCCATTTCGTTTCATGTTAAGAACATACCAATGATACCAGGTGTTAAATATCTTCCCCCTAAATCTTTGACTCGTTTTCCATTGATGGTACCCACATCAGCGATCTTGGTGATTGTTCCTAATTTGACCTCAATATCACGTTGACCAATGAGGTTACCATTCCCATCGATAACGGTCGCATTACGTAGAACGAAAGGTTGATGTTTCGCAGCTCTCGGATTGAGTCGTTTGGGATTTGGTGAAGGTACAAAGGTCCTGATGGTGTCTTGTTTACATTTCTTTATATCTTCCAAATGAGTGAGAGATGTAGGTGAACCCTTATAGGTAAGATGTGAGGTTGAAAGAAGGATGAGGGAGAGTAGAAGAAGGGGAAGAAGATATTTTGGACGAAACAGTGGTTGGGAGGATGATTGAAAGGTTTGATCGTATGGTAAACCTATCATACTGCTTCGAGCTGTTGTGATGTTTGACAAGGATACTAGAGTTCATCTTGTCCATATTGTCTTGACGAATCTTGTCAAGTTGGGGAATAGAACTGACGCTGAAGATGGTCAACCCTGGTACGGAGGAGGAGGGTTTAGCGATTGAGGCGACGAGGTTTTCTTCTTAGAGTATCATCTTTCCCGGATCCCGGAACTCCGGAATGACTACGACTTAGTTACTGCGTGGGCACCGTGTCGTATGTGACCAATCCAGCCAGCTTGAGAAAAGCGAGAATGATATTGTACGTATGGCTACTACCCTCACATGATGAAATACGAATCATTGCGAATGAGATAAGCTCCTAGATCCTGCTTATTCCCTCCTTCTTCCAACTTCCTTATCTCCACCAACAAATCCCGGGTTTTGACGATATTGTTTCCCCAACCGGCCTTTGCCGATTCTTCTAATCGTTCAATCACCCACTTAAACTGCATGTATCAGCTCGGATGTCCCCAATCAAGACATGATCCACTTACCTGCCCTTTATTCTTCGTTTCCAAAGCGGCGAAGAACAGCGGTCGGGGGAAAACGGACTGAGCGACATCTGGAAAAATACGTGAAACTTTATCCGCACTGGTGAGGATACGAGACCAAGCACGATCAGGAGGTGGCATGTTGAGTATCCTACATAGATAGATGACGAGTGAATTGAATAATCCAGCTACGAATGATTTGGTCACCAATTTCGAATCTTCATGTCTTTCTGGTTTATCAGGTTCAGAAAGGTTGTCAAGTAAAGGAGGATCGAATAGATTTTGTAGGTTTGATAAACGTTCATATAAAGCATCACCTTCTCTCATACATTGTCGAACACCTTCGGTATCACCCGTCCGTCTACTATGTCGTAATGATCTATCAAGTCGTAGACATCTTGCTGTGAGATAATTGATATGAAGAGGTTCGAGTGAAGCAGCTGGCCATCCTGGATATTCACGATCATCGGATAATTCGAAGAATGGTCCTGATAAAGCCATGGTATAATCTGCATTACCCATACCGAACATGGACGCTCGAACGTCGAAGGAAGTCAATATGACGGCTATTCGTTGTGTCAAAGGAGAGAATTGAGCGACACGAATAGGAGAATCGATCAAGTTTGTTGCTAGTTGTAACATGTGATGTAAACCTTCATGATTGGTAGCTGTTGCGATATCGTATTGACAATATATCAAAATAGCCGCTAGATGAACGTCTACATCGGCGTCATTTCCCTCGGAAAGACATGGTAAAAGGGCAAGACCACATGCGTGATGTTTTTCTTCCGCGTATCTGAATAAATGTCGTCGTCGTTCTGATGTTTCGGGAAGAGTGTTTCCCAAATGCCAAGCTGACCATGCTAGTATTCCAGCGTATAGAGGTTCGTAAAATAGACCAGCGGCGAATAATCCAAGAAAGTGATTTGGTATGGTGGCCTGATTGTCAGAAATATGATTCCGTTGTGCAGTCATTGAGAAGATTACTGACATCTCGTAGTTTTGCCCATTGAGACACTCGCTCTAAATAATGAGATATCAAAGGCTGATCCTCCGAAGCCAATGCCACCGGTGCTCGACTTGGTCTTGTAGGAGGTGTAGGTACATTCGTACTGGTTCGAGTGGTGGGTGAGGTCGTAAATACAGGTGCTAAAGATACAGAGAAAGGTTCGTTTAATGATGGACCAAAAGGGTCGAAGCCTACGTCAAATGACAACTCCGGACCGAATATTCCACTATAGAAATCAAATCCGTCCGATGGATTGGACATTGTGACCAGGTCAGAAGTGGTCGACCCCAATTGCCAAGAAGATGTGTTCTGAGTGAACCCATTTTGAGAAAGAATTGTTTCTTGAGTAGGAGTGGGATCACGTTGAGGTGAAGGATCTGGTTGTGGATCAAATTGCCAGAACTGAGATGTTGAATGGACGGGTTCAGTATCATGAGACAAAACTTGTTGGATAGTGTCTGAAGGTAGAGAAGGGTTCTGTCGAATGGGAGCACGTAACCTTCTACGTCTAGGATCTTCCACATCTATCTCCTCTGGCCATTGACATTTCAAACATAATCTGACGCAATGTTCACAGTTTGGTCTCTCGCGACCACAACCAACACGACGCTTTCTGCATGTCAAACATCCTAAACAACTCAGCTACCATCATACGAAAAAAAAAATGGCACGGGTCACGACAGTAGTGGCTTATCAGACGACTCACCATCTTTCCTTCGTTTAAGACCCGCATGACGGGAAGCTCTACCGGATGGTGAAGTATCTCGGGACCTCTGCCCGAAGGTGATGTTGGAGGAAGAGGGTGATCCGTCGTTCGACATGGTTCTAGACTTTTTTTGAAGTGGTGAGGCAAAAGTGAATGTCGTTTGTGAGGGTGAGACTCGGCAACATCGGGGAATATCGCCTGTTCGTTTGAGCTCGCTTCCGGATCAGTGGAGCCCCACATGACCCACACCATCAAATGTCGGCTTCCCCGGTCTTGGTACCATCTGTCGACCACTTTACAATCATCTATGCATCAAACTTTCTTTCATACAACTACCAATGCCATCACTGGTTCTGGCTTGTCGTCAAGATGCTGCTCCCCTTGGTTGTCCTCGCTCTCAAATTCAACACTTCAGTCCATGCCTATTCCCTTCCCGCTCTCGCTGCTGAGGCTGTCCAATGGTCATCGGAAATCTCCCCGTCCAAATGCCCGCAACCTCCTTACTTCCCTCCCTCCCCGTCCTCTAGCTATTTTGACACCCCTCAATTTGCCAACATTAGCTTAAGAAGATTGCAAGGTGCCATCCGTCATCCTACTCAATCCTTCGATGACCTCAGAGACCCCGAAACGGACTCTGACCCAAGATGGGCAACATTCCCACCTTTCCATACTTTTCTAAGAGAAACGTATCCTTTAGTGTAAGTGCACACTTATCTCCAAACTTCATGACTGATTAAGAATAGACACGAACGACTCCAGCTTGAGATCGTGGGAGGATATACATTACTTTACACTTGGAAAGGGTTCACGAACGCTTCTCCATTCATGTTCGCAGCTCATCAAGATGTCGTTCCTGCTACATCTGGCGACCAATGGAGATATCCCCCCTTTGAGGGTCATTTTGATGGTGTACGTAATCTTCTATCCTCTGTCCACCTGGAAGAAGAAAACTGATAGGTAGGAATGGATATGGGGAAGAGGATCATCAGATTGTAAATCCAACCTAATCGGATTACTCTCAGTTGCGGAATATCTATTGTCCATAGGTTATAAACCTCATCGTACTATTTTATTCGCTTTTGGTCAAGATGAAGAAGTTGGAGGAAGATATGGAGCATCTCGATTAGGACCTTTCTTAATGAAAAGATATGGGAAACATGGTATAAGAATGATTTTAGATGAAGGAGGGAATGGATTGTCTGATGAATTTGGACCACTCATTGCCATGCCTGCTTTAGCTGAGAAAGGTCAGTCTTTCTTCTCTTCCCTCTTTTCGTTCCTTTTGGACGAAGAGTGAATGAAGTGGACAGAACGATTTTGGGAGTTCCAATTGAACCAGACGATCATTGCTTATTCTAGGTTATGTCGACGTTTATATTCACGTACAATCCCCAGGTGGACATTCTTCCGTTCCTGGCAAACATTCTTCTATCGGTTTCCTCTCTCATATCATTTCTGAACTAGAAGATGCAGAAATTTATCATCCAATACTTGAGGAAACAAACCCTTATTACGGTTATGTAGAATGTTTAGTTCAACATGTCGATCGAGCGAAATTACCTGAATGGTTACCGAAACTCGCAGAAGATCATCAACTGGGACAATTGGCCGAACATCTTGCGGAGCAAAGTTTAACACAACGATATCTACTTCAAACTAGTAAAGCTGTTACTATTTTTCATGGAGGAGAGAAGAATAACGCTTTGCCTGAAGATGCCAGGGCTGTGATAAATTCTCGTATTGAGGTATGTCCACGTTTTCAAGATACAACCACCACCCTTCCGTCATAGTCAGATGCAAGTCGAAATGACTGATGAAAAGATCACTTCCTCTGTCAAAGAACACATTGCCAAAATCACCGAATTCGTGACTCCTGTAGTTGCGAAATACAACTTATCTCTAGTGGCGTTTGGTAAACAAATTTCAAACGATTCAGAAGGTACAGTAAATCTGATTCTTGGTGGTCATAACGAACCCAGTCCAATAACTAAAAGAGATACACCTGAATGGACTATTTTCTCTTCCGCTATTCGATCAGCTTTCGGTCAACATACTATCGCTGCTAGTGCTTTAATGACGGGTAATACGGATACGAAACATTATTGGGATGTATCGGAGAATATATATCGTTGGACACCTGCTAGATTAGGAACTCGATTGAACGCCCATACGATCAATGAGAGGATCATGTTAAAGACTCATGTGGAGGCTGCAAAGTTTTATCATGGTGAGTTATGCCTTTTCATTGATGTAATGGATCATAAAAGTGTTGAACTGATCAGAATAGAACTCATACTGCAAGCTGATGCCGAGTGATCTGGAGGGGAGTGAAGTAACTGATCGGGATTATCTACAATCTTTCGATTGAGGATAGCGTGTCGCATAGTGTGAGTTCATCTAGATGCATGGTATTTTCAAAGAGATCATTGTCCAATAAGTATCATTTTCATAATCCCAAAGAAGCGATAGCTCCCAAAACGGCCACAAATGATAATACCGCCCATATCAAATTCCCACCTAAAGCATGACGATCGACAGAGAGAGCAAATAAAGTTGAAGCTGCTCCTGGTCCAACTGCCCTCATAGCGGATGCTACAACTTGTGCTAAACCTACATTATCCCGTCAACTCGAATATCATCCGAACTTGATAAAAAAAAACTCACCATTTATAGCTCCTAAACTATGTCTATTAGGTGCTAAATCATTCACCATGATTAAATTACAAGCTGTCCCATCAACTTTTCTCCCATTTATCGATATGAGCAAAATAGGAGAGAGGAGAGAGAGGGAAAGAATTCACTCACAAAAAGCCATATTGGCAATTGAACCTAATAATAAAGAAACGAATAAACCTATCCAAACTAAAACACCTTGATCAAGTCTAGCTAGTATATTAAGTATAGGTAACATGAGGAAACAAGGAATGTACATTGTTGATAAGATTTTATATAATCTTATCGTTCCTATTTTCCTCTGTAACCAAGGAAAAGTGAAAATCTGTACGAAAACAGTACATATGGCTCTTATAGATAAAGCTTCTCCTATTCCAGTTTCATTAAAACCTAAACCACCATCGAAAATTGGTGTAAAACAATATAAAGGTAAAAGTCCAACTAAAGCAGTGGCTTGTAATGCTAATAAACCGAAATTAAATAACATCATTCTAACTTCTGATCTTTTGATTAATTCACTTGCTGAAGCATGATGTTCTTCTTGTCGTATCGAAATAGAAGGATCCGAGATGGGTTTGATCTTCGTTTCTTTTGGAAGTGTTTCGTTTAAGAGGAAGAATGATAGGATACCACTTAGGAGTGGGAATAAACTTGCGATTATACATGGAATAAGATATGGGAAAGTGAGAATCCATGGATATGATTTACCCATTGAAGGGTTTTTAATACCGAGATTGGAAAGAGTTCCACCGATGAAAGATGCTATGATGGTTCCTAATGAATAACAAAGTGGGAAGTATCCGAAAGCTCTAGATTTATTGGTATCGTCTGTTATTTCTGCTCTTTTCATGTCAACACGAGTATATAAGAAAAAGTATCACAGACGAGTATATAAGAAAAAGTATCACAGTTTCCGAAGAAGATTAACACAAATTCCAAAAGGAGATTATGACTTGGTGGATGAGATCAAAGTTCAACGTGGAAAGAAGATGAAAAGGATAGATACTTATGAGATTCTAGAAAGAAAGTAGAGGGTAAAAACTCACAACATGCTTTTGACAATGACAACATTACCATTCGCTAACCCTGCAAAAGTACGTGTTGCTATCATAGCTACGAAAGATCGACTGAAACCGAAAGCGATTCCGGAGACAGTAGCACCTAAACAACCCTAATCATCAGTAAAAAAACATCATACATGGACTCATAAACTGACAATGATGACCACGGGTTTACGTCCTATACTATCGCTCATTCTTCCCCAATGATACACCGTCAACAACTGAGCGACAGAGAAGAGAGATTCGATCTGCCTAATCAGTAATTTCAATCATGATAGTGGGAATAACTGTACCAGACCAGCGTAAAACCCAGCTTTCTTAGGATCCGACACTACTCCCAAATCCAACAACATCTGGTTGACGAATGGGAAACATACTACGAAAGCGATAGGTTCAGTCACACGAAGGAAACAAATGAGAGAAAGTTGTAATTTCGGTAAAGGTGTGATTGTCTCTTTTTTATCTGGTAAGAGAGGAGATCTCTCATCTTGTGTTTCCGCCATGTTCAATCGTAAAGGGAGGGAAAGGTTCGATCTCCTTGAATTTGTTTGAAGTATTTCAATATGGAGTGAGCTCGTTTCTGAGGATCTTAGACCATCTCGTGCTTCGATGTCGACAAGATGTCCAATAGGCCTAGTAGTAACAGTCCGTCCTCGTCCCGGACCGAGACATCCCTTGATCCGTCTCTCTACCGATCTCTCGGGACCTTCCGAGGAAAATGTTAGTCCCCCGCAGGCCACAGAGGATTACTTCGGCATGGTGAGGACGAATCAATTTAGCTTCTACCAAGAGCCAGTCTATTCAAGAACAAGTGACAAGTGACAAATCTAGGGGAAGCAAGTATGGGCAAAGATACGGTCCGGGGTTCTAAACGACAAGGTACCCGGTCAGAAACGATCGAAACGATACACCTCCACTTTTTTTCCAAAAAAAAAGAGTAACCCTTTCAATGTTATCGATCTTCCTCTTTCCTCCTTGCTCCTCATTTGACCTTATCTTCAATGACTACTGTCTTTTCATCCTCGCTTCCGGCAGTATCATGACCGATAAGCCGGGAGATTTAACAGTATCACAAGACTTTACAATGTTCTTAAGGCTTCTCACCATAATCTGAGAAGGTTTATCCCCTTTCACCTTCCACCTTCGAAAACGAAGACACGACAGTACTTAACAAGTCGATACAAGATGAACGATATTCATCAAGATATGGATGAGAAAATGTCTTCTGTCGTTGATCCTAAGATCGATTTGGCGGAAGAAGAATATACAGAGGCTGAATCACGTAAAGTGGTCAGGAAATTGGATATTTATATTTTACCAATAATGTTCGTTTTGTTCACCCTTCAGTTTATGGACAAACAAGTGAGTGATGTCTCTCATGATGATCGTATGACTATGTGAGGGGATAAATGTTGATGCGTAGGCTCTTAATTATGGTGCTATTTGGGGATTAAAGACCGATCTAAAGGTTAGTCACCTTACCCCAAATGAGCTCAAGAGAAAAAGGAATGATGTGTGATATGGAGGGTTGACTGACTATTAGCTCACTTCGGACCAATATGCGTGGACGGGTTCAATCTTTTACTTTGGATATCTTCTAGCTCAATTCATCTTTCCCCCGTTGGTACATAAAGTACCTATTGCAAAAGCGTGCGGAGTGTTCATCTTCCTTTGGTCGGCGGTTCTTATGACTATGCCTGCTTGTAAGAATTTTACTGGTCTAGCTTGTGTCAGTATCTCTTCCTGCTCTTTCGCCCTTTTCTCGTGTCCCTCATTCCGCTGCTCTACACCGACACCTTCTCTCATCTATGCTTATCTGCATTCACCCTTGACAAAGCGAAATACGTTCGAAGGGGTTCTATGACTGACTCATGACCAGCAACGTTTCTTCCTGGGTGTATGTGAAGGTGGAATCACTCCCGCCTTTGTCGTTCTCACTTCTCTTTTCTACACTCGACAAGAACAAGCTCTTAGATCAAGTGGTGAGTCATACATAGTCTTTCCACTATCATACCCCTGATGTACCTTTCACATAAACCCGTCCTGAAGCCGCAGGCAGATGAAAATGGGAGTTAACGCTAATTCTTCAGTATGGTACAATGGTAATGCGATGGGCAACATCATCGGTGGGGCTTTGGGCTACGCATTCGGAGAGGCCAATACCAATTTACAAAAATGGCAATTGTTTCCATTAGTATTCGGAGCTATCTCCCTTGGATTTTCTGCCGCCTTCGTCTTTCTCGTCCCTGACTCGGTGGAGAAAGCTCGATTCTTCAATGATGACGAACGTCGAGTTGCCGGTGAGTCATTTGGCACTTCAATCTGACCCCATCTCTCAAATCATCACATTCGTTTCCACTCTCCATATCCCAAAGTCATCTCGTCTAATTGTCTTTCCCCACCCCCCCGGTCGAATATGGAGAACATCGATCAAGAAGATGTCGGAATTTGAGTTAAACTAACTCACAGTTCTTCGTGTCCGATCCAATATGACCGGTGTTGCTCGTGGTCATTTCAACTGGTACGAAGTCCGAGAAGCATTAATCGACCCTAAAACCTGGCTCATCCTCATTATCGCCCTCCCAAACGCTCTTCAAGCTTCCGGTCCAGGAACGTTCGGTTCACAAATCGTTAAAAACTTCGGATTCAGTACTCTTCACACTACCGTACTTCAAGCCGTTCCAACAGGAGCTTTTCAATTCCTCACTACCGTCGGAGCTGGTTATATCGCTACACATTACAAAGATATGCGTTTGATCCTTATCGTCATTGTAAATCTACCTGCTATCATAGGTGGAGCATGTTTATATTCTTTACCAAAATCCAATAAAGCTTTATTAGCACCTTATATTTTAGTTTATGGTGCAGCTTGTACACAATCTTTGTATCTCACTTTCCTCAGCTCGAACGTGGCTGGTTATACGAAGAAAACGGTGGTAGCTGTAGGTTCTTTACTCATGTATTCCGCTGGACAAATCGCTGGTGAGTCTAACATTCTTTGGATTTGACCAAGAGTCGGACTCTGATGAGAATAGGACCTCATTTCTTTACTGAACCACCTTATGCTTTAGGTTTTGGAATGATGATGACTTGTTATAGTATCATCATTGTTACTGCTATCATTTTGAGGTTTTATTGCGTTAGGGAGAATAAACGTCGTGATGCTGCGCATTTACATATGGATGTTTCGCAGGTTGTCGCGGATGAACAGTGCGTGGTTTCCTCTTTCATCTTGCTTTTATTTCGTTATCTCCTCCTCCCTTCCCCTCTGTCTTCTGGCCTCCCTTCCTGTCTTGTCGCTGGTTGTTTCTCACTCTCTACTCTCCTCTTCAGAGCTTGTCCGAGGGAGGAGATGGGGGACAGAATACGAGTCGATCAATGAAGATAAACAACTCCTCACGTTAGATGGGTTCGCTGATTCAATAGGGATCTCACAGATTGGCAACGAAAAGCTACTTTCCGTTACGCACTTTAATCTCATCTTTAATCATTCAAAAGTTGTAGGACGGATCTTTACAAGTATAGTACTCGTATGACAATATTTTCGTTTTGGGATACGATGGGTTATCATGAATGCATGATTTTCTCAGATTTGATAGTTTTATCATTGAGTTTTTCTACGGGACCTTCGCGCCGTTGAAAGTCGTGTTTGTAAGTTTGACCGTATTGAGCAGTTGAGAGTAAGTCGCTTGGATCCCAAGTCGTCCCATTCCGTGTAGTTGGGTATGTTCAGCACCAAAAAGTCCAGTCTTGGTCTCCCAAGTCCGGCATGAGGTTTACTGATCAAATGATCATCCCGCGTTGATCGTCTTCCGTAGCGAATACGACGTCGTCCATATCTTGAGAGTATTTTGGAATTTAAATTCTCTTCATCTTCTTCAGACGTCTGATAATCAGCTTATGCCACGCTGAGGTGAATAGAAGGGATTGAGATGTAGTTGATGATGTACCGTCGTAGTATCTCCACTCGTCTTTGAGCCATCTCACTAGCTTGTTTTAAATCCATTTCGACCCTCAACCCAAGTCCTATATCTACCAACACTGTGGAGATATCAGGACTGAGATCAACTCTTCCCCTTTCAAAATCTTTAACGGCCCTATGACGATTTCATCATTCGTTCTTCTCTCCGAGGGATCTCAATCAGACGTATAGGATACACCACTTCTCCTCGCTTCCAAGCTTTCCAGATACTGTAAAAAGATGTATCTGGAGTTTCTTTAACGATGAGGGTAATTTCAGATGAAGCTTCATGAGTCCGTAGGGAAATGTAAAGAGAGAGGGAGGGATAAACAACTTACACTTCCGCATCCATCCATATTCCAGCTCCTATTTCAAATTGACTTTTCTGTGAATTTTGTCCATCTGCACGAAGTCGGATGAAAGTATCAAGTTTATTTATCAAGTCTAGACTTATTTTTCAGCTTTATCTCATCCAAAGGACGTGGAGCTGACTATTGAGTGATGGTATGTTGGATTTCTGCAGCTGCAATTTGTGGATATTCAATCTCTTGAATCATTCTTTATCCTCGCCAATGAAGCTCGTCTTCGCTTCTCTTATGTGTATATACGTATCCGCTATGAGAACAAGTAAAAGGTTCAGTGGCTAGTGGCAGGAGTGAGTCAGTGTTCAGGTGAAACTGGAAAGAGGAAGTGGAGGTAATGTGCCACATTCGGTCATATCCTTATTCCCGTTTATCCGGCTTTAGAGGAACAAGTCTAGGAGACCTGGAGAATAGAGTATGAACTCAAGTAAAGTAACCTCACCATGCCTCTGAAAGAAACGATTCACAAGTATCCTCTGATAGATGCTGATCCTCACGCAAGGAGGGTAGTGAGGTATATGCGTCCTAGCGATTATGCGGTTTGGGCGGGAGCCACAGTAGCTGGACCTGCAGCTTTGTATCTTTTCGGTGGGTCCGTTTTACTTGTTCATACTTATTCTCTAATCTTATCCTTAAACATATCATGTTGTTTACTACACAATCGTTCTGAATCTAGACATTGTATCAGTCATGCATCAAGAGAAGATGGATTGTTGAGGTGGAAGAGAACTGTTTGGGAAACGGAATAGAAAGTGGTGTGAAATGTCACATTCGCCCATCGTGTTCTAAAGTCGAGGTGAAGACCTGAAGGAATGAACAGAAACTGATAAAGTAGAAAAAGTAGATCCGACACGTTCAAAATTCGGTATAACACCTGCATTACGTCTCACTGGCTTTTTAGGTTTTTGCGCTGGTTTCATGTTAGCTTATCAAAATTCATCCAGTGAGTTTAAACACTTCTATCTTCATCATTTAACTCTATCATCCTGACCGCTCCATTACTTTGATCTTATTCAAGTGTCCGTACCCTCTCTCCTCTACATCACCCTCCTCTCTGTCGCTCAATGATACTGGTCAATTCGGAGTTCATCCTCGGGTCGTTCTGATCAATCTGGGGTCGTACAAACGTTCCCGGTCATTTTGGTCGACCAGAGTCGTATTATCAAATCTTTCTGGGGGTATTGAAGGTGCATTCCGGTGGACTTCCAATTGAGTTGGAGTAGTACAATACAGGTCAATTGGAGATATCGGAAAGACTCAAGATACTTGGGAGAGATGGGGAGATTGTTCAAGCAAGGGAAAAAAAGAACGAAGAGTGTGCTAACGAAAAAGAACGATTTTGGGGTTGGTCAGAAAACGCAATAGAAGTAACCAAAGATCAAAAAGAATTATCAACAAGATTATCAGATGGCAAACCTTTATATGGTGAAACGGATTTATCAGATTATTTACAAGGTGTCGCAGCTAGGAATTCTACTTGGTCTCAACTTAAATTCCAAGCTATACCATGGTGAGATTTCTTTTTCCTTCCTGTTTTCGTCACTTTGCCACTTTCTCACTTTCATCTTTTTTAGATATTTCCTCATTTTGGCATTTCTCCCATTTCATCTTATCACAGGAATCTCTTTTCGTGTGATCAGAGGAATCTCTTTTCGTGTGATGATTTGATGAGAGGGTTTGAGACTAAAGCTGGAATGGGATGTGGGTTTCACGAAAAACACCTTGGTGGAGGAATTGGCTTCACCGATGATTCGAGGATGGGGAAGAGAAGGCGAATAAATCAGAAGACAAGAGGGGTGGAGTGGGGGCAGATTTAAATGATAGCAAAGCTGGCCACGGATAGGCGTTGGGAAACAGAGCTGATCAAAGGTTCAATACTGTCAACCATAATCAACATGGTGTAGATACTTCAAAATATGGTACTCAGCAAACACCTCCATGAAACATGTATCATCATCAGCACGCCCGTTCCCCTCTAGCTACTTTGCCCACTGATGATTTGTTTATTGTCACATTGTCAACACTCTAACATGTGACATTCAGTAGATGACAAAAGAGGTATGTCAGTACAGGTAGAGTGTACTGATGCAAAAAGAGATGGCGAGATACACTTTTCATTGGATTTCCTTCACATCTGTTCAATGTTGATCTACTCCCTCCCTTCCCAGCGGTTCACTCCGTGTATGCGTTTGTGACGTGTCACCAGGTTGCTGTGGTCTGACAGCTACTCGTCAGCTCTGACAGGAGTGGAGATAGAAGCTGTATATCGATGGCGCGGGTGCAGGATAATTCGAGTTGGTTCTAGGAAATCGGATGGTTGTATGTCCGAGGACCAGAGCGGCGGAAATATGGTAGAGAAGGGCAAGAGACCAGGACAACGGTGTTCATATGAGTAAAGAGAAAAAAAGACTCACCTTCTGTCCGACACGCAGGACAACTATTTCTCCCACCCGTGATCCACTTATCGACGCAATCCTGATGGAACGCATGTCGACAAGTAAGAAGACGAACCTTGTCCTCAGGTTCATATTCCGATAGGCATATCTGCGTGTCAGCTATTGTGAAGCTTGGTATCGATGTAGCTGTCTTCATTCTTCACTATCTGGCCAAGTCAAGTATCAAGAGTTATCTTGGATAGTGATGCTCAAACAGACGTTTAGATAGTCCGATGGTAGGTACAAATTACTCACTTGACATTTCTCAACACAATTATCCCAAACCCTTTCATCCTTCTTCATATCCATTAGCTCCTTTGCCGCCTTCACTTCCAAACCAGATTTATCGATCTCCTCTTGTTTCACAGTAGGCGGTTTAACCCTTCCCAATAATTGATCAACCAATGCGATTTGTTCTTCCGTCAGAGGACCTCCACTGAGTAGACTGGGTATAGCCAAAACGGGATGATTTCGAGGATACCATCCTCCTAAAACCCAAACCATATACGTGTTCAAAGAATTTTGATTTCTTCTTCCTAATCGAGAAAATATCCTATCACGAAGAGACCTTCTGGGTGTTTCTTCAGAGTCTGGTACTACACCATCATCAAATGGAAAGGCTGGATGATTGACAAGTTGATCGGTCGTAAGACTTGAATCGTGTGTTATAGATCTGACTCCGACGAAGATACATGGGATCAGGGCATTTGGATTTTCAATCTGACCAGCTTGAGATTGAGTTGATGATGATGGTTCAGGAGGGAAAAGATGGGCACGGAAGAAGTTTAGTCGACGACCGGCTGGAGAATCTAGTACGTCCAGTTGAGATTGAGCTTGGGGAGAAGTGCGTGGATTTGTGAAAGAGTTTGGACTGGTGGAATGAGTGGAAGATTGAGGAATAGGGATAGTAGGAGGTGGAAAAGGTGTGGTCTGACCTTGTGGTGGACCAGCAGTTGTAGGAGCAGAAGGAACGGAAGAAGTAGGAATGTTGATATTGATTTCAGAATATTGTACAGTGTTCGTATGATGTCGTGGAGATTCTGTTCTATCAGATGTCGAAATAGATGTTTGTTGATTATTCTCGTTAGTGTCAAATGGACCCCTCGCTCCATCCGCAGCTGGACCTTCTCTCACCCAATCCCAACCTTCCCAATTATTCCCTGCAGATCCAACCGTTGCGGCTTCTGGTCCAACAGTAGAATCATTAGCCACTGGTAGTCTCTCAGGTGCGCTGGTATAAGTTGCAGAACTTGCCCTGGAATGAGTTCTTGACAAGGGATCCTCTCTCCCAAAAGCTTGAACAGCACCGACCAAATCAGTGTGCATACCATCCAAGAATTGCTGAAACTCGTCGTCGATTGCTGGGAGTGTTTGCGGAGCCGATCCTGATGGACTTCTCAATACATCTCGTAGGTAATTACCAAGAGCCGTCTCGACTGATTCTCGCGGTCGATTAGGACGAAGACGACTCATGATGTTATCCAATGTGGAAGGTCTAGTGGCAGATAAGAGATCGGGTGCGAGTAGAGCACTGGCGATTGCAGCAGCTGCAGCACTACATTGATCAGCCTTATCATCTTCTCTTGCATAGAAAGATCTCTTAACTCACGATAAAAGACCCCAAATGATCCGCGCTTGAGCCTCTAATGAAGGTTCGGCAGAACGAGGTGCTGCATTGGTTTGAGCTAGACCTTGTATGACAAGGACGGCACTGTTAGGTATACGTCGGGTACGGTCACCTTCTCCAGAGGTAGCGTTCGTTTCTCCATCCGAAGAAGGTTGCGTCGATTCCACGTGGGCACCAGTAATCGGCTCTCGCTGGTTGGGTAAAGACGTACTCCTAGATAGAGAGGGTTGGGAGAATGGCAATTGTCTCGCATGAATATTTGTTGGTGTGCTAGGTCCAGCATCATCCATAGAATTTTGAACTGACTTTGGAGGAGAACCTTCTTCCACTACGGTCGAAGGTGAGGGATCGATCAGAGGCATGGTGGAAGCGACATCGCTGGGTTGTGAGGCCTGTTCCTCGCTTGGAAATAAGATTTCGACGGTATCTTCAGAAGCTGAAGACTGCGTAAGTGAGTGACGTGAAGAAGTACCACTGGAAGAAGGTTCAGAATGAACAGAAGATGATGTTGACGAGGATACAGAAGAGGAAGAATGGGTAGTTTGTGGAGCATTATTATTGTTCTTGATCGGCTTGTCACGCTTGGTACCATCTGTTGTCGACGTCACCGATGATGGTCTAAACCTCTTTCTTCTGAAAGAGGAGATACGTTCAATTGCGGCGGGTCTAGATCGACGTAATGGTAAAGTTGGAGACGAAGCATTTGGATTAACGGCTGTAGGGGTATGTGGACGTGAATGTGATGCACCCATCTTTGGTAAGCAAGTCTAAAACCCCCTTTTGTTGAATGTCCTCACCGCAGTACGCGCAGTACCACAGTTGTTCGATCGGGAAAGTGAAGATGATCGGTCTGCGTTTTACATGGGAAGAGTTTATAGTATGTGAAGATCAGGGAAGATGTTGTACCAAGGGATTAGGTGGAGCTTGAGGACTAAGGATGATGAGAAGGAAGGAGACAACAAGGGGGAATTATAAAAGGGGGGTTTTCGACATCAATTCGGGTGGCAACGACCGGTGCATTCCTCGTATCATATAAAGTACATTACATGCATAAAAAGTGTATCCACCTCTATCAAACGAGCTGCCATGTATACACTACGTATGCAGAACATGCATGAGACCTCAGACGATCAGACGACAGCATAAAGGTGAACCCGGGTACCCAATCGAATAGGAGGGTTTACCTAATGGCGCGAGTCTTTCCTCTCCTCCCCCAACGTTTCAAAAGGTATGAACGTCTTGCATCATACTTACTTGGCGTTTGTGATCTTCTCAGCGGTCAGTCTTTCCCCTTCACAGCTATGATGAGACAAGATTACATGCATGTACTATGTACCCCTCGCTGACTGATAGATTCCTATGCTCTGGCCAATCTCCTCGTGATGCCGGTCCGAACGCCGCTCTCAAGTCCAAGTGTGGTTATTGGGAACGCTCAATCTTCTCAACCCATCAGATCATCGCGTTACTCATCATGCAACTCAAGACCATCAAGACACTCGACAAGATGAAGAAAAGACCCACAACCTCCTCGCTACTCACACACACTACCACATGGTTCTACTGATCCCATTCAATAATGACAAATACTACTCATGAACGAACCAGCCAAATGTCCTTACCCTCCTTTAACTCAACCTGATACCTTACCATCTTGCCACCTTGTATCCTCGCGACCAGACCGTCCACACTCACACATGTCGTCCTCGCACAAGGATTGGAGGCGTGGACACATGACGGCTCATTTCGTTCATTCTGTCCCTGAAACGTCAAGATCGATAAACTCGTTGTTCCATGTTCTTCTCTTTCAACCCTAACATTATCAGACTCTTCGACCTCTCAATTTACCTGTCTATAACCTGTCCACTACAAACGTGCCACACGGATCATATCAATCACACGTTGTTGTAACTTGACTGAATATTTCAAAAGCCACGATGTGCGCATCAAGTTCACGATCCCGGGATATTGAAAACATAGCAGAGGAAGAGGAGAATACGCAATATGGGACATGGAATGGAAGAAAGGTTAGATACGGCGTAGGAAGTTGGCCTATAGACAGTGTAGAGCTTGAGGTGAGCGTTCTATTTACGACGATGAGCTAAAATCAGAGACAAGAAGCTGAAGTGAGTCGTCAGTTTTTGTGACATATCAAAGCTGAGTAAAGCATTGGCTATTGAGGATTTGTAAGTTCATTTTTCGTCTTTTAGCAGATCGCAGACTGTTGACCTTCAGTGTTAGGATGTGGGTGCTCGGCATATCATGAAGTAATATAGTTGAAGACAGATCCCTTTTTAGCTCCGGTGGATCAGTCCCTGAGGCGAAGGGAAAATCTAACGATTCTAGACGTCGCAACCGGCACTGGGACGTATGTCTGCATTCCTTTCTGTACTTCATCCGCTGACACAAAAGGTGGGCCATAGATATGGCGGAATTGTATCTTCAGTGAGTCGCACTTTCCTTGTCCACCTTAGGAATAGTGAGCAGGAGAGAGGGCAGGTTGAAGGAGGAGATGGCCATAGCTGACAATTTGTGCTGAAGTTGTTGGGTAGGTCCTGGACATTGAATGAACGCTTAGACAGTGTGGATACGGTGGCTACACAGCCGAAGATGGTTCCTCAGAATTGCGAGTAGGTTCTGATCCATTGTTGACAATTAATGTTTCGCTCACTCAACCAGATTTGAATTGTGAGCCGTAAATCAACCTGTACAGACAGTAAGCTCAGATGAAGGACGGACTTGGACGACCTTCCTTATGAGGATGGATCTTTCGATCTGATACACCTGCGATTCGCCCATACGCGAGTGCGTCTTCACTTCAATCTGCTAGCCAAATCCGTCTAGCTCGTCCACTTCGCTCAGCTCCTCGTGTTTACTATCATCAGCATTCCCGTCAAGCCTCGCCTGGCCACCACCACACATGATCCTTCGTTCCTTGATCATTCATCTCGCAGCTATTCACGGCTTTGGAAATAATGTCCCAGAAACTCATCAGCTCACGCCAGAGACATCATCTTTCCCCGAGCTTATCAGACGATGTCTGAGCTTGTTACGACCCGACGGTCATCTTCTGATTTTCGACACGGATCGTCTTCCCCAAACCTCAAACCACACAACCCCTACAGGGGCGCGAGCGTTTCACGATGCTTTGAGGAAAAGTATGATCCATTCCGGAGTCAGGATGTTTGATCTGGATGCGGTCATGATGGCTTTGGCGGAAGAGCGAGTGGTGGTGGAAGGAAGTGATGTTAGGGTGCCAATAGGGCATGGAGTTGGTGAGTTGTCCTACATTCTGAGCACATGAACCTTCACACACACACCATGTCATGAATTGTGCTTCATATCGATGAGTTGTGCTCCGCCGAACTTTGAGTCATAGCTGACCTCTAAGGACGTATGGGTCAATTGGGAAAGATACATGAAACGAACACTGGGGCGTACATCATCGCTGCTCAATATGTCATGTGTGCTCTTGGTGGGTACACAGAGGCGGAGTATGATGTTCTGAGTGAGTTTTTCGCAGCTCTTCCTTTCATTCTTTACTTGAAGTCGTGAAGTGAATGTGTGTTTACTTCAGGTCATGCCTTCCGAAGAGACATCAAAGATTACGAACTTTATAATCGGTATGTTTGGCTCGGCTACGATCCTGATATGTGCTGAAAATCAGATATCACGCTCTTACAGTGCGTAAATTAGCCTGATTAAGCAATACAATATATGTCTAGTTTTTCATCAAAATGAAGGGGGATCTAACTCCTCGTAACAGTATGACACATCATTTTGACACGCGCAAGTTTTTTTCATCCTTTCTTCCTCCCTCTACTGACACGCGTCTCACCATCATTTGTTCACCCTCTATCCTTTGTAATTCGTTACCCTGCACTGTATAGGGGGACCTATTCAGATGATCACCTCCTTTTCCAAAAATTAGGAAATGTGGCCATTCACTCCGGGTGCCCACTTTCATCTCTTTCCTCATATTTTCTTACAAGACCTCAATTTTCATCTTTCCATACAACTAGGCAGGACCTAAAGTAATTACAGCAGCAGGATCTGACTACTCACCTATCCTCTCGGTTCAACTCTGTACCAGATCTCAAGCTTTTGATTGATATGACAAGATATCAATTTTTCGCTCTTTTACTTATCCTCGTCACTCCCGTCGTCACTGCTACTGCCTCGACCTGCGCTTGTTTCCCCCCTGGATCTTCTTCATCTTCTGCAGCTCCTGCTTCCTCTGTCGCCGGCTCTTCATCAGCATCAGCTTCCGCCAGTGCAAGTGTTGGAGGAGAGGGAAATCTCGACTTACCAAACGTTTTACTTCTCGTCCCCGGCCAAGTATACGTCAACGCCACGAGGAAAGAAGACAATTACAAAGATATCCGTTTTGGTGGTGCTGGTCCCTTCTACAGAAACTTTCCTTTCAATCCGGCTATTTCATACACTAAAGAAAGCTTTTGGTATTCGATAATGAATGACGCTGTACCTGCGACCGCTACGGTGACTGCTAGTGTGAGTGGATCTATCCTGATCGTACCCTTCACATTCCATCATGTATCCACCTGATAGAATCTGGAACTCAATACATGCAATGAGGAACATGCTTGAAAGTGGCCAGTTTTGGAAGAAGGGATATGACAAGTTTTCAAGGAAAGAAAGCTAATGGATAGTGTGAAGTAGGTATCACAACTACTGTAACGGGATATCCGACTATTTCTATGGGCACAATTTCACCATTTGCAACTCCAACCGCTACAGGAGGAATGTACCTTTCTTGCTCGGATCTCTAGATCTGCATATGAACATGCTCTCCTATTCTATGCATTCCTATTCAGTTCAAACGAGTTTTTGTGGTCAAACCTATATGTAGATTTGGAAGTGGTCTCATGTATATTTGCGCCAGAGGTTGGCACAACGTAGTACGTGAGAACCAGTGATAAGTCTAATTCTGGCCTAACCTGAGAGTAGGCAGTGTAAGGGAGTTAGAACAAGTGGGAGGCCTTGCAGATACGGATCCGGTCTGTCCCGTCCATTCGAGTGCAATGGTGGAAGTACCATCAGGGTAAAGGGTTGTCCTTATTGCCGTTTGGGGATCAAGAGAAACAACTCTTTCCACACAGTGTTCTGACTTTTCTATCTGATATACTATTCTTGGAATCTGGTCCTCAACTGTATTGATGGTGATGAGGTGGGCATCAGCTTGAAAATTTGCATGAAGTACAAAGCTCCCATCCAGAGATGTGTATTGGGCAATCACTTGAACAGTAGGAGGCCCAGGAATCCATTCTTGGCTAAATGTTTGGACCGTCCCAGCTTCAACTCTAGAATGGCATGTGACTTTTGCACTCCCTCCTCCCCATGTCCATGTAATGAGGGCAGGCTGTCCTGCTATCGTCCCAGGTTGTTGGCGCTCATTTCTGTTACCTGTTTGAGTAGCACCATCAGGGGGATGAAGTGGGACGTTTTGCTCAAGAGATTTACCTTCCAAAGCATCCAGGAAGCGAGAATGCCATTCATTAGCCTTCTGCATCAACCTTTCCATGTCCTCGGGGATTGGATCTAGTACTGGACCCAGGTCCTTCCAATCAACCGGTTGTAGTGGGGGAAGATTATCACAGGCAAATGTGATCAAACTCTCACGATCGCCAGGCATACCGATGAACTTGTTGCGTGGATGATTTTCAAAAGTCAGTTGAAATTAGTGCTGATGGACGGTTGGGTTGTGAAGTGGAAGATTGAGAAAGTGTAGAAATCATATAGTTTTCTATTCCATATGATGACAAAAACCTAGCGGAAACTCCGTTCATGGGAACTGACATCATAGCGACGGCGTGAGGGTCAGAAGGCCCGAGGCCGGAGGCGGTACCTGTAAGGGAGGGGTTAGGGCCGTAAAAGGTGGACGGACGGTTCGAGCCGAAAGGGGTATGGGATCGAATGCCCGGATCACAGGCTTCACCCTTGACGGTGATGGATCTAGCCATTAGAAGTAATAATTCTAAGCTTTGACGTCAATGATCAACTCGACGGATGAATTGAGGCGTGTTCGTTGTGGGAGATAGCAAGGATTTGTTAAGAGGCAGCGCGGGTCCGGCTGATTTCCGTGCGTCAAAATCGTCTCTGTACTCGTACTGTATGTACAAGATGTTTGAAGTGCGGAACGTCAGTAATCAAAGTGGACAGGAGTGTAAACATGCATGTATATCCTTGTTAGATCAATTCACACTTGGCAGGAGAAAGGGAGGGGGGTGTTAGCCGATAGAATCGGGCCAGGACGGCCGAACCGCCGTTAGAATTACCCCTTCCGTCGAATATTTCTCCGTTCAACTTATCCTCTGAACTTTATTCGATCGTCTCTGGTTTTATGCGTGTGAGTGGAATGTGATAAGTATAGAGACATGTAGAATTGATGCATGCTCTTTTTCCCCTCTGTATTATCATCTAATATCAGCAAACAGGGGGGGGGGGAGATTGAACTGGAAAAACAGTGAGAATGTGATGATGTGGGCAAAGGACGATCCTCATTGACAATCCAGTTTTAGCCACCTAGTTCCGGTCACCTCTGAGGACTTTTACTCTTTCCCGTCACGGAGACTGCACCCGACTCCTAGCAGTTGTTCAGATGAGGGAATCATTGAAGGGTTGTCATGATTGAATTGGCTGTCAATATCACAGTAAGACTTCCTTGTCAGTTCAGAAACGGCAGTGATCTGGCGCAATATGAAAGTCGCATTCAAAGCGGATTCTCTGATTTTCAAGGGACCTATACTTGCAACTAACAAAAAAACCGGAACGCCTCAAACATCACCGTTGGTTGACTTTCTACTCTGTTGTTACATCCGTCACATTTACTCTATGACCATGCATATCATCATATATTACTTGCTAGCTGCGATGTTGCCGGATCTGACAGAAGCGGAGCGAGGAGAGGTTGCAGGAATGCACAAAGCGGGACAATCATTTAACAAATCGCCAAAGCAGTCGGCATCAGTAAATCCACTGTCTCCCGCACCCTTCAGCAATTCTCTGAGACCGGTACTCATACTCGACGAACTGGTAGTGGTAGACCAACAAAGGTGACCCCAGCAGGAAAGCGACAGATCCTGGGTGACATAACAAACAATCCCACCCAACCATGGGCAACTTATGGATTGAATATCAGTGAAGGAACAAGTGTTAGCGGTCAGACTGTAAAGCGAGTAGCAGAGGAGGAGGGTTATCGTAAGCGTATCAAGAGGAAGAAACCCTGGCTTCCACCACATGCAGTGGAGAAGCGAAAGAAGTGGGTAGAGGAGAATGAAGGGCAGGATTGGAAAAGGGAGATTTGGACGGATGAGTGTACAGTGGAAAGTGGAACTCCTTTCGGTCGACAGTGGACAATTCGTCGAGCACATCAAGAATACGACCCACATCACTTCACTGCGGACTTTCATGGCTCTCGAGTAGTTGTCCCAATATGGGGAGCGATTGCCTACAACCACAAGTGGCCCTTATTCCGGATACCCATTGAAAAAGTGAAAACCCCGTCTGGCACCAAGACAGTCGGACTCTGTCACGAACTACGTCGTGACACCTCGATTACTCCACCAACAATGACCCTCCTTTGACCATCAAAACCCCCATCACGCCTTAACCTCTTCACTCTACACGTAACTCAGGACTTCTGAGACCAAGTACGGCGAAGTTAGACGGAGTTAGGCTAAGTAGGGACAATGGGAGCAGAAGTACGGCGAAGTTAGACGGAGTTAGGCTAAGTAGGGACAATGGGAGCAGAAGTACGGCGAAGTTAGACGGAGTTAGGCTAGGTAGGGACAATGGGAGCAGAAGTGCGGCGATGTTAGGCGGAGTTAGTCGAAGGAGGAAGAGGATGACCGAGGACTCGGGGAAGTTGGACGAAGTGAGTTGAAGTACGTCAAAGCGCGAGAGGGTTGGATGAACGTCTAGGAGGAATAGATAATATTAGCTGAGAAGATCGCTGAAGTTCTTCAGCGATACTTGATTGTTGTCAGTAGTGAAAGATAGATAGAGATAGCTATAAACAAATCGAGATACATCGCCATCAGTAGAACAAAACCCCACTTAGAGTAACTACGCCGAAGTACGCCGTAGTTACACTCCTTTCGACGTCTGCGCCCTCCCGGTTGGGTGAGACATCGACTTAGAAGCGGCAAGTTAGCCGAGGTTCGTCGAGCGTCAGTCTGTTAGAAGGTAGTTGTTTGACGGCCGTGACAGACTCAATACCGATAAGTACATTCAGTACATTCTTCGACCTCTTATCCACACTTATGTGCAAGAATTAGAGAAAGAAGGACATAAGGAGGTTCTGCTAATGGTTGATGGTCATCCTGCCCACCGGAATTCTTGTACACTCAAAGTTGAAGCTGAGTTATCGATAAAACGTCTTCCCCACCCCCCTTACTCTCCGGATCTCAATCCCATTGAACATTTGTGGAAAGATGTAAAGCTTGGATTAGCTAAGTTGGAGAGAAGGCCTACAAATGCAAATGAGGTGAGTTGTTCATTGAATTGAGAGGGTTTAGAGCTAACCAGCACATCAGTTGTTTGAAGCTATTTGTGACATATGGGACGCTATCCCTATGAGCCGGGTCAACAATCTCATAGAGGGAATGGAGACTCGGCGACTGGAGCTTGAGAAAGTCAACGGACTGCAGACTCGATTCTGAAAATGGCTAGAGCTATGCATGCGTAGTTGTCATGAAAGGCGGAAAAATGTGCGTTCCGGTTTTTTTGTTAGTTGCCAGTAGGGCACTTCTCAGCATCAAGGATGGTTTCCCACGCTCCTTCCGGTCTCTTGCGTCGAATCAGACTTGACGTTATTGAGAATACACCATACAAAAGCTGTCCGTTCAAGAAGTTGATTCTGAATTCTGCCATCTCAGCATCACAGGAATGAAAGAAGAGCTCATTTCCTTCCAGAGTCTTCAGTGAAACTGTCTTGAGTACATCTTCATTGCCTCCCCTAACGACCTCACTTCTTTCCCAAGTGAACCACCCCATTTGTCGTCCATTCATGTCAACCCACTCCTCATCCCATGATTGAGTGTCCGGATTCTTACAAATATATTCTGGTGGACTCAGCGTGAGACCCTTAATGATACCTCCGGAGAAGGCTCGATGATGTATGTCATCAGTGATATCAATTAATTGCGCTGGTTCATCGCTAACATCTTCATTGTTGGGAGTTCCCTCAGGTAGTGAGGAAAACCAATCCTCAATACCGCTTGGACTGGAAGATTCACCGAAATGCTGAGAGTCATCCCCTTCTTGGACTGGCTTGTAGTTGAAGTAATCCATTCTACTGTAACCGAGGTCACGTATCAGGGAGTATGAGAGTTATGAGAGTTATCAGTGAATGTCTGATTTCCTGTGAGGATAGGGTGCTTGATTGGCGGAGAGAGATATCGTGAGAGACGAGTAAGTTCCTTTCTCCCCCTTCCTCACACCTCCACCCTCCTCTTCCACTTCACCATTGAGAGCTCTCTCAGCTCCCTTATCCTCAATACAGGCAGTACAGACCAAAAGAAGTAAGTATCTCACAACTTATAGATGTTCACAAGAGTACGGAGAAAGGAGGAGCAAGATGAGGTATGGTCAATCTCCGTCCGTGCGAGTGGAGGGCCTTTGAACCTGATGTTCAAGGAGATCATCAAACGTTTTATGATATCGTATCCATGGCAACCTATCTCTTCCTTTCGACAACTATTTGACTACGAGTACTTACTGTCTTCACACATGACCAGAATAATACTATTTCTACAGTACAATACTATCAACGACCAATTGAATGAGAAGTTACCCGCTTTCGAATTCTCCTCACGTCGACCAGTTTCCCGAAGTGTTCGAGATGACACCAGACAAAATTCTCAACCATCGCTTTATAGGTGGTTGGATCAGCGACTTCTTCCTGCCCTTCCCTCTTTCCGACCCAACATTGGTCTCGACTAATGGTTTCTCTGTCGCAAGTTGAGCGAACGTAAACTTCTTGAACGATACCTCCACATCATTGATATTGACGGTCACGGTGGCTTGAGCATTATCCAAACTCGCTTCGTAAGTCTTCCAAGATCCCTCTTCTGGGTTTTCAAGCCACAAAGACGTTTCTGGTAGTTTACCTGGTTGTGATCGATGAAGGTATTTGAAGATCGTCCAGGCAGGTTGTCCACTTGTCATTTCACACCTCACCATACTATTTCCTAAGCAGAAGAAAGTCATGCTGATTTCAGAAACTTCCCCCGCAGAGTTTTCTTCCGTCAATCCTGGTCGAAAAACGGGAGAGGTCCATTCGATGGTGACCATATTGTTTTTGGGATGGATGATTTGGGAGAAGAGTAACCGGTGAGTGTCAGGATGGTAGGTTCGAATCGTTATCGGTATCTGTGTCTCGGGATCGAACGTTCGAACGATATCCGCTCCCTTCCACCAACCCGTGGCTGTTGGCTCACAATCGTTTTCAAGCTTTGTTGTTGGAGTAAAACTGAGGGAAGAGGTGCAAGATGTCGCTCCTTCGGTCTCTGCTGACCCACAGTAATCCTCAACCTTACGAATATTTCGAAGTGGGGGCATACCGTCCAGATTGAGAAACGCTGATCGAGGATCACGACATAAAGACACCGCAAGTACAAGTATGGGATCTGACAGTTCGGAAGGTATCAACGATAAGAGGTCTATTTGAGACATCGAAGTAAGTCGTTGTGAAAGTCTCTCCACATTCACAGAGGATGGTTTCTTGTATGGATCATTCCACCGGCTAGATGTCTCGGTTAAAGTTGGAGAACCAGAGATCGTCGACGTTGTGTCCACTATCATGTTGGTATTGATATCGAGGTTGATGTTGGACGCTCACTGCTCAGACGAGATGAATGCGTTGAAAAAGAGGGTGCAACTTGAGGAATGAAACAGACCAGTGGGGAACAAGTTCTCTTGTGTGAACTGGTCGTATCCGGTGCAGTATAATGAGAAGAAAGGATCATTGGCTAGTGTATGAATATGATATGGATGTGGGAAGAAGGCTATCGTTCCATTGGCAGAACTTGATTCGGACACAATGGGTAAGATATGAATAGTGTAGAAACTGCATTGACTTTAAATGAAAGTGATGTTTGACACAGGCGGCATGAACGTTTCCTGAGAGTTGTTCAGCGTCTGGCCCGAGGATGGATGACTGAGATGATAACTTTCCAAATGGAACCCAGCCAATCTAGCCAGCAACCCCGGCAACATCTTGCCCGAGAGTGTCCGGCGCGACCTCGAGATTCTCCGAAAAGAAAGGGTCGAGATCGCTTTCCGAGGATGACACCGTGTCTTCCTACAAGTCGAAATCAGGATCACGGATGTCCTCTATGTCGCCCGTTTCCAGATCCTGTTTGACGTACCATATTCTCCCGGCTCGGTCTGTCACAGTCGCCGACGCCTCGCTTTGGGTGAGGTGGCATTCGTACTCCCGCCAACCCGATTGATCAGGATTCCGTACCATTTTATGCATCTCGCTGTTGTTCAGGGAGTAGTCGAAGCACACTGTTCCGTCCACTCGTGCCACAGAACACCGAACAAACTCATCCGCTCCAAGCGTGAACTCCATCGTATACGAGGTCCTCCTGAGATGGTCCACCGATGCCGGGATTGTCCAGTTCACTGCAATGATACCTGGGGTAATGGAATGTAAGTATTGTTCGGAAGGATTATCTGGGGCGAGCCCATTCACGTTGGGATGATTTACGTCGGGATTACGTGTGACTGTCTGAACCATATGGACGTCAGGAAATTCAGCTGTGGAATCTGATATCAGCCAACTGGTGTTGACAGGACCATCACTCCGAGTCAGAGACTGTGGCCATGGGACGTTGGTAATCTCGCTGTCATCATATTCAGAAGGGATTCTCGGAGAAGGTCGATCTGGTATGCCGGTCCGCGCCTTTTCGGGCTCCCGAGACAGAAGCTCTGCAAGGATAAACACTGGCGGTGCCCGATCGTTATAGTGAAAAGAGAAAGGACAAACACAAGCACCTGCTCCACTCCAAGATGGCAGTAGGTCCGTGGCTGACGTGGGATCAACCAGAGTAAACGAGGATGCTGTTGAGGACATAGATGCAGCCGATGAAGATCCTCGCCTAGAATTCGGAGACATGTTGCAGGAGGAGGGAGGTGTGGTTGCATCTTTGGAGCGGCTTCGGGGAAAGATCCTGTGTAATAAAGAGGTCACAGAGGAGAACATACTGAAGGTGGCAAGTTCGGTTGTCGGGGAAGATCGACCGGTCTTTCAGACCTTGTGTGATAGATGAATCAATCCCTAGAACGTCTCGAAAGGATCCATATTCGTCTATGCGATAGGTCTGAGTTTGTTTGGTGCACCGCAATCTCGAAAGGAGACTTGAAAGGATCGTCAGCCTAGAGGTAGTGAGAAATTGTTTCAGTGGAGCAAAGGGCCCAGGCGCAGAGTTGCATGAAGATGACGTATGTGTTTCGACTAGAAGGGGTATGACCGAAGATTTCTCATAGAAGCGGAGTGGGAAAGAGTATCTCAGGCGGAAGTGGGAGCGGGGGTCAAACCCCGGAGCGTGAGATCGTAAACTACGTCTTCGCAACGTTTCACGTCGTACTTGAGACTATCGAATCTACGTCTCAAAGCGTCGTTACGAAGATTCAACTATCATTTAGCTAATTCATCTCAGTCAGGACAACTGACAAGATGTGGCGGAACAGGAGATGGGAGTGCTTACGAGGGAATAAGATGCAAAGATATCGTTGACAAACGCTGAGATTTTGATGGGTAAGAAGAAATTTTGAGTAGTGACAGCGTTGATAGATAATCGAGGCTGTGCATCAGCTCCACCAAACTTCATTGCTCGTTAATTTAGGAGGATGAGAGGTTGTGGAGCAGAAAGAAGGCTCACTAATTCATTCACCATACCTATGACTCCCTGCAAATAATCTTCTGCGCTCAAGATGATTTCGCCTTCTCCTACTGTTCGTCAGTCGCAATCATACGCTCCACTCGAACTCACATCCAAGCAGGCTAGATATCGCAAAAGCAGGGATAAGTTCGTCTTTGAGCAAGAAATGAGCCATAGCAACGGCGGTAACAAAGGATCGAAGAGTAGGTCCTATAGCAAATTGATATCTATTACATCAGTAAGAACGACGTGAGAGACATTCAACATACCTGTAAAACTCTCCTTTTGGGATGAGGGATGCGACGGTGGTCCAGTGAGATTTGGAGGTGACGACGGTTGCGAGGCATTTTTCACACAAGGTAGCGTCTAGACATGAGTCAAGTCTAGAATGATAAATATGACTCACGTTCTGAAGAGGGGATGGAATGAAGAAGGTTGAGCTCTGAGAGGGCTGAGCGAGCTACATCATCCAGAGGGTCCACAGCTTCCCTGATGGTCTGAAAATCAGTCCCTGGTCTTCTCCTTCACAACGCCGGAAAAATCATGGTGTCGGACAGGACCGACCTTCTTCAAACTCTGCTCAGCCTCAAGAGAGGTGATAGCTTGAGTTAATGACTCTTCCACCGACCGTCTCTGGTCTTTGACCGCCGTGATAGACATGGTTTTGGTTGCAAGGTTTCAAAATTCAGAGAGGGGAATGGGCAGGTGGATATGAGGAGCCCCGCAATCTCCCGGAATTACTTCTCCATGATTAAAATGTGAATAAATCCGAAAAGTGAGACGCGTCTTTGATGAACGCGTCTGTCGCGCACCCTCAATTCTCAATTTCACCCTCACCTCTTTCGCACACTCGCTCTTCTCTTGAGCATCTCACTCCAGTCGTGAAGACACTGCTTCTGCATCTACCATGGTATGTGAATCTCCCGGGAAATACTCATCAAAGCTGACCCCCGGTCATCCCCGATGCCACCTTCTTCTCAACGTAGGCCCAAGCGACCACGTTCGCCAGGTCATGACGCCTCGTCTCCTCTACCTGGTCCATCCGGTCCACCTTCTTCCCCTCCCCCATCTTCCCTTCCCCCTTCTTCTCCACCCGCGCCGTTCTCTGATTTTGGTGACGAAGAGGATGTAGGTGATGATGAGGTTCACGAGATGCGACAGAGGGGACGTGCGAGAGATCAGGGGGATGATGAAGACGAGGAGGAAGGAGACGGTGAAGATCTCTTTGCGGACAATATGGAAGCGTGAGATTAAATTTTCCTTCATTCAATCCTCCAGAAGTGACGGATGAATAGGTAGAAATGGAAGCCAATACTGACGTGGTAGGGACTACGAATCAAATCCCGCTTTGGATCAATATTCCGAAGCAGACATTGATGATCGATCCTCGATCCCTGAACTCTCTCGAGCAGATCGTCTGGCTGCCGAACGCGCAATGGAAAGACGTGATCGTGGTCTACCCGGTCGCAGAGCTGGACGAAGAGATCACATGCCTGCTTTCCTGCAAAGCGACGACGACGAGGCAGCTGGATATGGAGATGGTCTCCTCGCGGGGATTAACGTTCGTCGGAGAAGACGACAGTATGATGAACGTATGGATGAAGATGATGTGGAGGAAGAAGATGTGAGTCACGTCAACGTAGCTTTTACGGATCCAAGCTTATCTGATAGGAAATGTCTTTGGAACATCTTGGAGATGTCAAGGCAGCTTCTATCGCAGAATGGGTTTCCATCGACGCTGTGCGTCGGGCTATCCAGAAGCATTTTAGAAGTTTTCTCATGACTTATGTGGATGAGAATGGACAGTCGGTGTATGGTCAACGTATCAAGCACTTAGGAGAGAGTGAGTATCTCCAGATTTATCTACCACCCAACAGATCTCCATCTGCAACTTTGACAAGGATGTAATGCGCCAATGCTGACACATTAGTAAACTCTGAATCCCTCGAAGTCTCTTACCTCCATCTCGGACAGTCCCGTCCCATCCTTGCATACTTTCTCGCCAACTCGCCACAACCAATGTTGCAACTCTTTGATACTGTCGCTCTTGACGCCATCCTACTATACTACCCTTCTTATGATCAAATCCATTCCGAGATACATGTCCGTATTACCGAATTACCGTCCGCTTTGTCCCTGAGAGACCTCCGTCAAACCAATCTCAATTGTCTTGTCAGAGTCTCTGGCGTGGTCACACGTCGCACGGGCGTTTTCCCGCAACTCAAATATGTCAAATTTGATTGTGGCAAATGTGGAGCTGTTCTCGGACCTTTTTATCAAGATACGACCAAGGAATTGAAAATCTCTTTTTGCTCAGCATGCGAAAGTAGAGGACCTTTCGTGGTGAATTCGGAACAGACGGTATACAGGAATTATCAGAAGATGACTTTGCAAGAATCACCTGGTAGTGTCCCTGCTGGTCGATTGCCACGACATCGAGAAGTGGTTTTGCTTTGGGATTTGATCGATGTTGCCAAACCTGGTGAAGAGGTCGTGAGTGGCTATCTCGACCCCTCTCACTCTTATGATCACGGTCCCCAGTCCGGATCTGTCACAAGAATTTATTGTCCTGCAATAGCCGCCTGAGTTGGATCGTTGCACAATGACTGACATCTCGCAGGAAGTGACGGGCATTTACCGTAACAACTTTGACGCTTCGCTCAACACTAAAAATGGTTTCCCGGTATTCTCCACTGTACTCGAGGCGAATCACATCAACAAGAAGGAAGATCTTTACGCTGCCACTCGTCTGACTGAAGAAGATGAAAAGCTCATTCGACAAATGGCTAAAGATGAACGTATCTCCAAAAGAATTGTCAAATCCATCGCACCTTCCATCTATGGACATGACGACATCAAAACTGCTCTTGCTTTATCTCTCTTCGGTGGGGTACCGAAAGATATCAACCGCAAGCATCGTATCCGAGGTGATATCAACGTACTTCTTCTCGGTGATCCCGGTACCGCCAAATCTCAGTTCTTGAAATACGTCGAAAAGACGGCCGGAAGAGCAGTCTTCACCACTGGTCAAGGTGCCAGTGCCGTCGGTCTTACCGCTTCGGTCAGAAGAGACGCTGTGACACGTGAATGGACTTTGGAAGGTGGAGCTTTGGTACTCGCCGACAAAGGACATTGTCTCATCGACGAATTTGACAAGATGAACGATGCTGATAGAACTTCAATTCACGAAGCAATGGAACAACAAAGTATTTCCATTTCTAAAGCTGGTATCGTCACTTCACTTCAAGCTCGATGTGCCATAATAGCAGCTGCCAATCCGATCAGAGGAAGATACAATCCTACTATACCATTTCAACAAAACGTCGAATTGACCGAACCTATCTTATCGAGATTCGACGTACTTTGCGTCGTAAAAGATGCAGTCGATCCTGTTCAAGATGAAATGTTGGCCAAATTCGTGGTTGGATCTCATCTTCGTTCTCATCCTCAATTCGTTCCTGAACAAGATGAACATAACGTTTCGACAAGTGTTGACGCTGATATAATACCTCAAGATATGTTAAGAAAATATATCATGTATGCGAAAGAACATATCCGACCGAAATTACATCAATTAGATCAAGATAAATTGGCTAGGTTGTATGCGGATCTGAGAAGGGAATCTTTGGCTACTGGTTCTTTCCCTATAACTGTCAGACATTTGGAAAGTATGATCAGGATGAGTGAAGCTAGTGCGAAGATGAATTTGAGAGAGTATGTAAGGGCGGATGATATAGATTTAGCTATACAAGTTACAGTTGGAAGTTTTGTCAATGCTCAGAAAATGTCCATCAAGAAGACTTTGGAGAGGGTGAGTTTTGGTTCAATAGTCTTGACCATCTCTATCATCCTCATTGTCCAAGAATATCCTTGTTATATCTCACTCGCACCTTGCTTGCCCCACATGGGTGAAAATGCCATGTATCGCTCGTTTATGTTAACGCCGTGTATGTGGGATTGGGTGTCACGGAGGTAAAGACAGTAGCTTACCCTCAGGGCTTCCGGAAATACGTTCATCAAGCAACAGATCACGAAGAACTTTTGTCTTTCCTCCTTGGTCAAATTGTCAAAGAACGAGTCCAACTGTATCGTCATCAAAGGGGCACCAACCCCGAGACGGTTTCGATCAAAGTGTCACAACTCGAACAAAGAGCCAAGGATCTGGAGATCTACGATGTGGGACCTTTCTTACGTAGTAAATTATTTGGTACGAACGGATACAAGCTTAATGCGGAAGCTGGGAGTATTGAAAAGGTGTTCACGAGGGTTGAGACTTAGTGTGAAGGTTGGGGGTCGTTAGGGGGATCTTAGGCCGAGTGAGATTAGTCAAAGTGCCACATGCCACATTCGTTTTGTTACTTTTTTTTAAGCTAAGAAAAAGTTGCAATCCAACTCTGACATGACTGAGAACTACTCACTGTTCCATACCCCCTCATACTCTTTTGCAACTCTTATTTTGTAATCCACACGATACCTCAATCATGCCACCTTATCCTCCATTAGCAATAGCCTCTTCATCCAATCTCCTACTCATCTCCTCCGGCCCATCACTCATCATTTACGAACCTTCCACCCACCAAACTACCGTCTATACACCCGACACCAAATCACCTTCGTTGATCCGTCATTCAGCTATCTCTTCCGATGGTACCGTCGCAGCCACCATATCAGATGATAAATCTCTCCTTGTTTACTCCATCTCTACCAATTCCATAACCTTACGTTCCTCTCGTCAAGTCATGAAGAAATCTTCTTCTCTCTCTTTCTCACCAAAAGGTGATTTGATAATTTCTGATAAAGTGGGAGATGTCTATCTTTATCCACTCGACCCACGATCCACTTCTTCAATCAATATCGATCCACCCGATACCTCCGTCCAATCCAACCTCACTAAGACACTCAATGACTCGGTCCAGTCCATCTCTACAAACACAACCAGTACATCCAACCAAACCAGTCATTCCAACTATTCCAACGAAAAAGAATCTAAGAGAAAATTGAACAAGATGACATTGAACTCCGATCCAACTCTAAACCCCGATGCTGACTTTTTACTAGGTCATGTATCCATCCTCACCTCTCACGTTCTGTCGATGGACGGGAAACATATCATCACCTCAGATAGAGATGAACATATACGAATATCACGTTATCCTCAAAGTTTCGTCATTGAAAGATTCTTATTCGGATCGGAAAGTTTCGTTTCGGCACTTTGCATACCTCCCAGACGTCCAGAGATATTATTATCGGCCGGAGGGGAAGGTGTTATGAGAGTTTGGGGATGGGAGACTGGACGTTTAATTGGGAATATCGAATTGTACGAAGGTATTTTACCTTGTAGGAAAGTCAGAGCTGGGATGAGAAGAGATGCGAGGGCATCTAAGAGGATGAAAATGAGTTCTTCTACGAAGTCTTCTTCGAACAGAAAAGGGCAGGACGATGAGGAATCATCTTTCAACCTTCCTGACTTAGATCTTACACAAAAAGGTGGGGAAAATAATGCAGAAGAGGGAAAGTCGAATGAAAGTAAAGATGTGGAAAAAGAAGAAGAATTTTATGTCGCTCCTGAAGGTTGGAGATTACCTTCAGGACAGGGGGTATGCATCAAGAAAATACAAGTTATCCAAATCGAAAGTCAAGACGTCGTCGTTTTTTTCTCTGAAGGGTGGGTTTTTCCTTCCTTGCATATGAGAGACGAATGGCTGATAAATAGATGTGCGGGATTACATTCTTTCGTGCTTGCTCAAGATCTCACCCATGCCACTGTGAACACGTTCAAGACTGATTTTCCCGTACTAGACTTTACACAAATTCCTGGAGAAGAGGGGAGATTGGTTGTTTCGGTTGACACTGCTTGGGGAAGTCTCAAACGGAATAGATTACCTGATGAGAAGGTAGGACCGGTGGGAGAGGTCGATGAGGAGATGCTGCAGATTTTGGGGAAGGTTTTGATGGTTGTGGAGGTTTCATCAGGAGGACAAGTGAGTGTTTGCTTCCCGTGATTGTTCCACTTTCACAATCTCTACAACCTTCGCCCTTGGCATTTGATCTTTCCATCACCATCAGAATGGACGAATACACTTGTACCAGACCATTGTGTGTAACTCGAGTGTCCCGAGGATCGCTCATTTCATCATTATCAATTCCTCAATCGCGCAGGAGATGAGTTGCTAGATCGTAGCCGTGTATACAAACTCACGTTAGATCTCTGCCCTTCCCAACCACCCAATTTTGACAATCCTATCCTCAGCTCTGTCCGGACTTTCACCAGCGGACCCAAAAACCCTCGCATCCCTAGACCTTTACCCTGATTTATCGTTGTACCCCCGCTGGCCAGGTATGGAAGAAGATGATGATCAAGCCGGACAAACCGACTCCGCTGTGTCAGAAGCAGGTGAGAGTGTAGTGAGTATGAAGGGTAAATTGCCAAACGAATGGACTAGGGAAGAGTTGGAAAAGTTGAACGTCAAGCAATTGGGACGTTTAAAGGCGCAAGGAGTGGATACGGGAGATTTGATATATAAGAAAAAGAAAGCTTTGAAGAGTTTGGGTACCAGGGCGGAACAGTTGAAAAGGGGATTATAAATGGTTGGTCTTTATCATATCTTGCATTTTCGCATAATCTTCCTCTAGTGTCCCACCATCGCCATTCTTTCCTGATTCTCCGCCTGGTTGCTGACGTCTCACACACTTTTCCGATAAATTCACTGACTATTGACTAGCAGATGATGTTTCACGTTATGCAAGTGAATAAATACTCACACCTGAAACATCAAACATATGACATGGGGTAATGAATAGACATGTTGATCTCAAACATGTCATATCATCAAGATTCCTTTCACTCTTTTTGCGATTCCGTACAAAACATCTCCGCCCATTCAATTCATCTTACCGGACTCCTTTGACCTTGTTGTATCTCCTTCTCTTCCCCGTGCGCTCCACTGGGAGATATAAGTGGTTTTCCTCCCCACGTCTAATCACTTCACCTGTTTATTGTCATTGACGCTGGTCGTTCTGGTGAGTTAACATCGACTCTGGTAGTTTGCTCACGAGTCTTTCACTGGTTGAAAATCCATACTTGACTGTATCTTGTGTTCCCACACGTCTTTTCCAAGTACCTCACGAACGTCACACAAATCTGAGTGATCAACATCAGAAAAAGAGAAGAACGCCGCCATAGTGAAATATCTACACAAATGCTTTTCAAAATTCTTTTTCTACCCCTCCTTCAAGTATTCGCCATTTTCTCTCTCCTAAATCGTCAAGCTGAACCTTCCTCTTTATTAGGAGTAACGGGTAATAACGATACATCCAATTCTGATCCTTCAGCTGCTCTTTCCCCTTCTTCGATCATCGGAGATGGTTCTTCTTTACCTGAAACATCTCAAGCTTTGACTCCTTCCGGTACAGGAGATGAACCTTCTGATATCAACCCTTCTCAAGGAGCAGGTGGAGGAATGGGAAATGATACTACTACTGAACCTACTGCTTCTCACGCTTTTGGACCTCCCGGTAAAGAAAGTCATCCATCACTTTTACCTCCAAATCATCATCATATGTTTCGTCGAACAGAACCGAGTGGATGTAAATGTATGGTTTCTGTCAACGCTACTACTTGTCCACCTGGACCTAGTTCGACTTGTAAAGATGGAGGTTTAACTTCTGTTGTTTCTTCAACTTCGAAACCTTCTTCAACTTCTAGTCATTCGAGTAGTCATACTTCAATTTCTAGTCATTCGAGTAGTCATTCTTTAAATTCTTCCAGTCATTCAAGTTCACATTCGTCTAGTCATTCAAGTTCACATTCATCTAGTCATTCTTCAAACTCATCAAGTCATTCAAGTTCACATTCATCAAGTCATTCAAGTTCACAGTCTTTCAATTCCTCTAGTCATTCAACATCACATTCATCAAGCAAACAATCATCCGCAAGTCACAGCACTTCTTTCTCTTCAAGTTTCAACTCTAATTCAAGTTCAGGACCAAGTTCTACACCTCCACCAGTACCTGGACAAAGTGCGAGTTCTTCAATTTCGACTTCTATCCCTGCCAATTCTTCAATTTCAATCTCTGTATCTGCGTCCAGTGGGGCGAATAGTTCAGCTTCGACCTCTGCGTCAGCTAATAACTCTGCTTCTGCTTCCTCTGCTTTGTCTGCAGATTCTTCAGCATCTTCAGCTTCTGCTAATAATTCGGCTTCTTCCAGTCTACCTTCGGCTAGTGCTTCATCTGCAAACTCTTCAGCTAGTGCTTCCTCCTCGACCATTTCTTCCGCTGGTGCACCCTCCTCCGCCGCCAACTCATCAGCTAGTGCATCCTCCGCCGCCAACTCATCAGCTAGTGCATCCTCCGCCGCCAACTCATCAGCTAGTGCATCCTCCTCTGCCATCTCTTCGGCTAGTGCACCCTCCTCCGCCGACAACTCATCAGCAAGTGCTTCTTCATCAGCCAGTACATCCACCACCCCTCTCATCGTTCCACCGTCAGGTCTACCAAACGTAATGTTGATACTAGACAACAGCAACGTTTACGTAGACGCGGATGAAAAAGTTAATTGGTGGGGTGGTTGGGGTCCTTTTTGGAGGAATTTCCCATTTGATACCAATACCAATTATACTACTGAAGGATTTGTTTTGAGCGTTTATGATGATTCTATAGCTACAATGTTGAGTACTGCTTCTGTGAGTCATGTTTGTCTTTCTCAATTCATATCATCCCGTTGTCCCTTGCCAATATGATGTTTCTCAGATGTACCACTCACTACCATACATGATTTCCCCCTCACATTCAACTTTCATATTCCTGATTTGAGAAGATGGATCAGGGATGTTTAAGAGGTATCAGTTCATGAGGAGGATATGAGATAGGAAAGACGACAAAAGGGGGAAGGAAGGACAGAACTGATAATCAGTGTCAAGTAGGTATCACCTCTTCTCCACAAGGAGCACCAACAATGACACTTACGACAACTTCACCTTTTGCTTCTCCTACAACTACAGGAGTAGCATACGTTTCATGTGTATGATCTCCTTCCCTCTGTTCTCTTTTTCTCTTCTCTTTTTCTCTCAAGATATCTCTGCGACTTACTCATCACGTTCTTTATCAAGAAATGTACCCTCCAACCTATATTTGGATTATCTTCAAGATTCAGTGATACACGTCCTAGTACAGACGTCCACATGTAAGTATCAAGAAATCGGATGAAAATGAGTAATGTAAGATTGATATGTAATGGAGTTGTGTAGCAGTAAAATCCATAGTCCATCCTTCAATGTAATCATATGTATAGATAGATACTCGTCAAAATCGTAAAGAATCGTTATTTCCTGAATAAAAGAATCGTGGATCGTATGGGCGTAAAACCGAGGCATCAATCGTGAAGGCATGATCATGAGAGGGAAGAGAGTCGGCATGAGGCAAGACGCATGAGATATTGAAATGACTCAAGGAATGACTACAGGGGAACAGAAGGAGAGAGAGAGAAGAGAAGAAATTAGATCACCTCCCAAACTCTTCCATATTCTTCCGACTGGCACCTTGTTTCCAACTACGGACCAGAATCTCTCTTGCTTCTTTTGCCTTTTGACGCATTAAATCAGAATCCCTTTGCATCACTTCCCAAGTTTCGTGCATTTCTTTAAGCATACTTTCATGGGTCGAAATGATGGTCGTGCCATTTGCTCTTGTGAGACCGTTGGCGGTACGGAGTTGTTGTAATTCAATGCAAGTTCCAAGCTTGCCCACTGATATTCAGTTCATATCCCATATTGATAGATGATAACCACCCCTTTCATTTATACACCCACACTTGATTAGGATCCAATGCGCATAAGGAGTGATCGTCGATGAGAAAGTGTATGAAGTGGTGAGGTGGTGAAGAGAAACAAGACATAAGAGGAAAACAAGACTTATCACTCACACAACATAGCCGATTCATTCTGATCAGCAGCTTGAGGAAAAGCAACCACTGGTATCCCCGCCATTATACTCTCTTGAGAAGAATTGATCCCCATATGACTTATGAACCAAGCTATAGCCGGATGATTCAACACTTTCCATTGAGGTGCAAACTTTACAACTTTGCCTCTCCCTCCTTCAACCCATTCCGCAGCTGTTTCAGGAGTCAGATTCGACATATCACCAGCGTTGGCAAGTAAGAAAGTCATATTGGATGGAAGAGATTTTAATAGCATGGGCATGATTTCAGGTCGATGAATGGGGAAGAAAACAGATCCAAAGCTAATACATCAACAACGGTTCTTTGGATATCTTGACGGACGAGAGGGAATAGAGGTTAACGTACCTTATGTATACGACTGAACGAGGTCCTTTAAGTTTCAGTTGTTCGTCTAGAAAATCTAACGCTTCCACTTCGTCAGGTGTGGAACGGGTCATTGAAGGTGGTATACCGTCCCATACATCAGCGGAGAATTGAGGTCTGAAGTAGTCAGCGATCTCCCTCTGATGAACATGAATAATGAAGGGAAGAGCATCCAACGCTCTCGTCAGAGACAAGATCATTGGGTTGGCTTATCACGAGAGGTTTTGAAGGGCGACTCAACATACCCGATACCGATAATCCTTTTCCCTAGATCTTTTCCCAACGCCTCTTGAGGCTCTCCTTCAAGCTCAGGAGCAGAAGGAATCAAAACACCCTTCAGTAATGGATCAGACAATGCATCGTAGGATTGTTTGATAAATTCGCTCCATCGGGCGGGAAAAGGTATTCCTTCGTTTTGCGGGACTAGATGACATTGGTCATTTCATGTCAAAGATCAAAATTCACTCACAACATTCCCCTGAGATGTCAGCTGGGAAACACCGCCGAGAAAGTTGCTTACAATCTTTCATCGGAGGATAACCAGGAATATGAATGATCTTATCTTCAAATTTATACCAAGTCTGTGATCAGTGTAGGCTCCAAAACGCCAAAGAATTTTGATCCGAAGTCACCTTATCATACGCCTCATACTTCTCCACTCCTTGATCCATAAGTTTCTCCGTTTCTTCAAAAAACGTAGCTATCATGCCATCGTGTTCTTTTTTCGCCATGAAACTATCGTTGATCAACAGTCATTACGATCCTTAGTTGCCAAGTACTCACTGATAAAGTGAGCCAGAAATGAGAGGACAGAATACATAGACGGGTAGCGAGGAGAGCTGCAATTGATTGATGACGGGTTTGAACGAGTCGAGAAAGTGGACACCTAGCCACTGTGTGGTCAGCACGCATACAAGTCATCAGGTTCATCTGATTGAACGTGAAGGATGGACTCGTGTCATAACTACATTCACATGTCGGTCCGAGAGAAGTGATATTTGAAGCGACAGGAAATCGGTCTAATACGTACGTTGTATATGACGAGAGTGGGAGGATCACTCTCTTGAAATACTTCAATGATCTCTTTCGTCGACCCTCCCTTGGGTGGTCTCAGATGATCCGCCTTTTCCGACTCTGTAGGAGCTGGTTCTTCGATTTGCTTCGTCTTGAGTCGACATAGTACGTCCTCGCCCGACAAATTACAAGCTAGTGCATGAGCCAAACGTGGGGCTGTAGCACGGTCCATAAGAAGGGTGACAGTGAGGTCTTGTCGGACAGTAAGGAGGTTGAGGGAGAATTGTAGCATAGGACGGAGATGACCCCTTTTCGTCAGCGGTACATTCTGCTACTGCAGTTAGGAAGTGATCTAGTCTCGGAGCAAGAATGGGCAAGGGAGACACTTACCATCCTGAGATGGGGACGACGAGATAATGTGCTTTTTTGGAGTCGAGAACGGACATTGTGATGATTTGGCCAGACCGATACGGTTGAAGAAAGAGCAGGTTATGTAGAAGTAAGAAGTCAGAAGGGAAGAGAGCTGCTCTCGTCAGGTATCGTGCCATAATTTTTCCACGACCTCGGGCAGATCAGCATCAGAAGCGCTACTCAAGGTGGGGGAGCAACATTCGGTCAGCTTCGGCGGATCATGTGGAAGGATGGAGGACCGAAGGGTGACCGATCATCCCGAAGTGGGAAGCGCCCTCAACACGAGGAAACCTCAATCCCACAGACCCGACATTGAACATCATGATCAAGAAAGGTCAAGCAGGCCATCTTGGACAAATTGGTGGAAAACCTCGTTTCGGGCTCCAGGAGTCTGAAGCTAAACTCGCTGACACCGGACTTTAAATCAGGTTTGAGATGATCGAATTGGTGTCCCATTCTTTGCGTCGAGCATTTTTGGAGTGCGAGTAGAATTAGATCTCATATATACTCCTGTTCGGCCGTATCGGGCATATAGTCCGTACATTCTCAGTCCGATTAGTGCCAGTCTTTTTTCTCACCTCCCTCTTCTCCTCGGTGTCAGATTTCCCTGCCCGACCTCGACACTCTGCACTACTTCTCGCTTTATCTCGGATCCCGTATCCCCTCCATGCTCATTTATCCGTCGCTTCGTGTCCTCCTGTGCTAGTCTCCTGAGTTCCTCGGTCGAAGTCGCCGAGCTAGGTTCGACGGCTTGCCGGGGCGGAGGTATCACAGAAGGGGTGGTGATGGGGTAGGCAGTTTCCATCCGGTCAAGATCTGGACCGACGTTCGCTTCTAACGGTCTTTCAGTAGTGACGATCTGTGACTTAGATTGTTGTATATAGAATGAGGATGGTCCTGCTATAGTTGGAGAGGAGATTTGCGAAGGATCGGGTAAATAACCTTGACGGATCCTCTCGGCCGTTTCACGCTGTTCGATGGCAGCAACCATCGGTTTCAGTCGAGACATACGTTCAGAATCTCGCAGTAACTCATCGATGGACGGCGGATCGGTGCGAGTGTGCGATAGCCCTGATCGAAGTCTTAGCCGTTGCGAGCAGCTACTTGAGGGATTAAGAGCTCACACGATCGCCATTGTACTGTGAGGGTGATCAGCTGAGTCATACGGTGCAAGATAACGCACCTGGTAGGCTCTGAGCGGTAGTGGTGTATTCCGAAAGGTCTCTTTCTATCCGATATTCGACCACACGTTTTGTTCGTCCGCCTGAGGGATCAGCAGGGCGACATGATTCTGCCGGGAGAACTTGCCGTTGGCCGAGGGGAGTTCGTAGAAGCTATTTCCTCGATCAATCAGCACTAAAAGCCTCACCAGTAGCTCCTTGCTCCACGTTCTCAAGGGAGCAAACATGATGAAGTAAGACATGTAATTACCGTCAAGATCTCGTCCCACCAAACCCTACCACACGTGAGCGAACATGTTCGTGACAGCAAACAAGCTCACCTGTTTCTTCGCTCCTGTTGGAAAAAGCCTTCTCAAGCTTGCGACGATACGACTCATTTCTTGAGCATTCACCGTAATTAGCGAGCAGTGGAGTGGGTATGTATAGCGAGGAAGAGGTTGAATTTAGCACGGGGGATGGAAGCGAGTTTAGGAGGGAGGGAAGCGGCGATGTCCGCCGTACAAACAAGAGCAAGGACGTGACTGCTTTCTATCTTTCTTCAACCCTCACTATACAACTTTTCTATCATACCTCTCTATCACTCTCATACCACCACGTTGATTACCGACATGACTACTCTGGCATCCTCCGGACCATCCAGCCTCGACTCTTCACCAGTAGTCCCATCAACAGCTAGAAATCTACGTATATCTAGAAGAGTCATCAACCTTGTCAACCCTGCCGGTCTGCGTCCTTCCCCTTCTAGCTCCACCTCCGCTGACGAGTAGATCCAGGTGACTTCTCAGAGATATCTCTTTCCCCTGCTGTCTCCCCCAATGCCTCCTCCAGCGAACCTCTTAGATCCGAGATTCGTATACGAGAGACGACCCCACTTGGAACGGTCAACACCAATATCGCCGCTCTCACCCCCGGAGTGATCAGCGAGCATGGACCCAAGGGGATCCTCCGTCAAACTGGAACTCCAGGTTCAGGGAATGGAGGTCAGTACACAGCTGCATAGTAGATAATCAGCCACAGCTGACTGAGACAGTTCGATTCTTTCCCAAGAACAAATTCAGAGTTATCACTCCCAACAACTCTGTCACTCCCAAGCCTCCCGCCTCACCGACATCGTCTTTCTTCTCTCAGCTGATCGCAGCTACCATCCCATCCATGTCACCGAGAAAAGGAAGGGATCCAGCGGATGAGTCTTGGGAGCTTCCGGGACAAGAAGGAGAAGTTTCTCTAGCAGGAAGTATGACGAGTGAAAGGTCATGTGCCGAATCTGCACGAAGTTTTGACCGAGGTCCAGATGGGGAAACGGAGACGAGTGTCGAGGAACTGGAGGTATGGGATGGGGTACCTCAGACTCACTCCTCTCCTCTCGGATTGAATGCGACATTGGACAGATCCACATCTATGAGGGAGGATTCTGTGGATTGGAAGAATCAAATCCCGGATGACATGTCCAACCTTCTCTCACAGGGCATGCCTTCGATGGACGATTCATTTTCGTTCAGTCCTACGAACACTCTTCCAAACCAATCCCCACGAATCCCCGATCTGTCTTACAATGACGAAAGACTCTCATTTTCTCAGAACCAGCCACCCACACCACCGACAGTCAGAGCCGGTCCTCAGCAGCTTGTCCCGCCGGTGGCAGCTCGGATCATAAGTCCATCTCCACTTCGAAACATGTCCATGTATTCTGAAGGATCGACCATGTCCGATGGGCCTATAGATGATAATCCCACCATCCGTCGACATATCTCCCCTCTAGGTCTTTCTGCTCCTATCGAACCTGTCACGCCGACACCTGGGACTGGAAAGGGCTTCACTGGATCCATCTTTGCCGACATGTCTGCTGAACAAGCACAGCTTACATGGCCTCTGGTAAGAAATGACGACGAAACAATGTTCCATTCAGCAGTATTCACAGATGACGTCGGAGTCCTTACACCGACCCACCCTTCAGCATTCACTCAATCAACTTCTCCCAAATGTGATGTCAAAACTCCCGGTAACTCGTCTCGAGGAGATGTGACCCAATTTTTCGACTGTGATACTACCTCTCCTGCTACATTTTCCAACTCCCTCATCCGAACTCCCTCGCCTCTACCTCCCAGTCTACTTCGCCCGACTCAACAACTCATGGAAGCTCATTCTGCTCATGCTACCGCCATCCTATCGGAATTGAATCTGTACAGAGATCTGGCACAGCGATTACAAGCTGAAGTCACGGAGCGAGACGGTGCTTTGGCCGAGCTCAATCTCAGGGCGCTCGAAGGGGATATGTTAAGAGTGCAATTGGATGATCTTCGGACTGAATTAAGACGGGAGGCCATTCGACGGACCTCCCCACCTTCTACTTCTATGTTGGGCGGCGGAATACAGGAAGCAAGTGGGAGCTCAAGAGAAGAAAGTGCATCACCTTCTCCACTCGTTGCTAAAATGCGACGAGATAGGGGAATCGATCACCCCGGGGATCGAACGACTATCGCTCAAGCTGAAAATAGGGATTTGGAAATCAGACTTTCCAAAGCGCTGGCCGATCAATCGGAAATGGCTAGACAAGTGCAGGTGCTGCAGGATGCGAAATCCGATTTGCATCATCAGGTCGAGACCCTGCAAAGAGAAATACAAGAGAGGGATGAAGAATCACAAGACCGATTGGTCGCTCAACGCCAGATGGGCATGGAGGCAAGTCAGGCAGAATTGACACAAGCTCAGCAACGTAACGATGAGCTGAACAGGATGTTGGCGGACGTCCAGCTCAGAGCGGAAGATGCGGAGTGTCAATTGAGAGAGTTGGAGATGGATCAGCAGAATGGGGAATTGGAGAGAATAAGGGACGAGAGTCATGCTTTGAAGGAGGAGTTGAAGCAGATTAAGGAAGTGAAGGGATTGGGGGAGGAAGAGATCTTTAGGCTGCATGGGGAGTTGGATAAATTTAGAGGGGTTCAGAAGAGAGAAGAAGGTTTGAAAGTCAGATTGACAGAAATGGAGCAGGGGCTTCAAACGGAGATGAAGAAGAACGCAGAGTTGTCACAAAGCTTCCAAGCGGAGAAGAAGAGGTGTACCGATCTTGAAACGCACGTTAGTCAGGTGATTATTTTCTTCATCATTCGTCAAGCATCAAATACCTCCATCGGTCCCTTTGTTATTGACCTGATCACTTCGTCCTGACTGTTCGTAATGTATGGAGAGAGACTTCAGGCTAGGAACCATAAGTACAAAGCTAATGATATAGCTTACCCACGCTGTCCAAGAGGCTGAAGGACAAAAAGCTCAATGGAAGTCGGAGAATGATAAAGCGACCAAGACACTCCGAGAAGAGATAGCGAAACTTCGAGCAGAATCAGCATCGAAAGATCTGGAAATACTCAATCTGCATAAACGAAAAGAAGAGTTGAAAGAAGATCGAGAAATGTTGAATATTGCTTTGGACAGTAAACAACAAGAGTTAGAGCTGGTATGTTGTTGCTTTCTTCACCCTTCTACTCATCTATCTCTCTTCCACACGTTGTCTCTAATATCATCTCCACTTCCTCATTCATCTCCCCGTCCTCCCTCATCTACATCTTTATCGTTACGAGGAGTTCATTGTAGGTGGATCTAGCTAGACAGTGGGCATGTTGCATCACGAGGGATCCGACCGGGGACAAAAACTGACTCTCAGATCAAACGGAAATTCGCCGTCAAAGGAGTGGCAGGCTGCACCCCCTTGGGAAATTCCCGTATGATCAACACACCATCCATAACGGATCAAACGCCCATAGCAAGACCTCGTAAAATCAGTATGACCCTTTCCACCCCTCTCCCCGGCGGTATACGGGGCAACAGACTTTCTGGGGTGAGTATGCGCAGTAGCGAGTTGATAGGTCGGACATTGAGGAGTAAAGAAATGAGGGAGAGTAGAGGTAGTATGAGTAAAGTGGATGAGGAGAATAGACCTCCGCGACAAAATCCAGTGGGGTCGATGAGACGTCAGAGGGTGATGGCTTGAGTGAAGATCGAACAACCGACTCTTGAACTTTCGACTAGGAGGAATCAGGGTGGGTGAGTATGGAAGAGATAAACATCTTGTAAGTTAGGACATTTGACAAGAATGCATGTTTTGTGATTCTTTGGATTTTGTGATTGATCTAGTCATAGGATGTTGATCGCTAAAAAGCAGAGAGGGTGGGTCAGACAACGTTATTGGCTTTGCCCAATACTGTTGGGACTGAGCTAGGAGGAATGAACCCGATCTGAGTATTAGCATCTTGAAGTCCTAAGAGAATTAACGCACCTCGGTACAAACAGCAGTTATCAAACTTGGTGGTGTTAAATCATATAACAAAGAAAGAGGTATAACCCCTTCCATCCCTTTTCCTTTCCCCTTTTCCGTTTCCTTTTCTTCTTCTTCTTCCTCCCTCAGTCCCTTAGCCCCTCTCTTAGATCCTCTACTAACATCAAAGAAATCAGATACATCACCAAGTTCATTACTCCCCACTCCATCCAAAACCACCCTCTCACCAAATTTATAAGTTTCACAACATGCCACAACTGGTATTCTAGCTTCTTTAGCCAACATGGCAATCATGGCTGTTCCTGCTCTTGAATATAAAGATCCATCTGCGTGTAAAGCTGATGTACCAAGTAATACCAAATCAGCAGAAGGAAGAAGAGGTGCAAGAAGAGGGAGGAGAGTATATGTTATTGGAATGTTGTATGATGAGAGGGTGGTGAGAAGGGAACGACCTTCGAGTAGAGGACGAGAATCTACTATTATTACGGAGAAGGAAGAGGAAGGGTCGAGGATACGCATGGATGTCCATGCTTCGATTAAGACACGTTCGACGAGAGATGATCTGATTTTAGTTTGAATAAAACCCCCCAATTTCGATGCAATGACAGTGACGATGACACATTTGAGTACTTGGTATGACCTGATGATCGTAACGAGGATAATGCGACAGTCAGACGGGGGTATCGGTGACATGAAGGAGAAAAATTCCGCCATATTAAGAATAGGGTAGAAAGGTGAACACTGAGTTACAAGGGATAAGCGATGAAGGTTTGAAGTAAAGATTAAAACCGGAGAGGAATAGACCAGTGTACTCACCTAGCATAAGTTACCACCGTATCTCCAGGTTTGATCTTTTCTTTTGCAGTAGTCGCTATAACTTGATCTGCGAATTCTATTCTATCTCTTATATATACACCAATAGCATCTATCAAGTATTGTTTCTGCTAATTCTCGTCAACAATTCTTTCTCCTTCATAACTTTAAAATCTAAATCAAGAAAATAACAACTCACCTCAGCCTCCGTCCCAAATTCTTGTTCTCCAAACCTATTGATTTCACCTTTCAACCATCTTATGGCATTCCCACCTCCTACACCTTTCGGTCTACAATTTTCCAAAAAAGAAATCATAGGACTTAAATGTCCTGGAAGATCTTTCCATAAAACAGCATTTTCAGGAGTTTCGTAATCTCTTATAACCTCTTGAAACGCTATCATCATACCTATGGTACGAGCGTTGGCTCCTCTTAATGTACCACTTGACATTAAGACACCAAGACGAATGATGATTGGGTGTAATTTACCTGATTTGAAAGCTAAAGGAGTATTTGGAGATGCATGTGTTGGAAGATGTGTCAGGATCCAATATTTATGAGTTGAGGTGGTGGTTGAAGGAAGATCAGGTAATCCGATTGGTTGTGATTTTTTGGAAGGGATGGAAGATGTGGGAGGTTGTTGAGGAGGTCGAGAGGTGGTAGTTCGGAATTGAGATTGGGATGGGGATTGTATTTGAGTAGATAGATTAGGAGAAGGTTGTGGTTGAAGGTCCGTTGGATTATCTGTGGATTGTGATACAGCTCGAGAAGCGACGAGAGCTGCTCGTTTTTCTTTCTTTGCTTCTTTGGCGGATTTCTTCGGGTCGGTCTTTACAACTTTGGATTTGACGCTACCTTCGCCTTGAATGTTATCACTGAGAAGCGGAGGAGCTACAGGTGGAGTTGCCGACATGGTATGGGTCCGTCTGATGCAGAATGAGAAAGGGAGTAAGTTGTTGGATCGAATTGAAGTAGTTGCAGCAATTCGGTTCGAGTCAACTTTGGCGGCGTTCGCCGCTTGGTACCCACGTACTGTACCCGGTAACTATATACTACGAGTACGAGTACAACATGTGGTAAAAGCTCATGAGCTCATGGACTGCAAATGTACAAAGTGTCGGCACTCATACACAGATTGTATGCAACGTTCTAACCTTCTACAAGTAATGTCCTATGCATGGTTAAAAATGGCGAAACTGGATAATCCCGACGGAGCTCGAATTAATCCCGACGTAAATTTGGCTATTTCTCACAAATCCCGTCACAACTGGCGAGGATCCCGTCACTACTCTCGAGGATCCCTTCACTACTTGTCCAAATCCCTGCGCTCCCTCAATATCGAGAATTGTTGAGATGTAAAAGGTGTAAAATGATCCTGCAGAGCTCAATGTTCATAAAATGCAGAGAGGTCAGGTGTATCATGCATATTGACAGCTCCGAAAATGCACTTTCGGACCCGAAACGCGTCCGAAACGCCCGAAAGTGGTCCGAAAGGTGTCCGAAAGTGATATTTTGTTTAAAGGGGAGGATCACATAATCCGAAACAGGTCCGAAAACAGGTCCGAAAGCCATTGTAGCAGGCTCCCTATGGATGGAGCCACTGATAGCTCTGTTGTTTATGCATCCTGAACCCTCTAAGATCATCTTGCATGTCTTACATCTCAATAATTCTCCTTATTGGGGGAGCGCAGGTATTTGGGTAGTAGTGACAGGATCCTCGCCAGTTGTGACGGGATTTGTGGGAAATGGCCAAATTTACGTCGGGATTAATTCGAGCTCCGTCGGGATTATCCCTACGCGCTTAAAAATGTCCCCTGTTGTCAAAATCTTAAGAAGGAAGGTTCTCAAGTCGGGAGTTGGGCGATGAATTGAAGCGACATCAACGGAACGTAGCTGTTGGCTCCAAAATCGCTACCTGATAATGCTCCGCCGAGGAGATACGTATATGCGTATTCGTCGAATGCGAAAAAAGAAGAAGCTTGAGTTGTCGTCATATCGGCGTTGTAATAAGTGAAGCCTAAAAAGTCAACTGATATCCCTCAACACAGTTTCGCCGGTTGAGTTTCCTAAGGCGCACGAAAAGAGGGGACTCACCAGCTGGAGCGGGCCAAGTGTTCAAAGGGGGTATAGTCCAGATAGGTTGTTGAGTGTTTGAACCGTAGGCTTGTGCGACGGTTTGAGGGTTTGGACAAAGACTCAATACGAATGAACTGATGATCAGCATTACTTTCAAAACTACCCGCATCTAAACATCTATTGGGGACAATGAGAATACACAGGAGTAGGGCGGGAAGAGAAATCGAAATCAACTCACGCTGAACCTCCTGATTGGTCCGCCTCCATATTATTGGCATCACCTTGTTTCCACGTGGACGCGCATATGGGATACATGGACGATCCGACTTGGTAGTACAATAATTGTTGAGTGCCATAAGTAGTGACGATGACGGGAGATGCCATACTGGTGGTTGTAGTCTGTATCCGGTTAGTGCGATGTCATACTACATCCATACACTTCCAGCATATACGACAAAGAGGTATGGTGTTGGATTCTTCTTGAAAAAAAAACTATCGGAGCGATCTGTTAAAATCGACCATTCAGAATGTAAGGGAAACAGTGGACAGCAAACTCACCAAGCGGAATAACCCCGACGCAGAGTCGTAATACATATAAGACGTCGTTTCATAGGGAGTACCCGCACGTTTACGGCCGGCTTCTGTAGGTGTACCTTGAAGATACGCGATTTGAGGCGCTGTTGACCTTTTGGCAAGGGCGGCTGAGGTGAGCGATGTTCAAAATACAACCCTCACCCGCTGACTCTCTCAGAACGAACGATTCATTGCATGATGGTTCAACGCCCCAGATAGTGGTCAGAGAGTGAAAAAAAAACACTCACCTTGTGCTCTCGTGGCGTTGAAAGGAACCATAGGTGAAGCGATTGGAAGCCCTCGTTTTAGTCGATCGGCATTGCTTAACTTCGCAATTGGTTCGTTGACGGGGATAGCGACCGTCGAGACTAGATGAGACAGGACGAGGATATAGAGGAGAGTGAAAAGATTATACATTGTAAAGACCGTGAGTGTATCTTGCGATAAGTCGAGAGGAAGGACAAACTACGAGAAGAAGTTGAATGTGATGCATTCTATATAGCTCGATCTTTATCTGGTGTTTACTACAGGTGAGCATGCTTGTTATGCAAGGATCACACTTACAACTGTTGAAAGTCCCTATGGATGTCCTCATGATCTATCAAGACTATGCTTAGAGTTATTCCAGGAATAATTGAGCCCGATCCATGTGGGATGCTTCGTCTCTCGGGCTTTGACATCTTGACATGCCGTCAGTCGGTGCCTGTGACTACCCAACGATGCCCACGGTGCGGTGAATTTCTGGAGATACCATATTGTTTGACCGTGTCCCAAACACATCTCAGCCTGCCCTATGTCCATACTATGTTCATGCTTGATCCATTGTTCCGTTGTCTAGTCAGAGAAAGATGGAGAAAAGTAACCAATCATCGAAAGAAAGTGGGTAGCAAATTGCAAGTGGCGGTTTCATTCGTGGCGGTTTCGTGAATAAATGTCCATGTCATAAAATACCTGACCGTGCGCTACATTACTACGTACATATGTACATATGGCTCCCATACTGCTCCATCTCTAACTTGGAAGACTGGCTATGAATCTCAAATTAATTTGCGAGTAGCTATCTGCGCCAATATCATTCCCTCCAATTGCACCACCAAGTACGTACTGAAGTCCGTATTCAATGAAAGCGAAAAAATAGTTGAGTTGGGTTTTTGACTCGTCCGCGTTATGATAGGTAAAACCTGACGTGATTAGCACGTTCCTCCTTCCTCTGTCTACATGATGATAGAGGAGAAAGGTGAAGAGTCGTTTGAACATACCAGCGGGTGCAGGCCAAAAATCTCGGGGCGGAATAGTCCATATCGGGGTTTGGGTATTTGTCCCATAAGATTGATCAACTGGTCGGGTACTACCGCAAAGAGTAAACACAATGGCGCTGCATGTCAATATCAAATTTGATCCTCTGATGATTCAGAAATTCTGCTTATTTTACGAATGATAAAGTGTGCACTTGGATGAGTGGATAGTAAGCGAAGAAAATTGGTGATAAAGGCGAGGTGGGATAAAAGTGTACTGTACATACGTCGAACCGCCGGGATTATCAGTTTCCATATTGTTTGCTTCCCCGCCGCTCCAAGTCGAGCTGCACAGGGGATAAACTGTGTCATCTCTTTGATAGTAAAGATATTCTTCAACACCGTACTCTGGAACAATAAATGGGGAGGCCTGAGTCTGGTCGGTGGTCTGTTTTCATCAATATCATCTTGCACTCCAGAGAGGCCCAAGAAGGAGACTTCATCAAGCGGATGAAGGACATGGTAGTTAAGAGGAGCTCAGCTTACCAGTCGGAAAATCCCAGCGTCACGGTCGTAAAATAGATAAGAGGTTTGGGTGTATGGACTACGTTTTCGAGCTTCAGGAGGAACCGCTTGTAAATAAGCGATTTGGTTGGCATCAGACCTCTTGGCTGGAGCGGCTGAAGATCAGTAGAGAAACAAATATGAAAATTGCTTCAGGAAAAGGATATAATAGGGGGGTCTTGGTGCGTTACTCGAATTATGTAAGCCAGAGTAGGAGAAGAGAGCGAGGGGATGAATAGGGTCATGATAGACTTACCATTAACTCTACTAGCATTGTACGGACTGGTGAGAGATCGAAGAGGAAGACCACGTTTAAGTCTGTCAGCATTGGTCATTCCCTCTCCACGACCCTTGACAGGAAGGCTGATGGCAGATGCGGCGCCGGCAAGCATGAGAGAATAGAAGAAAGTTGCAAGTTTGAACATTGTAAAGACCGTGGGATTTGTGTGAGTCTTGAAAGAACGAATGATGATAAAAAGAAAGCAAATTTCATTTGAGTGAGCGAGTCAAGATCATATAAGCATGTTATGGTTGTGTGAAATGTTTGTATTCGACAAACACACACGCATACCTCGTGGAACATGATCAAAACCCTTTTTCATGGCCTGTAGAGTTGAACGAGTACGTCTTGCTGGACGTGCACGATGAGATGAATGCTCATAGAGTTATGGGACTATCATGATACTTCCGCGGTTCCCGTTTCACTAGCCAGGAGATGCTTTCTCCCCACGCGTGCGCATGTCGTAATTCTGTTCCTGTGACTAACTCCGCCATCTCGGAACTTCACATCTCCAGGGATCTGCGGCCTGGGGCGTCTTCTTTTTCACACAAGATACAAACAAGCCAAGCATCTACTAGGGTCTTCAACAGGGTAGCATGTCAATAAACCTGCATCTCAACATTAGCACCAACATTCACATACAGTCTATCCATGTGATGGGTGTAATCGTGAGTTGCATACTAATAACGTTATACATAATGTCCATACATTGTCCTAGAAGTCCCATGCAGAAAACTTTACCCGGGCAGTTGATTGACCCATGTCAAAGTGAGTTCGGTGACTGCTCCGTTTGCACCAAAATGTGAAGCCTTCAACGCAGCGCCGAGTTGATCGAAGCGATCAGGTTCATACGTGTCGTACACGAACCAAGATGGATTTGTGGTGGTACCATCGTGATTATGGAAGTTGATACTTGCTGGTCCGGGAACATTTTCGGGGACGTTCCAAATTGGTGCTTGAATTTGATCGTTTTGAGACTCAGCGACGGTCTGATCGTAATCTGTCCCGGGTGTGAAACCGCAAGTGCTGGAAATCAGCTATCACTCGATGTAACTTTTTCAAGAAAAAGTGGAGGGTTTGTGAAACATAACTCATTGAATGATGATTGACGTGAGTTTGGAAAAAAAAGACGATGGAAGAGTAAGAGATGTATGTACCTTGGACCTCCCTCTGCATCGATCTCCATGGCAGGTGTCTGACTTCCTGAATAGATAAAGCACTCGTTGGCAAATGTTGTTCCGTCAATAGGTGTTAAAATGACTTGGTTCGACCCGCTTCCCTGAACTTTGAAAGAGACGGCAAGACCTGGGTTTATGGTCTAAATCACGGATCAGTGATTGAGTTGAAGAAGAAGAAAAAAGGGAGAAACGGACCAGAGCGAAAACACCGTTGCTATCATCATAATAAACGAAAGATTCAGTGTTGTGTGGGGTTGCTTCCCTTCGATCGAGGGAACGCTTAGGAGGAGCGGAGGCAGGTGATGCTTGAAGATAGAGTTTTGATGGCCCAACAGATCGTTTGGAAAGAGGTTCTATTCAAATCAGCTTGGAAATCAAATTTGATAATCTCACAACTCACGTCCGGTCGCAGTGGCGTTGAATCTCCTCGATGGGACTTTTGGTCCAAGACCTCGTTTGAAACGTTCGGCATTGGTGAGTTCGGAGGCAGGTAAAGCCGTTACCGCTTGAAAGAAAGAGAGGAAGAAGAGACAAGATATTAAAAGAGCGGATCGACACGACATGATGAAAAAGAGCGACAGTGGTTAATAGTGATGTGAGAATCGAGAAGTATCTGGTATATGTATGAGCATTTAAAACATTTTATGAGTAAGTTAGAAGGTTGATGAGTTGTTATTCGAATTCGTCATACTCCTTCGTTCGTCCGATGGTTCAAGTAGTTAAATCGATTATGTTACGTGCAAGTCACTGAAGGTGAAGCATGTTATACCCTGAAATCAGCACGTAATGACGAGAATCTCCTTACTGATGTCGGACATACTAACGTGTCATATAAGTCATGTCTATTCAATATCAAAATACGTACAATTATACTTTTGATACTCCACTGTGTTGTACTTAGTATCATCTACATGGGTTCGAGTTGACATTACACGTTGTCCCATCCCTCAAACACGTCTAAGATATCGTTTCCACCCATGTCAACACTACCTGCTGTGTCCTTGAAGCAGAGATAAGATCAGATGCTCTCAATCCAGCGCCAAGTGTGTCCGAGATGGGGGCGTAATCCGTTCTATCAAAAACGAACGTAGGGATATCTCGAGTTTCCGTTCCGTCCACGTTATGAAAACTGAAAACCACAGGCGCCGGTAGATAGGTAGGTATGTCCCATACGGGTATTTGCTCTAGATTTCCATAAGAAGCATCAAGTGTTTGTGTATCCTGAGTGAGGGAGAAATCCACGGATCTGAGAATGAGTAGCAGACAAAGACTCATTGAGTGATGATGTGTTACTCACACCCCGTGTTCTTGAGCCATAGTCAAGGGTGTACCATAATGATACACAAAAATCGTAACGGTATTCGTCGTTCCATCGACATTGACGTTGACCTCTTGATCAGTCCCTTGAGTGGGGAAGAAGAATTCGGTAGCTTGGGTTGGATCAGTGGACTGTGTAATCTCAGCTCAACTTCCCTCTACTAAACTTTCAAAGGACTTAATCTCTGCTGGGCAAATCAACATGATGGAGAGATCTTCAGCTTACCAAGATGAAGAGACTAGTAGTGGGGTTGTATGTGAGCCATGATATGGAATCATAAGGTGTTCCCGCTCTATTTGATAGGCTTCGTTTACCGACCGTCACAGGAGATGCTTGTATATACGCCGTGGTCGGAGAGTTGGATCGCTTCGCATGTGCGTCTGATGGATCAGTTTCGAATCCTCACCTCGGTTTTTCAGGTTTCTTCATGAGTCATGAATGTGGAGGGTTTTGTACACGTGAATGTTGTAGAAACTCACGTCGAGTGCTAGAGGCGTTATATCTTCTTAGAGGTGAGGCCGGTGGTAAGCCACGTCTGAGACGTTCGGCGTTACTCTCCCAGACTGGCTTACAATGTGCCGTCATAGCTAGTATGAGTGTCACAAGCATAGCTGGTAGAAACATCTTGACCATCATTTCAGTCTAGTAGTCAATCATAGCCGAGTAAAGAAGCAACAATGCAAAGAGCTTCATAAACAACACATTGGACTGGTAGTTATGAGGAACTCATTCCTCTCTCCTTGATCCTTGAGCTCCCATCCGTCTGCAAGTCCGATGTTCTCAATGCCTTGGCGGTCAACAAGCCCGGCTTGCGAGCTTCTCCCATTTTGGGCTCATTAAGAACTCCGTTGCCATTTGTGCCGCTGGCGTCACCGGACATGTCAGGAACCTGGTAATCGTTGTCCCAAAATATGGCGCTGGTTCCTAGGATAAATTGTCCGGACCGGAGCCCAACATCAATCTCCGCGTCTGAAAAGTCGGTAGAATATCGAGAAAGACAAGTGAAAATACGTACCTGCAAGCTCACAAGTATGTACACGCAAGTCCACAGTATAAAGAAGAGGATAATCTTTGAGCGTAATACCAGTAGTACGTAACCATTATCAAATGGGTAATTCATCAATCCATGTCAACACAATTTGTTTCTGTTGTATTGAATCCAAAGAATCTGGATTCATCGTTGACCCCAGCATATTGACACTGACCGTAGTGTCGAAAACATGAAATGGCGCGTCGACAGTGGTAGTACCGTCCTAATTATGATATGTGAAACCTACCGTCTGGGGCCAGGAAGATGGTGTGGTCCAAATGGCTGATTGACTGAAGGAACCATATGATTGAGAAGGAGTTTTTTGAGAACCGGAAGTGAAAACTATTGATCTCCAATTTCAGCAGGGGCACAGATATCATGATGTTAACCAAGAGACTCACAAATATGTATCAGAGTTCATGTTTCTTTCCGTACCACCAAGCCAATGCCAAATTCCACTAACGGCGTAACCGTGTTGGGCATCCGAAACCCATAATTGAACGTCCTGCTCGGTTCCTGCTCCGTTTGTGAAATGAAAGGATGCAGCTGAAGTAGGATCAGTCGACTAAATGTCATGTCAATTATTTGATATGTGGAGGGAGAAGATAAAACCAACAAGTTGTAACCAACCCTTTGTACTGTCATACCCCACATATGATATTGTATCATATGGCGTACCGGCCCGCTCGGGGAAGTTTCGTTTGCTTGCAGAAACAGGTGAGGCTTGCATGTATCCTACCACAGGGGCGGAACGTCTGGCGGGTGCATCTGATCAATGAGCGTACTGCGTAGTCGAGATTGGAATTTTGAACTTACGTCTGGTTGATGTTGCGTTATATCGTCGTACGGGTGCTCTTGGTGGAAGACCTCTTTGGAGCCTCTGAGAGTTGGTATTCACCTTCCCAGCATTGACTACTTCCGTGCAAACGACTGAGAAGAATAAAAGGACATATACTTGAATAAGTAGTATCATGATTGTCAATGTTGATAAAGGTGAAATTCAGAAGTATGTATGCCAGACTCACATAGGTAGCCCTCATTCATTGATGTCTCCTCGGAGACTCTCTACATAGTCGGACTTGACCAGAATGCCAAGCTATTCTTTCCTGATCAAAACAACGCTTGTCCGTTAATTCTGACATGTCTCATCCTGACGTTGATGGCTTAGTTTCAGGGATATTCCCACATTCCATGCGGAATTGATGAATTCTCCGAATTTCCGAACGGCGCCGTGGCTTATGTGTTCCTGACCACGGGCGTCCTCGATCGATGAAGACAATGGGAAGTTGACGGGACATGGTCATATGCCCCGTCTTGGCAAGCTTCGGAGTCCCGTAAGTAGACGTGGAGCCTCGAAACAGTCGCGACCAATCGGACCTACTGCTCAAGGGGTCAGGAATGTTTACATGATATGACTTTCGGTGGACCAGGCACTCATTCCTGTCAAACATGGGGCCTCGAATGCTGTAGTCCACCACTTCACGCCTCACACATCGGAGCATGTACATGGGTATCAAGTCTCTTCCCGTACCAGGCAACAAGAGAAGCAAAAGAAGAAAAAAAGCTTATCATGTATATGACTAATTTATGATCCCAATATCCATATGGGCGAACGAGACTATGAATCTGAACGAACTAGACGCTACGACAAGTACTTGAAGAAACATTTCACACCTAGGGGAGACTGTTCAACCAAGTCAAAGTGACCTGTGTCTTGGGGTTGTTAAGCGATGGTGGGTCCAGCGTAGAACCAAGTTGATTGACACCGGAAAATGTAGTATCGAAGACGTAAAAAGGAGCGTTGACCGTGATGGTACCATCTTGATTGTGATATGTGAATCCTACTGTTGATGGTACGTCTGATGGTATTGTCCAAGTAGCCGACTGTTGACCGGATCCGTATGAAGAAGCTATCGAAACTTGGGAACCTGTCGCGAAGTATAAAGAGCTGTGAAATGAGCAAACAAATTGGAGAGATATGTATGATCGTTTTACTCACAGGAGAGTGTCTGCATTCAAATTATTAACTCCTGCATTGTTCCATGTTTTGGCGTCGATGTAGCCCAGATTGCTACCCCCTGAATACATCTGCATATCTTGTTCCGTACCAGCACCATTCAAAACGTGAAACGATACGGCTTGGGTAGGATCCGTCGTCTTTCATTCAGCACATTTCTAAAGATGAAAAAACCTTGAACAAAGAAAAGGGAAGTGAGATAGACGTACGAGAAATAGCCAGGCATTCGAGTTCATACCCACGTAAGAGAGAGTATCGTGTGGTGTTCCCGCTCGTTCCGAAAGATCACGTTTGCCAGTCAAAACAGGTTCTGCTTGAATGTATAAAATGTTCGCAGCGGGTGATCGTTTCGACTGAGCGTCTGAAAAATGAGCATGAATTTCGAAACTTCAACTTGATCACTCACGTCTTGTAGAAGTAGCATTGTATCTTCGCAAGGGAGCTTTAGGGGGTAAACCTCGTCGAAGTCTAGCGGCATTGGTATCCACCGGAGTAGCTATCACTGATAACGAAACGACAAGAAGCAGACATAACCAGGAATGAAGACGGATGAAGAAGGTCATGTTGATAAATTTGTTGAGATATGATTTCTTGACGTGCCCATTTCAAATCGTACTCTACCAGTCTATATGTATTCTCCTCAAGCATTGTTGTCACCCTTGTTTGTCGTATCGTCGTTTGGTTGACCGCTTGGGAACCGAATACATATAAACATGTTTAATGAGAAATCGATATGTCTCACTTTTTGCGTTTCTCAAGTTGGAGTGTTGGGAATTCAGGGGGAAATCCGTGCGGACGAAATCTCTCCGAACCTCCGAACGACATCAATAAGTTACGAGTACGAGTACTTAGTCTCCGACTGTTGCATGGTCACCATGGTCACCGATTTGTGAATCTTGCAATACAGCACAATCCGTAGGCCGTAGGGCTCATGAGGAATGTACTTTGTTCAGGCAGAAATACATACCCATACTTCAATACCAAGTACTCGTACTCACTCCACTCGTACTCTAGATCTACCATCATTGATTGTCCTTTCTGTTTTCTGTTCTTTGCAGACAGCTGAACCTGTTCATTCTTTGTAGAAACCACCAACACATACTACTTTACACTAGATTCTCACATTTCTCAATGATATTCAATCTCAATGGACTTCTCTCTTTTGTTTCTGTACTTGCTACAGTTGCACATGCTACAAGAGTAGAAACCAATGCTCAACGACTCAAAAGGGGACTTCCGCCTCTATCACCTCTAAGAAGATACAATGCGACTTCCACCAGACGTATGTTCCATCTTCTATCATTCCAATGTCTTCATTCCCATGTTTGTCATGTACTGAGTCTATGTTGATGTATAGATAGCAATTCAAAGCGTTCAGCAACTGTGACTACTGTATACATGCAAGCTTCACCCGTGATAACAGGCAAACGATCTTTTTCAGAAAGAGCAGGAACCCCTCTCGACTCTTTATCCTATGTGATGATAAATGATGACAACTTTTCACTCTTAGTACATATTTCATCAATAATATCCTTCTTGATCATTAAGATTAGACGACGGATCCAACGAAAGCCCTTTCCTTTCAGATCACCAATGGTGCAGGGACGGAACAAGATGTGCAAGCATTCAGTGGTGGTCAATCCCTCGGATATGTTGATACGGCCGCATGGACCTCGGGTCAATCTATGAATATGGCGACTAACTCTCAATTGTAAGTTGGCTCTCACACATCTGATATCGTATGGAAGTTGACTAGTAGATCACTTTATTTTCCAATCAATACTCAAGTCTCCCTTGCCAATTCTAACGGCGCTTTCTTTCAATCAGCCATCTGGACAATCCCTTCATCTTTACCAGGAAATTTGGGTGTTACCTTCCATAATAGTGATGGCACAACAACGGTCGATCCTCCAGTGATGACGGACTACCTTTTCGCTGAGTTCTCAATCCTGCCAACTTCGACACTTCCTCCGGACAACTAGCTCTGCTCAACTTGACGTGGATCGATGAATTACCCCCCTCTTAGACCTCTCATCTGTGAGCATGCACTTTGTTTTTTATGGAACATTCACGGCGCCCGTTTACTACTTCCTGAGATGTATGATTTGCGTACAGTACAGGACGTCTAGACCTGAATTATCCGGTATGACCACAGTCCATGAGTGACATGAATCCTCCCAACTTCAATTAGTCCCATCTAATCCGGACCAAGTCTCCTGCTTCCGGAGTCCCAAATGTCCCGTTGAAAAACGCGCCCTTGTGTCTCTTGCCTCTTGGGAGGACCAGGTTCTCGGGTCCTAAGTGTTCCTTCTGTGCGGCGGTATGGACTTTCAGAAGGACATGTGTATCTTGGCTGGACAGTGTCTCAGCCACCAACATTACTCTTGAGTAGGTGCTTCAACATATCATGAGCATCAAATCCATACGTAAGTGATCTTGGTAATTGAAGATGGGTAGGTGGTCCCACCACACCAGATATCTAATGATGATGCGATGCATGCTTGCACATTGCACAAATTCCGAAGTGTGATCTAAATACCTTTCCCTCTAGCCCATCGACGTGCCAGACGCCATGTCAAGAAGGCACCTACTGCTGCTGACACGCCTCCAATTCTTCCCATCAGTTTCACAACTTATAAAAACCAACCGGATCAGACCTCTCACTACACCTTTCTCACAATCATGGTAAGACAAGGAGAGTGAATGTGAGGATGATTGTTCGATTATATGAGGGCGGGGATATTATTATCATGAAGGGTTGCAAGATTCTCACCTAAAGATCAATCCTACGGCGTCCGAACTCCCTGCTTGCATCACTCCTTCTCTTCTCATCAATCTCTCCCCCAGTTCCACGACCCCCGTCGGAGCTTCTACCGCCGCTACTGTCCCATTGACCACGGGATTGGCATGCGGATGATGACTCGGCAGACTTTTGTCAGGTTCCATGAGATAGAAAATGGCGCTACTCAGGATCGTCACCAAGAACTGGGGCATGACAAGGAATACGTTATGGATACCCAATATCACCCCTGCCTTATCGGCCATTCCTTTCCTTTCACTTGAATTCGACCGAGCGGAGAATGAGCTGTTTCCTGGGTCCGCTCCGTCACCTTCGAATGAAGATTTGGAGGACGTATCCGAGGAGTGTCGTACGATGACGGTGGAGGAGTGATCTTCCATCTGTGGAGTCTGGATCACGAGAGGGGTGAGATTTTGAGTTGTGCCGTTCTCTGGCATGGTATCGGTGGATTTTCGAGTCGGGGATGATTCATGATGTTGATGATTGAGAGTGAGGGAAGATCGAGAATGATGTCGAGTATGTATGGGGGATGATTCGGGGTGAGGGGACGAAGCAGAGGTTGAGGCTGACGTGCTGGGTCCGGAAAGATCAACGGAATAGACGGGTAGGGGAGGAGAAGAACGTGAATGTGTTCGGTGTGGACGGAGGAGATGAGCTTCTGATTCGGCGGAAGTTCGCATGAATAAGACGTCTGGTTGATCACGGTCGATTTGACCGTCAATGAGGATCAATTCGCCGAGCTAGCTGTCAGCATGAGTCCCTAAAGATGAGCGAGATTGATAGAAGCAATAACATACCAGGGAGAAGGGTGCCCATTGGAAAACGCCCCAGGTGATTCCAGTAATCCCAATTATGATGTATGCTCCCGTGACTGTCTCTACGAACCTAAAGACGTGAGTGAGTCGACCTGAACGATCACTCGGATAGCTGAAACTCACAAAGTTGCGGCCATACAGCCAGCAAAGATAAATTGACTGATCCACCAGATGCTTATGAGTGTGAGGCCGGGTATAGGCAGAGCCCATGCGGACCCATCCTTCAGACTAGCGATCAAGTTCTTCCCTCTATCAAGCGATCGCTGAATGAAGCTCGACCCATCATCGATTTCCCTCATCCGTTTCCGTGAGGCGGAGTTTGGTGGTCGATCGGGATTGCCTCCGCCATTCAAAGGCGAGTAACCGGCCACGTCGTCAAGGACGATACCGGATTCAGCGACGAAAGGTGGGAGACATACACTGATGAGGATATTGATGATGGCTTGGAAGAAGAGAGCTCGGGCGCCGGATCGGACTGCTCGACCTTCAAATACTTCGTCTGAGAGGTCGCCTTGGGGCATAGAGCGTTTGTAGATTTCGGACACCCAGACGGTGGTGAAGAACAGGATGGGGAACCAACCAAGGCTGGACGTCAATTGACGCCCAACGTATGCTTTTTGAGCCACAGACTATTGGACGACGAGGCATCATAGGCGAGAGGGAAGCTGGAAGTGAGAGACGGGGGAAAGGGAAGTGGCACAGAATCTTCACTCACGAAGCAAATAGATCAATGATACACACCATCCGTATTCCAGGAGGTAAAGAAAAGATGTTATCCCAGATGGCTTTCAGACTCGCAAAGAGCCCATTCTTGGCGTTCGGTCGGCTTCCTATCAGCATGGCCGACAAATGACCAGAGAGAATAGTCTCACTCGTCACGAAGAAGCACTCGTTCTGTGACCGCCCAAGAGGTCAGTGAATGACAAGTCAGGAGTATAGCGGAAGTAATGAAGGACAGAATTTGTAATTGTGTCTTGCCCAGAAAAGGTAGGACGGGGGGGAGGTCCAAGTTGCCTCTATCAATCAGCACCGTGTCATCCAGGTGATTTGTTTGTCGCTGATTTGCTCACACAAAAAATCCTGCCAAACTTCCAAATCCAAACATTCTTCCCGCCCATGCACTTCCTTCGTCCTGTCTATTATTCGGCAACGTATCAACCACCAGTGCTCTATCCGTACTCATGACGGCGTTTATACTAAAATCGATGAGATAAATCGCAAACACGGCCAAGGTGACGGCCATCCAAGAGCCAAATCCAAAGAAAGAAGAAACTTCTCGAGTCCAACCGAGGAGCATCATGGCGATAGCACAAATGGTGATTCCGGCCAACATGAAAGGTCTTCTTCTACCAAACCGAGACTTTGAACGATCTGCCAGAACGCCGATGAGGGGTTGAACAACGAGTCCAGAAAGAGGACCAGCCATGAAGACGAGGGACATCCATGATTTTGATAATCCGAGTTCTAGGAGGTATGGAGAGGCTAAAAGGTTAGCTCACACGACTTACGACTTGTATGGTGAATCCTAGAACACGGCAAAGATTGTCGTGGATGTCGTAGAGAAGTCACACCCACCGTAACCCATTTCTATAGACCATACACACTAATTGTCAGCTCAGTCATTGGAGTAAAGAATGAACTTGGCGGAATATACGGTGGTGTAAAAATGAGGATGAGACCCAGAGGATGAGGATGATATTTGAGGAGCAAGCTGAGAAAGACTCACTTGTATTCCTAACATGCCAATAGTGAGAAATGGGACTTTCGCCCATCTCGGTCCCTTAATACTTGGTTTCCCAACCCATTGAACTTCATGACTCCCACTATCGTCAAACTCATCTGCGGTTGGGATAAACGCCCCTCCTGTCATCTGGCCTGGTTCGTCTCTTGTACCTCTGACTAGCTGCCTTTAATCTTTGAGCCTCTGCGTTTCAACGTCGGTTTAGTTCTTCACTTTTCAGATTAGACCCTTAGTCTGAGGATGACTTGATATTTTGGCACAGATTGGACGTTGATATTTTTCCCCCTTACAGATGAATCTGACCAGATGGGCGGGAGGATGATCGCTTCCTTGTTCGGGCGCAGCTTGTCTTTGTCGGGATGTTCAACGGGCTTCTGTGATCCAAGTGGGAGTCATTCTCCGGGTTGAATTTCCAGCTTTAAGAAAGAAAGAAAAGAGTGGTGAAAAGATATATGAGTAGAGACAAACTACGGATTGAACTCGCAGCCAAGAAAGGAGTGAGACGCGAGTTAGAAGAGACATCCTTCGGACATCGCCGCATCACCGACTCCACGTGACTATCAATTTTTTCCAGTTTTTTCAAAATACCACGTGTAGCCCAAAAAGTTCCCCCTCCCTCCACTCCGCAACTATTCTCTCTTCCTCTCTCAACTTTCTACATATATCTCCTTCACTTTGGCCAGGGATCAGCTGTGAGGCCATCTCAAATCATCAGCTTTTGATAAATCCGCATCCGACGAAAATGTCCGCACCAAACCCAAAAGCTTTCCCTCTGGCCAATGCCCAGTTAACCAACCAAGTGAGTTCTTTCTTGAACAAAGACGGGAAAAAAACTGATGGGGAAGATATTGGATCTCATTCAACAAGCCAGTCATTATAACCAATTGAAAAAAGGGTGAGTGAAACCTTCATTCAATGAGAATGAACGTGCTTTTTGATAGAGAATGAAGAACCGATGAAGATGTGATTGTTGATGTACAGTGCCAACGAAGCTACCAAAACTCTCAATAGAGGTATTTGCGAGTTCGTAGTTATGGCAGCCGATGTTGAACCTATCGAAATCGTTCTTCATCTTCCTTTATTGTGTGAAGATAAGAATGTTCCTTATGTTTTCTTACCGTCTAAAACTGCGATGGGTAGGGCTTGTGGAGTGAGCAGACCGGTCATAGCTGCTAGTGTCACGACGAATGAGGCTAGGGAATTGAATTCGCAGATCCAAGCTATAAAGGTGTGTACATGTTCTTCTTTCAAGTCTTTCCATTTCCCCCCTTTCCACTTTCTTTCTATCCATTCTTCCCCTAACATATGTCATTGAAATCACCTGATAGTGCCCTCGTTTGTTTCTTAGGTATGCTTCCGACATTCGAGGATTGTCAGGTTCACGATTGGGTCGTTTTGTGAATTCCGCGGCTTTAGAAAACCTTGGAGCAGGACTGACGGACAGAATGAGATCGAGAAACTGCTCATCTAATCCACTATTTCCCTCCACCTCTAGTCTCATCACACATAGCAGGCAGTGAAACCTGTCGAGGAAATGCGTTGCAGATAGTGCAAGTGCTGGAAACAACAATATGATGCATCGCCCTCAACAAAACAAAAGATCACCCATTACAGTCGCATACTTTCAAATGACACCTTCTCCTCCACGTCGCCCTCCACGTTTATATGGATTCGCCCCTCGATCCCCGATAGGGGGACTCTCCGTCTTCGGTTGCATACATGAGACAGCAGCGGCAGCTTGACTCCTTGTCATTCTTCTTGGACTATCTACTGATTGAGCGGCCTGAGGTACACCTCCTGAACGTAATATCGGTTGCGGTGGGGGTGGAGGAAGTAAATCTGCGCCTGATGTCCACTGACCGGAGTTGGGATGAGAGAGGGCGAAAGTTACTTGTTTTGGAGGTGGAGGAGGGAGGGGTTGAGATGCAGTCGTACGTGGTAAGGAGTCAATATGAGTGTTTTGGAATTGAGTGGTTATTGCTCTAGAAGGTTAGCATCTACTCCCAAATGGCTCATACTCGTATGACTGCTCCACTGAGGTGAGTCATGCAAATCGGAATTCAGAGAACAGTGGCCGAGGGATTCGAACGTGTAGGAACAGGAACTACTCACCCCACATCAGCCCGTCTCGAATTCAAAAATTGCCCGCAGGATCCTTTGAAGGCGTGTAACATGTCACTCAAAGAATTGTAAAATTTGATACCTTCTTGAGCATTATCCACGATCTCCCTCCATTTCCAATACGCCCCATCGATCTCTTGCAAGGCGCGTTCACGATCTTTGATCATTGGATCTTGTTTCCTCTCAGCCAGGAAGGCTTCATTCTGCTCCTGCCACATGAGTTCAACTTCAATTCGGGCATCAGGACCAAGTAATGTGATGTCAGAAATTCCTGAAAGAGGAAGACATCGCACTGGGGGCAAAGGTTGACTCACACGTATTCGGCCCAGCAGAGCTTCCTGGAATGCCGCCTCTTTCTCCATTTCATCCTTAAACTTATCATACTTGCCCAGATTTCGTTCAAAAATGTCCTCAAACCATTCGGTCTTGACGTCTCCACTTCCACCATGTGCTAAGCGGGTGGCTTCTGTGAGTACAGCCGCTCGGACATCATCCCCACTGGCGATATGTTTTGCCTCCGCCACAATTCTTGCCCGATTCGACATACGATCGTCGAGTTCTTCAAGAGAGGCGCGTAGTGGCCGCACAGATGTTGGCAAGGACGACGAAGAGGACCGGGCGGTTGATGGAATGTATGAACGTAATTCCTCCTGTCGGTCAAATTGACTGAAGCATGATGCCACCGTGATGCAGTGAAAGAGACTGACCTCGCCACCTGCCAACACCTCTATAACTTCTGAAAATTCTTCCCATTTTGACACAACGGTGGCATCGCTAACTGCCGCTTGCTTCAAAGTCTTTTCGTACTGATCGGCCATACCGATCAATCGCTGATTGGCCTCATGAGAAGGCTGTCGACTGCTGATTAGATGGGGTTGGGATGTTAAAAGATGCTCGTTCTCGGTAGCTTCTTGGTCCAATATATCCATGGCCTCCACAATCAGCTGGATCACCACAGGATTTAGGCCAACTCACCTCTGAGAGGAGCTTAGCATTCGTCTTTGCCAACCTAGACACTTCTCCAAGCAGCGAACGAATTTTGTCCGTTCCACCGGCCGCCTCAACCTCTTCGGCCTTCTTCATCAATGACGGAGGTAAGCCTATAGGTCTTTCCAAGGCTTCGATCGATCCAGGGAGGTTCAAAGACTGTAGAGTGCTGTTTTATCAGATAAATCTTGCAATCAACCAATTACTCACCTTGCAGCGAGTCCATCCAATTCTTCCCTCTTACCATCCAGATCCCTCACCACAGTATCTTTGCGATCGTCGTAGATGCTCAAAGCCAAGTGAACGCCATACGGGACCAATCCGCTGAAAAGCGGAGGCATACCTGCATTGTTGTTCATGAGCCATGCGACAGGATCCGAGACTTCTGGGGGAGTAGAGAGCTTCACCATGCTTGTGCCTTTGAGGGCAGGAAGTTGGTTTGCTGGTGGGATTGGGTCATTGTAGATCAAGTTGTTGTCACGGTCGGCGCGCTCCAGATTGCTCTTCACAGCTGCTGACAGGTTCTTCACATCAGCTCACAAGAAGAAAGCAGGTATCCGTGAGGCGACTGAGGATGCGATATGACATACCTTCAGGTCGGAAAGTACCGCATCTGCCACACCCTTCTTGCTGGCTTCCAAACCCTTCTTGGCCAATCCCTCAGCAATCCTCAACCTGGTGATCTCGTGGCCATAGCGTCTACTTTCCAGATCATCCTGACTCAATCTGTACTGAGCCGCAGCTTCAAAGTGCATCTGTTTCACTGTGATATGACTGAGCCATCCCTGATTTGAGCAAACCTGCTTTTCATTCAAGATCACGAAATACGTACCACCGGGAAATAGGCAGCCGATGGATATTCAACTGCATTGGCAGCTGAGAGAGCCGAGCCGTAATACTCCGAGACTTTCATCGACAGCTTGCCTATCAGCGAATTTTTATATGTACCTTCTGCTGATCAGCTCTTGGTCACAAGGGTGAGTGCGGGGGAATACTGACGAAGTACAGCCTGCTGCCAGAAACACTCTTGAGCTTCTGCGAGCAGGAATTCTCGCAAGGTGGTGAGAAATGACTCTGTCATGTCGTATCCTGCAGCATGGGGCGACCCAATCTCAGTCCTCAGTATAGGCAGAATGGACTGAATCAGATGGTGGAAAATACCCGCCGCAGCCTGATTCGTCAGCGTAATCCCTTGTGGGGACGAACGTCAGACTCACCGAGAGGTAGCCCAGAGCCCGCCGAATCCCTTCGACCTCCGCGCGACGCTCTGAAGCGGCCATTATCGAGTAGAGAGCGGCAACATTGAAGAGTACAGAAGCTCTTTCGTATGTGAGGGAAGGAAGGGAGACAGTGGACTCGGCCGTCAAAGAGAAGATGGGCGGAAAGGGGAGATGATAGGCGAAGGAGAGGCCGATCTTTTCATAAGCCAGAGACCTTTATTGACCAGACGATTGTTTCAGACGAGTGTAGTGTACATGTCACGGAACCGCATACGGCCATTAGAAGACTCACATCTGAAGGGAATTTGGTGGCAAGAAAGCTCAGTTGAGCATAATATCTGTTTCCATTAGTTTTTCGAGTCCTATGTCCCATTGACTCACCTCATGAGACCCTTGGTCATTTCTGGATGAGCCTCAGCTTTGGGTTCCACCAGCTCTCGCCTCATCGTAGCGAGTACATCGACGTCTTTCCGAAAGGCCTCTGGGTGAGCATCGCGAAAATGGTGCGAAATGTAAGTGAGAATGTGGCCTGAAAAAGCGGGTAAAGGCTCTGCACGTTTGGTTGGGATGGGAAGGAAGTTGCTCTACACATCAGCGTCAGTCGAGTGTCCAGAAGATGAAGATGATAACAAGACTGACCATGAGGAGGGATTGAGTGAGAATAGAAGAAGGGAGGGGTCCACTCTATGTACTTACCTACTTACCGTATGTTGGGTGAGGTGTACTTTATAGGAGAGCGGGGCTCCACTTTCCACCCGCCTGACTTTTCACTCCACGTCGGTGTGTCCGCCTCTTTCTCCTATTAAACCTTCTCTCAGTGGCATAGTCCTATCTCAGACCGTGGTCTAGGGGAGTATAGTACGACATTGGACCTCGCAGAATGTCCCAATCACCTCTGGCACGTTCCACACGTCGCTCGTTGCCCGCCTTCGCACATACCCCCTCCAGGCTCTCAAAATCAACAAATGTGGCCACCGTCACTCCCCCACACGACAGTCTTCTCACTCCAATCAAGACTGAGCCATCTTCGCTCACACCCGATCATCGCTATCGTGGAGCCTCCTCTACTCCCAGTACCCCAAAGATCCTCTACTCGCCATATGCCACCTCTTCTCCTCATGCAGGCCCGAGCAAAAGCGCCAGCATTCCGTTTGATATGGCCGCATCTACCAAGGCAGCCCGTCAGACTGACTCCGGTACACAAGTCGGCGTACAGTATGGAATGGCTACTCCGGGGATGAAAAAGAAGAGATTCATCCGCAGAAAGCCCATCTTTCAACGGTGAGCGTTTCCTCACAATATGCATCTCAGCGCTGACGGTCAGGCTCCTATCGTTTCCTCAGAGAATCATCGATCGTTTGATATACGATGCACCAACGTCCATGCAAGATGTCATACCATCTGCGCACTTGGCCAACCCCATCGCATTGGGCATTCACTGCGTTCATTATCTCCTCGTCGCTCCGCTCTTCTCAGCGGTAGACGAACCTCAAAGTGTCCTACGTACGGGGAAAGAGCCAACCGGAGTGAGCGGAAGGTGGAGCAAGTACGAAGTTGAAAACAAATGGATTGGTAGAGGACTTCTTGGGCCTTGGACGGTTGGTTAAACGGTGCTGATCTGAGCTGATGATTAGGCAATCATGGTGACAACGGTTCTATTATTGTTGGCTGCTGCGAATGCGACCTATCTGTTTACTCGATTTCGAACATACGACATGCAGCTTCGCTCGGTATGTACATCTTCGCAGTTGTTCATTCGCTTGACTCATTACTAGGCGCGCGATCATATTCCTTCCCCGCATGCTTCTCCTGTTCAAGCTCCCAGAAATGCCCTGAAAGAAGACGTCTTTGGTGACCCTACCAACGACAAAGCCAGCGTCAGGACCATCATACTTCACTCCTTATGGCGGGCAGTCGTCTTCACCTTCAAATCTCTCGCGTGAGTATCTTCACCTGGAGAGCGACTTTGTGATGGTTGTTGACCCACTTTCAGCGCCGGTATCATGTCCGCAACGGGTCATCCGACTTCCTCCTCCATCAGCCATTCAGCTCCAGGCGAGGACAAGATACAATGTCTCCGAGTGTGGGATCCGCCTGACTTCTGCCTTGCATTCTTCTGGTGAGCTGACTGTTCATTCGCTGATTAAGCTCACACATGCAGCTCGTTTCCGCCTTCGGCGCCCGCATTGTCCCACCTTCTGACACCTCGTCATCCATTTCTCACCCCTTTGCTGCACCTTACAACCACATTTCTCTTGTCACATCTCGCAACGAGTTATCAACAACTGGTCAAGGACCGTATGCTACTAACTGCTGAGGTTATGCGCGAGTATGATCAGAGATTTGTGTATAAAAAAGTGTTTGCCCATACAGTGGACCGTCAGGTTCAAACCAGCCAAGGTATGTGAAGCTCTTAATTTGTTGAGTGATGCTACTGATAATTCCAGCCGAGTCACTATGGTGACTTGTACCCCCAAAACACCACACTACAGACCCATGCATTCATTTAGCTTGTTCTCTCTTGTCAGCCCCTATGGCACGTCCATTCGATCGTCAGGAGTGGCACGGAGATGAACGTCATGGCTGCTAATAGAGTATGTTTCGAGGGATGCACCGCGGTGCCTCGGTGCTGGAAAGCGGAGCTGACAAAGTGGTCGTTTCCATGCTGTCTCCAAACTCACTCAAGCCATCGATCTCTCACCGATCGTAGAACTGCAATGTCATTTGCCTGAATCAGGTCCTCTCCACCCCAATTATGACAGATTAAGAGGCGCTGGAAAGCGGAGATACGGAGAGTTCTTCGGACAGAACCCCCGGCGTCAGTCTTGTGGCGTCTCCGGTGCCTGTCCCAGGTAAGAATGCAACTCCGAGAAACGGCCAAGACTTCGTCCTTACCTAACTGTCAACACGCAAACACGCATGTAGCAAATGAATGTGAGGTGGGTGGGCAAGTACAAGTACTCGATGGTGGGTTCTGTGATCCCTTCTTACTCAAGCTCACCCGTCATGAGACTAATAACCATTCTCACTGTCAGTATAGCCATTCTCGGTGTTTTCGCAGAGTCAGGAGGTCGAAAAGCAACGCGGGCTTCGGAACATGAGACAACCAATGCTGAGCGATTTCGTCGAGGTTTACCTCCCAAGAGCCCTTTGAGGCGGTTCAACACCACCCAACGTAGGTTTTCTTCTGCATTACGATAAGTGTAGACGCTGAGGACAAGCCCGCAACCTGGCTCGCCGATCGGCAGCAGCGACCCAGAGTGTCATGCTCGTTGCGTCGCCAGACACGAGCGTGAAACGATCGTTATCTAAGCGAGACACGCCGCACGATTCTGTGTCCCAATTGTATTTTGACGGCTCAAACGCATTGTTCGCTCTGGTGAGTTCCGCTCAAAGACTTGTGGTCTTCTCTTCGGTCTGATATGCAGTCAACTACCACAGAGACAAAGTTATATGTCGTCGGTAGTGGAACGGACCAGATAGTTCAACCTTTCTTCAATGAAGCTGGGCTGCAAGTAGCGATAGTCTCACAGTTATTCACGTATGGGACATATCCCGATATGACGCCTAATGCGGCAGGTGGACCCACGTGAAATCTTTCTCTTCTCTTCTCGTTCATTTCACCTTCCCTTATCTTTTCCCCTGCTTCTCCATTGCTCACGCAATCTTAAATGACACCTCTGGAGGTTTGGAAGAGAGCTGACTGGGACAGCTCAGTGTGGTTCACCATTGAATACTTGTCGGAAATATCGTCGGACCCTTCCCAGAATTCAGGTCACTACGAACAAGGACCTATTTGGACGACACCAGCGACGCTGCCGGGACCAGCCAGTATCGACTTTTTCAACTACGACGGGACGGTGACGACTAACGTGCCGTTCTGGGCGTTCGACTACAATGGCGAGACGTTTCTCGGGGCGGCGTTGAGTGGTGATGATTTTGGAGTAGGAAACGCGTATACTCGAGTTAACCTTCAGTGGGAGGTATATTCCGAAACCTAGTAGAACGTGCAGTGTTTTGTAGATGGAGAGGGACATGTTGAAACTGTGTCAATGATATTACGTGAGCAGTGCAAGTAGAATGGATACATGATATTGGGCAGGTAAAACCTGCTGAGCTTGCCTGATAGTGAAATAAATGGATCGAGTTCATATGAACGTACTTGCCAAGCATTTTCTCGGGGTTATCCGTTTGTATCTAGCTGTACCACGTCAATAAAGCGATGGCTAAGGTTCGTTATTTTAGGATCCTCTGAAACTCAGGTCTGGAAGATGACATGTCTCTCAATAAGGATGTGACCCTGCCAAGCACGTAATTCGGATCGGAGTTTGAAGAATGAACCTCTTTCGTTTCTTAAACAACCTCCAAAACAGTGCCTAAACAAATGTTGCCCACTTTATAGACGATATCAATTGAGACTCCATCAAATTCCTTGTGTCCTTGAAATAGATTGTCAACGGATTTGAGCCATGTCATTCCGAATGATATTGAACCTCGTTTTGTCCCTCTTTTTCCTTTCGAGTATCTTAGTCACCGCTAGACCAACACTATCCAATGCAGCTCTTCTCAAGAGGGGTCTACCGCCGAAACCTCCTCTCAGGAGATACAACGCCACGGCCACTCGACGTGAGCTCGACAGGATATCTGCTTGGACAATGGAGAGCTAATGAATAGATTATCTTCCTAAACGATCAACTGACAACAATGTATATCTTAGAGCATCACCCATCGTCAATACTAAACGTGATCTATCAGAGAAGGAGATGAAAGAAAGAGCCGGGACACCATTTGACACAGTTTCTTATCTCTATTTCGACACTTCTACTTTACATATGGGTTTGGTGAGTCTACCTTCTCTTTCCGTTAAACCTCTCTTCTATCTACTTCATCAGATCATTGTCGTGTACCAGTTTGAAGATTACGTGTTAAAGATCATCGTGAAGTGAGACACCAGCTGATATTCACGCAGACGATCAATCCATCCGATGCTACACCTCTATACATAACCGGAACGGGTGAAGAGCAAGACGTATCTTTCGTACGTCAGGGCATCACGACCTTTTATATCGATACCAGCTATCAAGGAGGTAAGGACTTTATTGGCAATATGGAACCTGGTATTGGTTTGTAAGTTTTGAGTGAACCTCTTCATCCTAAAACATGGTTTCACGGTTTATACATATGATGTACAGTATTGCTGATTCTAATCAGTTCTATCTACTTTGGAATCAGTGAGACAGCTACACCTATTCAATATGGAACAGACAATCAAGTATTCATTTGGACGATACCATCCACTTTACCAGGATCAGCCGGTTTAACATACCATAATATCGATAGAACGAAAACGACCAATGCCAAATTCTTCGTCGTTACTTCTTCTAACCCTGACACGGGTTCTTACTCGAACGTCTTAGGGGCGGCTTTACAACAATCAGATTTTTCAGATTATTACACCGCTACTGCTCAACAGGTAGATCTGACATGGGTGACAAGTGTATATGACTAGATCAGTATCCTTCTTTGGATATTGGGAGAGTAGAAGAATATTTGTCGCAATATGAAAAAAACTATGAAAGCGCTTACTAATGGAATGGCAATCATGGCGAGAGTGCAAGGGATCCTATGCTCTACTCTATTTCGGACTTGTCAACTTACTCGTGGAGTACGTAGATGGCGTTCTTAAGGTCTTCGGAATCCTCCGAGAAGTGTTCCATACAATGGGTTCCATAAGTGGCGTCTCCGTCTCAGGGATATTGACGCCTTAACATTCCACAGGCACACCGAATGAAAGGAAACCGTATCATCCGTGCGCTTTCCGGGCCGGTTCACATGTTCACACAGGTCTTGTTGTGATTTATTCTTGGGTTTACTACATTCCTTCAGAGCTCCTGAGTCTTACAAATATCACTATGTTTTGTCTTGTTGACGTCAAAACCCTCCCCCGTCAACATAATCGGTTTTTGAACGGATTTCCCACTTATCTTCAGTTGAAATTTCTTTCTTGACGTCAAGATGACAATGGCCAATTCAAGAGTTTCAACGATGGTGTTGTTGTTGTTAGGGTTCTTATTATTCGATATGGTTATGGGACTACCCAAAGAGTTTTCGAGGTCAACTAGAACAGAGACCAACGCCGATCGTTTTCGTCGCGGTTTACCTCCCAAGGTTCCTAATAGAAGGTACAATGCTACTTTAGCAAGGGGTGAGTGTCATTTTGCGTTCTCCGTCTCCTATACATCATCTTCCCACAGGTGTGGACTGACCTTGATGGCCGAGGGGAAGTAGTTGTATGCGTCCAATTCAGTTATAGAGGGTTGACAGGACAAATTATATTTGACAATGCTGATACCTAGCCGCTCCTGCAAAACGATCAGGAGTCACGACCGCAGGTTATCTTCAAGCTACGCCCGTGGCTGGCACCACAAGGAAACGTGCGGGTGAGGGTACACCATATGGTTCAACCTCTTGGGTCTCATATGTCGATGAAAGACTTGTACTGGTGAGTTTGTTTTCACTTTCTCCTTTACCATCTACCAAGCTATCCTTGATTGTATTCCCAAAGGGAAAATATCACAACCAGTACTCGTCGTCTTCCTGTGGCGGAAAAGTTCCCCCCGATGATGTTATCCTCCCTATCGCTATCGGTCGTGGTAAAAACGAAGTGCACCTCTTCATTGAAGCTGCTAACAAAACTCAGACTACCGACCCTTCTCAAGCAACTTTCTTCACCATCCCAAGTACCGGCTCTCAAACCAATGTGTACGTGGCGGACAGTAGTTCTGTCAGTGGTACAAAACCATTATGTCTCGATGAATGGTCAGCAGGATCTGGAGGGAGGAATATGAAACTTGGTAATGAGGGTGGTTCCGTGTGAGTTTATTCTTGATCTCCGATCTCCCACCGTTCCTAAATCATTTAACGTATCTCATCCCCGGGTTCATTGACGAGGTCGTCAGAGAAGATAAGAGCTCAATATCAGCTCTGCTATTGTTCAATCTTGTGATCCTTCACAAGTCACCAGTACCACATCCGGTAGTCAGGTTCAAGGTAATGTGTGGACTGTACCAGATCCAAACGTATGGCCAACGTCTGCTGGTAAGTCAAAAACCATTCATCTTTTCCATTATCAACCATTCTCTTCCTGATCCAATCAATTCAGTTCACTTGCACTTTCTCCAGGCTTCAAATTCTATTGTCCCGTAGAGCTATCCGGTCGATAGTTGAACTTCCCATGTTCCAGTCAAGGATAGAAACTGAGCATACAGGGTTCACATGGTACAACCAAGATGGTACCACTACCAATGGTGATTGGTGGGCGGTATCAACTCAAAGCGCCGACTACCTTCTCGGAGCAGCTCTAGCAGGATCCGACTTTTTTGGTTTTACGTCATATGCCCAAGTAAACGTCGAATGGGTAGCGTCACTTCCGACATACGTTTGTGTGGATGGTATATGTGTTATAATTAGTTGAGTAGTCAAATGTCTTCAGGCATCTGAGGGAGATAGCTCTGCCTTTAGGGTTGGAATTCGGTTGGATGATGGTGATGGACTATTACGTTGTTAGCGGTTAGGGATCTTGTACAGTTTGAGAACTCGTGGATTTTATATGTCTGGACATTATGCAAAAAGGGCTTGATCAAATGGTTTCAAAGTTCAAACTCGCACCAAAACTCGGACTCTGTACTTCAATCGGTAACCTTAGTCCCGATTTGCTTCCGCGCGCCACGTAGCCACACAGCACTCACTCTAACATTTCCCAACCACTTGTACTCCTTGAACCACTCATTCCACGATATCCACCTCAGATCATAAGACATCATCAAAATGGCCAAGAAGAAGCAGCTTAGTAATACCAAAAACGACTATCTACAAAACTCCACCTCTTTAGAAACATCCAGCGTTCTGCCGACCGACCCTTTACCAGAAGTCAAAGTCAATCCTGTTAATTTAGGCGAGATCAAAGTAGCTCTTGATGATGCTGTCAAGAAGGTATGTCGTCTCTTTTCCTTCATATATTTTCTACTACTGGAACTCACACCCTCCATATCTTCCCCATCTGTCAGGAACATGTATGTAACGATCTCTACCCCTTGACATGATCTCCTCGTACATCATCTGAGAACAGAGAGGTCATGTCGACTTCACATGTGATGGTCAAAGGACGTAAAACCTCCAGATCCAAACTGATACGATTAGCACCTTTCTACCTCTTACACACCCTCACATCTCTATCCCATCATTCATCTTACTCTCGGTTATCTCTCTGTATTCCTCGCTTTACTAGCTTCATACCATGGTTGGCGAACAGAATTCGAAGCTTCCAAACCTCTACTTTGGGCTTGCGTAGGATCTTATTTTTCTCTTCAATTGACCATGTGGGGATTCAAACGATATGTTGAAAAAGGTGTTATTTTCAATGGTCAATATCATGATCAAAGTAAAGTACGTATCATTTCGAGGGATTATACAACGCTGATAAGGTAGTTGGAAAGTATACGAGTCATTTCTGGTACATCTCTAGATCCCCCATCACCACCTACCGTCTCCTCGTCATCTACACACCTACCGAAATCCGTTCCTGCTATTGGAGATGGGCCGAGTTATGTGTTGCATTTGGAACTGAAGAGTGGGATGAAGAATATTGTGGTCGACGGCGGGAAGTATGTTGGAGGGTTGGTCGACACGGAGGGGGGAGTGGAGGAAGGTGAATTGGGAAGATGGGTGGATGAATTGATCACGGTTGGGAAGATGGAAAGGAAGAGGGAATAGAATAGTCTATGACATGATTTCTCACGCACCAACATCATTCGTTCGTGTCTTGACTGGTTGATTTCTCCGTTGTCCCGTCCGATCGACAAGAGTCAGTCGGAGGGTATGTTCACCTTTACACGTAAAACGTGTACTCGTACTCTACTCGAGAAAGATTGAAGTCTTCCTTGACGACGATCACCACATAGGAAAGACACGCAGCAGCATGGAATTGACTGCCATCTATTCTCCGAATGTGGGTCAGAAAGTAAGAACGGTTGCAACAGGCATTTACAATCATGTTAACAACAAGATATCTATAAACATTGTCCGACTCTCGACATTGTCGACATACCCTTCCCTTCTGTCCGACTCGTTTCCGCCACACTACGCAAATGACGCATGTTATTACGCATCACTTCCCCCTCCAGACCCTTCAGTGTGGTCCAAGCATGTTTCAACTCGTCTTTTATAGCGGCTTCCGTTCCGATGATACGAGTACCATCATAATACTTGTCAAAGTTCGCATTCTTCTCTTTGAAAGTGGATGTTTGACGTAAGGTGATACCGGCTTTATAGATGTCGCAGACTGTTCAAATCAGTTTCTTTCTTACATCTTGACCCTCTCAACTCGAATCTACCCCGAAGAAGGGATCGAACGATTGCAATTCACATTGAAAAGCGTAAATCGTGACAGTGCAACGAAAGAAATATCAACTCACTCATAGACGCAAACTCTCCTTGATCAGCAGCAAAAGGCATTGCCACGATAGGTGTTTCGGTCATAATGCATTCTGCTGTCGAGTTGCTCCCGCAATGTGTCTTCTGATCAGCTCTGTCACTCCAATTATCCCTGGATCGGATTTGTCAATCGTGACACGATTGTCCACCATGAAGTGTTCGTTCGACCATACGAAGACGATGAGAGCGTAAAGGTAAAGGATGAAGAAAGAGAAGTGTGAACATACAACGGCAAATCCAACTGCTGGATGTTGCAAAACTTGCCACTGAGGTGCAAACTTGACCATGCACCCATTGGGATACGCAGCGATCTTTTCCTGTATTTCCTTGGGTTGCTCCGTCACTAACCAAGTAGCATAAGCGAACACGTATGGAATTACCGCTTCGGCGAGAGAATCGAGTATGTAAACGATGAGTTCAAGTCGTAAGGAAGGGTACCATAGTGAACCAAAGCTGCCTGTCAATTCGGTCTCTCGGATCTAATGCAAGCTTCAACATGACATCTTCAGATTCGCTGCTTTTCGGCGATGAGCGGATGCAGGGAAGAGATATACGCGAGTATGGCTGGAACGACTGAAGTAAAACCGATCGAAGCAAGAGAAAGCTACGTACGAGATGTAAACCACACTGTTCCTACCGTGTTTCTTCTCCATTCCATCGAGAAACTCTATCACTCGGCAATCTTCGGGTTTCTCCATCTCGATCGGCTGTCGTGTGTGTTGCCACATCGGTCTAGGAAATTGTATTCTGCAGAAAAGTCAACTGAACAACTCAAGCCTTTCAATCCTCGACATGTGTACCATTGTCATCGCCACATCAATTGTCATCAATGAACCAGATAGTCAACTGGGGAGGATTATTGAGGTTTGCGGATTATTGAGGTTTGCTGAATAAACCTTAGGACATGATACGAGAGATTCCAGGCTGTGAAACGCGAATAAGGACTCACCCAACCATATAGACAGGTTTCCCCAATTCCACCTCAAGAGCCTTATGACACTCTTCCTCCAACTCCTGAATGGTAGGAAGGATCAACCCGGAACATGCGGGATGCCAAAGTGAGGTGTACATCGTACTCACTTGTCGCGTGACTGCTATGGGACATATAGCCGCCCCGAGAAGAGGGCGATATTCGTAGTCGTACTTTGGTGGCAAGCCAGGGATCTGCTTGACCACTCCATAGCTAGCAAAACCGTGCTGAAAATTAGCACTGTCGTCTTGGTCTTCTTTCTTCTCCTCTTGGACCTCGCAACCTGAGTCCTTCATAATAGGACATGACATACGAAAAACTCATAGTTGAAGGTAGGGGTCAGCTTGTGAGGCTGTCGAGGTTCGAGAGAGGAAGGGAAGGAACACTCACCTCTGCGTACGCCTCGTCTATATCACGACCATTGGCTAGATCGACTTTGACATGACTCTCGGTAATAGCAATGAAACCTCCGGACGCTTCCGTTGCGAAATGACTTGCCAGTTAGTCATACTGTCCCTTCTCATCTGAGTCTGAAACGGTGAAGAGATTATGTAATGAGTTTGAGGAACACTCACTGCCAAGCCGCAGCGGCATTGGAAGGACAGAAACCCAATAGAGGGATAGGATCTAAGTGCAACGTCTTCAACAGACCAGTCATGAGTTCCGGGACAAAACTTTGAAATAGCTACACATCAGCCCCTTAACACATCAAGTCAGAATCCCCCAGCCGAATTCTCGACTGCTGAACAATATCTCAAGAGAGAGTATACGTACGTCAAATATGACCGAAGTGACTTTTATCCCTCTAAACTTATTATCAACAGCGACCACCTTTTCATTCCCCTTTAATAGATGTTCCAGGAATGTGGGTATCATGGCAGCATAACTCGTGGCCTCTGTGACCAAGTGACTGGGATCGAAAGCCTCCTTTGCGTGAGCGTATGATTCTACGACGATTAATTGTAGTCGTTCCATTGGACTTTTGGTGGTATTTCCTAATCCGTTGGTGTTGGTGTTCGAGGTGAAATCCTTTTCAATTGTTGATATATTGTTGGGAGTGTGAAGATGACGAAGAGCAGGAGAAACTAGTTCGTTTCCCACTTGAAATCTGGCAGTCGGTTCTAATAGAATAGTGATATGGAGAGATGGTTGTGATACCAATAGGTTGAGACAAGTATGAAGCAGAGGACGTGAATGACCCCTGGTCATTAGCTTTTCATCTTCCTTTCTGATATCCCCGACCTTCGCCGAAGATGGTGTTGACCAAACATGATTCAGGTGATACATATAACGAGAAACTCACCAGAGTCCTAGTGGTATAACAATCGAATGAACGATTCTCTCTTCAGTCATATTGGTCATCTTGATACTTCGGAACACTTTTTGACAACAGTTCACGAAATAACGAGGAAGGTATATATTTCAACCTTGAGGGCTGTGTAAGTCTTCGATTAGGAACATCGGGGGTTAATTGCCTCGGTCAGTCCTTACACAAGGGAAGTCTAATCCATAGGGTGAAAAAACCTATGAGTAATGCTTCCCCTCCGGTCGACCGGGGATGAAAAGCAAGTCACCGTCGTCTGTGCCCTTTCCTGCTCCGAGGACCGAGACGCATTAGACCGTGATGAATCAGATCGTGGCTGGAGAGGGACGCGAGAAGGGAAAAAGACAAAGAAAAGGTATTGTATGTAGTCACACTGTTGATTGGATGACACACGCCTTTGTTCATAAGGCCAGAGGGCCAGCCAGAGAGGTCAAAAGGAAGATATCCGAAGGCCGGATGTATTTTCAATGACAGTGATCAAGTCGGTGTTCGGGGAATGAACTTCGGGGTGGAACAAAGTAAATAGAAGAGGTGAGGTACAGTATGACTCAATCGCATAGTATGAATGTCAAATCGGATGGGATGATGATAAGAACGTTCGGTCTGTTTAATGTCAACCGAGAAACTAAGGTTGAAAGAAATGATACTGCTAGGCCAGGCCCTTTGATGTTTCGACGGGTGTCTGATGACGAAAACTTGAGCAAACCTGAGACACATGTCGAGACTCGAGTCAATCACTGTCAGTCAAGCTGCGGTGGGAAGTGAGAAGTCGTGAGTATCATACGTATCAAAGAGAGTATTGCGAAGTGGAGAAGGGCAGAATGAGGGGAAGGGGTGTATCCGAGCACGGTCCCCGCTTTGTGGCGGATTCTGTGTCGTACAAGTTTGTGGCGGTGCCTCTTTCCTTCGTGTTCACTCATCACGGGAATCACGGACTTGGCTCACGTCGAAGCATGACGCTCGACTTAGAGTCTCAGTACTCCTTCCCACGGGTGTCTCGAACGAACGAGCCTTTCGAACAGCCTCTGGTGTCAAGCAGGAAGGAAATACAGGCACCAACATCTATCAGGCGTCAGAGCAGAGGAGTGTTCGAAAGGCCAGTTCGTTCGAGGCGCCCGTGACAACGAGTACAGTAATTCAAGCAGTGCAGGAGTTTGACCACACTTGATTTACAGATCCCAAAGCCAGGAATCACAACGCATCTACTTTCAAGATACCGAATCGAGGGGTGTTTCTCCTTGGGAAGAAGTAAAGGCAGCCGTGGATAGAGAATGTACGATTAAACAATGATACTATTTGCGTAGACGTGATCTTATGACATATATACAATACTATGCCCAAGAGACATATGGGATTCCAATAGATATATTCCCATCCCACACCCGATTTCCATCATCCACACGTATTCTCATTTGACCATCACTATACTCACATCGTTCCTCATTCTCTCCCCCCTATCCTTGAGGGACATTCTTACCCCGATGCAACCGGCAACCCCGAGGGGCTACGAGCCAACATCTATGACTGCGGACTCCTCCTCAGCCCAAGAGCGTTGGCTTGAGATAGGTCTATTTCTGGCAACGGATCGGCCCCGAGGCGAGCTCGAAGCGTGTTGATCTCGTCACGATAAGCTTGAATCTGGGAATGACATCGATTCAACTGTTCTCGGGCTTGCGACGCCTGTCTTTCGAGAGCAGCGACGTAATCTGAAGATCATCAGTCTTCCTGACGTCACAATCCTCCGCGCCAATCTGCTAATCTGCCGCAAGCCAGTAGATCAGGTCGGGAACAGGGGGAAATGAGCGGAACAAATGCAGGCACACAGGTACGCAGAGGCGGGAGTGATGATCGAGAATGATGGTGATGAAAGAACACCGGACTTACCCTTCCGTTTTGCCCGGAATCGCCGTGCACCGATCCTGCTTCGTGAGCCATGAACTATGATGAGATGGGTGGCAAGAGAATCCGAGGACACAGTCAAGATGAAGATTGGGATGGTATGATTGCGCAAGCCAAATGAAGCTCACCTGTTCCGCACTTGCTTTTTGGCGGTCGGATTGAGAGCTTTGTACTGATCCTGAGGCATTCCCCAAGGCTGATCGCCTCCATCTTCCCCTCGAATATCATAATCTCCCTCATCCCAGCTCTCGTCGTTGCTCATGGCTGTCCCGCTCCTCCGGCCCGAACTAGGTCCCGGGTCAGGGTTCTGCAATCCGGAGACTGCTACCTTGCCAGATCCTGGAGGAGGAAAAGAGGGAGTGCTGGCGGAGCGGGAGGAGGGTAGTCCTGGCGGTCCGAGATGCATGGTAGGAGACAAGGGCGAAATGTGATGGACTCCTGGAGAGGTGGTAAAAGGAGCACGGGACGGTTCGCCGTACGAATGCATTGGTGGAGCACGGGGATGAGTAGCCAGTGAGGTTTGCATTGAAAGAGGGTAGGAAGAGTAAGAGGAAGAGGATGAAGGAGGAGGACCCATCGGGACGGGTGGATACATACCATGTTGAGGGGGAAGATTAGGCGAATGTGTAGGATTCGAAGGTGAATGATATTGGGAGTAAAAGGTCGAGGAAAACGGTGGGAGATTCATACTACTAGATTGGCTTTGAGACTGTTGATGACTTTGACCAGATGAAGAGGTGTGAGGAGGAGGTTGAGTAAAGTCGGAAGAAGGTTGTTGGGATGTACGTCGATGATGAGCAGCTGGTAGTTGTTGTTGTTGCTGCTGCGATTGATGATGATGAGGTTGATCGGATGGACTGGTAGTATCTGTTGGAGAGGAGATCGATTGACGCCCTTGTTCCCCGCGGGGTGCAGAAGTGTCGTAGGACTGGTAATTGTAGTTGTTATATACAGATTGAGATTGCTGCGTGCGTCAGTCGATTCGTCATTCGTCATTCTCCATCTCGACGAAGGATGTGGGCGGTGGGGCTCAAGATTGGCGAGTCAAGTCCGGGAGTCCCAGGACGATCGTGGTGCCCCCTGTGGAGCGAGAACAAGGAAGGAAAGGTTTCGTCGGACAGATGTTCAATCCGAAGGGAAGAATGAAATGGAGTGAAATGATGGGAGTGACGTGAAAGATATGAAAGTTGTTTGGAGCAAGGGACAAAGGCAGGTTGGGTGGCGGAAGATCAGACATGGTACGGAAGATGTACGTGTTGAACAACTTACCCAGTTCTGATCCATCCTCTTTCAGGATGTCGCCACCCCTTGGAGGTTGGGCGTCAAGTCCCCCCTGTCGACGCAGACGGAGGATGGGAACGTACTCTTTTGAGACTGGAATGCGCGGCTGATGTATTGTATGTTTTTTTTTCTGTCTTGGTGTGTTCGATGAAGAGTACAACGACGGTACGACGGTGATGGGGAGTCGCCGATGGAAGGGCCTAAGATCGGCTGTGTGACGATGCGGATCAGGTTGACCTAAAGTGGAGTCGCGGATCAAACAGACCGGGCTCGAGCGTCGGCGGCTGTGCAGTTGAGGGCGCAATGAGAGACAGGAGGCGAGGAATAGATTCAGATTGCATTATGTGTGAGAGGAAGGGGAGAGGAGAGGCGAGGGGAGTGAGACCAAGGGGAAGGCCAATGTCAGCTTCAGATCGATACAACGATAACACCGACACCAAAGATCTTCCTGTTCGGTCTCACGGTATATCACATCGATGAGGGCGTTTGGCTTGTTCCGGCCGAACGGATAGAATAGCGAGGGCACCAACAGGCGCCAAACTCGGGCATGGAATCAACGGAGAGTAGAGAGTTTCAAGCTCACCAAGAAGATTCCAGCAGAGAGGGAGAGTAAAAGCGACTGGGAAGAGCATGTGGGAAAGAAAGGGGGTGATGGCGTGCTGAGTAGTAGACCAGCCAAGAATTGGAAACGAGGGCGCAGAGTGTCGGTTCGAAGCGGAAGGGAGGGTAAGGTTTGAGAAATAGAGTGACGGTTTGATCAAAGGCATCAACATGGACAAGACTCATCAAAGACATGAGTCATACGGCGCACGGCCGTACTGAGCGGAATGACGACAATGACAAAGGGTGAAGAATGGTGGAGAAAGACAAGCGGATGACAGGACGAGAGAGAAAGAGGGATAGGAAAAGTGTGAAGGAACGAAACTTCCCGACGCTCGGTCCCCTTTCGGGATGCTTTTTGTAGGGATCAAAGGATACCTTTGAAAGACGGCTTTTGTTACTAGCGGGAAAATTTCGAGCAGAGCCCAGTTGCCAGTTGCCGCCAGAGGAAAGATGGGGAAAACCCCTGATCTACCCGCCGCTGACAAATTCTCCATTTGCTGGAATCGTGGGGGGAGGAAGGTGTGCGTACGATCAAAGGGGTGTGGCTAAAATAACCGTCCCTACACAACACAATAACATGTGGCGTCGCTTGGATCAAGGACAAAAACGATGACGAATCTCTCCGCCGTCTTACCGGCGAGGTGTGGCAAGGATAGGAGCGAAAACACTAGAGAGCGGTAGATGAATAAGAGAGAGAGAAAAGAGGTTCGAGCGCGTCAAGGGCACGACGTACGACGGAAAAGGGGAGAGATATGAGAATGGAACAAAGCGTAAGGACGGATCACAACTCACTTTTGATCGTGACCAACGTAGGGCGCAAGTGCAGGCATGCAGCGATCGTGGGTGACGGAGGGTCGAGGACGACGTTCGAGATGGTCAGATTATCGGTAAAAAAACCTGAGACCGCACGGAATTCAGCTCGATAGTAAGAATGGAGAAGAAAGACCTACAAGTTGTACAAATAGTCTGGGTGATAATATGTACCAAAACAAGCGACAATCCTTTCGGAGCAAGTAAGGAAACAGAGCTGAAAAGGGTACAAAGTACGATGAATGAACGATTTTGTGACGGAATTCGAGTCTCTTGAGATGATAAAAGTGAAATTTGACCACGATTGGGCTTCCGAGTCTTGCTTTTTCCGCTTGAATCCCTTCAAACCACACCTCGGATAAATGGTTCTGACTCGGAAGATATCTCAAGTTTGTTGATCCTCCCTTTACCACACTTTACCGTGCCCGATCGAGACGGCGGGTCGAGGATGATAGAAAGACGAAGTCTGAAACAGGTTCGACTTCGGGTGCAAGGAAAATGGATTGGAAGATGTGAGGAGAAGAGATTCTCGCGTTTGATTCGCGTAAGAGGGGAGAGAATCAAGAGGATGAAGTTGAAGTCGCACGCGGTATCGCGCGGAGGTTGAACCGATGATGTTTTGGTAGAAGGCTTCGCTCCACTTTTCTATTTGGTGTGTTCCGGACCCGGCTGGTAGAATCGAATGTGAAATATGAGAGAAATAGAAGATAGAAGATGGATGTTTGTTGAGAAGGAAAAAGGGGAAAAGTTGATGGAAATAAAAGTTGCTTCCTTGTCTCCTCTTCGTTCCTGCGTCGTAAGTTCTCTCGTCACGGTTCGTAAGTTTTGCTCACCCGATGGGATCAAGCATGAATCTATGAAATTCTTTCTTTTGCTTTCTAGACGTGTTGATATCTTTTCTTGCGGAACGCTTTGAGAATCAGAGAGGAGAATGACTTTCTTGGTGATAGTGATTAAGGGTTGAATGTGGCAAGGTACGATGGGAAGGGGTTGTGATGTCGATCGATACGGGATCTTCTAATGGTTGTTCATAAGGTTTCCTATCCGACTCGTCCGATAGAAACAAGATTTTATATCTCAAATATCCAAACGACCAGTCGAGATGCTTAGTATGGAACGGGAGATCAGGAGAAGAAGGAAGGATGAGAAGGAGGATAAGTATCGAAAATACCGTCCACGGAAGTCGTATGAGGCACACGACGGTGGCACTTCTTCTTTCTTTAGTCACTTTTTTTTTACAAACTATTTCTTTTCCTCCTGTTAATCTACTTCTTTTTTCACACAACTTGACATGGTCACTTGACTTTTATCCCCTTTTTAATCCCCACTCTCGGACCCTACTGGCTGTACCGACTTTCTCCCCACTTTGACTGAGACCAAACTCATCCGTATCGGAGGAAAAGTGGGTAGGAATGGAAAGTGGCGGAGAAAACGACCGTTTTTTTGATCTTCCCATTTCTACATCTCCGTCTCTGATGATCTAGGAGTGGGAAATATGTATCTAAAGTGAGTCAATCTTTTGATCTCCAATCTCTTTTTGGTCCCAATTCGCTTAAACCCCTACTATCCGTGTGAGAGAGGAGAGGTGAAGAGGAAGGGGAAGGGGAAGAGGGTCCTTTACGATCCGTCCAGGTGACTGAAGATCGAACGTTCCCCCACTTGTTCGAAACCTGTTACATGATCGGAGTGAAGGTCTGGGAAAGAGGGGAAGTGGAGTCATGCGATTTCAGACCGGAGGAATCGGAAGATAGGAAGTTGACGGTGTAGCTGAATCGACAAGATGATGAAACACACGCGATTCTCGACCCTCGCCACTATCTCTTTCTCAATCTACCCTCCCCTATCTCCCCATTCTTCTAGTCAAAAAATACCATCTCTATAGGGTTTCAAAAAGATTCACTTCACCAATCCATTCTGATTGGGATAGTCGCTTGGTATGTTGAACTCATTGATCGACTGGAACCACGAAGGGAAAGGAGATCAAAGCGTGTGGTAGAAATTGGAACAGGTGGAAAGTAGGAAAGCTGGTAATTATTCTCGAAGTGAGTGTCTCCTGCACAATCTCTAGAGCATAGAAGAATATAGAGGCGAAACCCAATAGCAGAAGAATTTTCAAGACAGGGTACCGATATCAAAGCCATGACACGGGTCGTGGATCGTACACGTCATATTCGTCTCACCGATTTATCAGAGACTTAGTCTTGAAAAAGCGTAGAATCCATTCAGCAAGAAGGCGGCGGAAACTGCTTCTATGGCATGTCCGCTCGAAGGTGATCACATCCGCGCTCCTATCAGGATGACTGTGGCATGTGGCTTCTCTCATTTCTCTCCTCTCGACTGCATCACCTGTCGCGTCTAAAGGGCGGGCTGGTCCCTACGAGTGGTCAGGCATAGACGGGAGGCGATGCCAGGGAACAGGAAGCTAAGCGGACAACAGGAAGATCCATGGACGTCAGGTGGGTCATTTCCTTCTCGTTCTTCCTCCCTTCCCATCCCCGCCATTAGTCTTTTCGTTACCACCCTAGCTGAAATGTTAACGGACAGACAGAATCCAGTCATCTGACCATTTCGCCATCAAAAATTCCCATTCACCGATCCTTTAACCCAACTTCCCACGCCTGAGGGCATCCGATCTTCATCGAGAGCTTGAAAGGTGACGCCAAGGGCGTGCCTGGGGTTACTTCCCCTTCGATAAATTCTCCGAGTCCGATTCCCCCACAGCGGGGCCCACAAACGGCAACTTCACGAGGGTAAAAGATGCATCCTTCCTTCACCTGGGTTGGTTCCAAACCCCGTCATGATATCTGATAGCCCACTTGTCCTTCTTCTTTCATCTTACATACCTCTGAGGGAAACACTCAATCTGAACTTCCAATCGCACCGTAACCGCCCCTTCCGTCGTATCCTTCCCCGCGTCGGTGCTCGACAAACCATTCCGGTAGAGTCCACGTATCTCCTTCGCCATGGGTGTGGACGAGGAGGAGCATGTATGTGAAACCAAGTTTGGCAGCCCTAAACATCAGTTGAAGTCAAAGGCTCGATCTGTCCGGTGGAGAAACCAGAGTGCCGATGTTGATTACCAGGCCAGTGGAGTTGAGGATCTAAGTAAGCCGGACGAGACAGATCAAGGGTATAGATGATGATCGCTGTACCAGAGACATGACACGGATTACTTACACGTCCAATACACCATATGCAATGATTTCCGCATTGACAGAGATTTTGTTGGCACCTTCAGAGAGGGCAAAGACGATTGGGTAAGCGAGCCAAAGATGAAATGTCATCACTCCGAGCAGGTGGAACAGCCCTCTAGTTTTACTAGGGCGAAGTTTAGCGGCTGAGAATCAGCTCCTCACATCGAAATTAGCTCCTCACATCCTCACTAAGATTTCCAGACCAACGGATCAGGAACCTCGAGGATTGGCGAAGGGGAGCAGTAAACTCACCCTTCAGGCCACCGGACAAGAGGATCCACCAAATGACCACGAATCCCACACATGAGACCGCATAGAACAACCATTTCACCCTTTCCCCAGCGTTAGAGTGGGAAGAGTGTATCGTGGATAGAAGTCCGGTGACGATCATGAAGACATCAGCTCCGATGGTTATCAAAGTGTCCGCGGGGGACAGCCCGGCCAGGAGGGCTAGAGATAGTAGAAGGAGAGGTGTGGTGAAAAGCCAATCGACGTAGCCTAATTGTCAGTATTTAAAGACGAGAGGATTGTGTCATGTCATTGTTGAGATTTGGCAAGAGTGAAGGCCGAGGAGTTGAAGGTGACAAATGAAGATACACCACGAACGGGGGATTCTGACTCACGCGCCCAGTAGACCTCTCGGAAGTAATGTAACTCTCCAGCATGGGGACCAGAATACTTGATGGGAACATAACTGATACCCATACCGGTCGCCATGGCGAGATACGACACCATGGCAATGGTCAAGACCGCGGCGGACAACCTGATGTCAGCATGATCCCTCGATTCCTTACACCCCAAGTCCATTCCGGGAGGACTCAATAATCACTTCCTTTGTTTCAGTGGAAGTATTGTCAGGGATAATTTTGGGAGATGACAAGAAAAGAATCAATGACTTGTGTGTGGTCGATAAAGGGCTCGGGGACGTACCAATGAAATACCCTTGCTTTCTTTTCTACCCTGAGGGATAAGGCGAGAACTCCCAAGAGTCCTAGGGTGAAGAAAGCAAATACTACCCAAAGGGCTACGTGACCTGCATAGGTAGCATGTAGGTATACGGGAGTAGGGGTAGGCTAAACATCAACGGACAATCTTCCTCTACTAGACATGGCACCTAAAGATCTTCCTACACATCTCTCAGCTACAAGCTCAAAGAGACTCAGAGAAACTCTTTGATGATGAGATGCGTGAATGTGTAACACCAACCGAAGAGCGTACGTACTACACATCACATGACAGTCTAGCGAGTGAGTCGGACGATTTCAAGGATAGTGAAACTAAGACTCCAAGGTAGAAAGAAGAAAGCAATATGAGTATAGAAGAGGGACTCACGAAAGTTTCAGTAGGGAGTGGTAAGTGACTTTGATGAGGATGATGAGGATGTCCCGTTCCACCGGGAGGATCGACGCTGATAGTTTGAGTGGGTTTGAAATCGATCATGAAGTTCATTCTGAAATCTTCAAATGTTTCTGAAATTGTCAGCAGAGATGACCTTCTCATGGACAGTTGATGTCCCCATACACCCACTCTCCTTCCCCGATTCCCTTGAATATGGGATAGACAAGGGTCAAAGATCTAGGAAGAGATGATACTGAGGTTTACACTTTTATACAGAGGAAAGGAGAGTAGGGATCTCAGTCATGGCATCGTTGGGCGACACCATGCCAGGGCCGAGTCCACACGGTCGCCAAGGAAAACTTACATTTCGTAGTCAACTCTGATCAGTAAGATATCGAAGGGAAAGGGAAAGGGAAAGGGGATAGAGAGAATGTCAGAGATCAAAGAGTCATGGGGGTGACCACTTCCAACCTACTGCCTAGTGTGTACCAGTAACGAGTGGGGAGTCAAAAGGAACGATCGCTATGACGTATGGTGACCCGGCTCGATACCCGGTCCACGTGCACGGACCACAAACGAGCTAGACTCCAATGCGATGCATAATCTACTTCGTACTTGTACAGTATGTATCTTTGATACCCTCCCATCACATGTCGCCTTTAGCCTCATGGACCCTCGTAGCGAGTTCTAACAGTTGCCCTTCTTCCCCACTCTGACGACATAGATCTCGGAACGGTCCATCTCTTTGCATCAAATCGTATGGCGTGCCAAACTCCACAACTTGACCGTGGTCCAAGACTAGAATTCTGCGGCTTCAGCGATATCCTTTACGTGTCCAAATTCGTCCTTCAAAGACATTGTTGCAAGGGAATGAGATTCAGGCGACCACATTTCACATGAAGAAGACTTATTGCAAATGTTGCAAGGATATTTCCCTATTGGCATTCGGGCATAGGTGGCCACATTGCAAGGAGTCGATAGGAGTGAATGAAGATGAACGAGTAGATTAAATGCGGAAAACATAACTCACTTGTCCAACCCACAAACAGTCATTAATCGATGAGCAATCACCAACATCTGAATATCCGCCAATCCTGTCCTCAAAACATTCTGGATGGTCTGATCTGTTCGATGATCCAAGTTGGCAGTAGATTCATCCATCACCAAGAAGCTCGAACTGCGGAGTTTCAGAAGACCTCGAGCCAGAGCGAGTAGTTGTCTTTGGCCTTGACCTGTGATGTCAGCCTATGCCACTATTGATATAAGACACCGTCAGGGGACACGCCGGGAGGAGACAAAATGAATGATAGGGCTTTGGATGGGCAGGGCGCAAAGAGGGAGTTTGGGAAAGGAGGACCTTGAGACGGGCCTAATAACATGAAATATCATTGGTAAATACACACAGGGAAGAGACAAAGTAGATCGACGGAATTCAGAAGGGAAGGACCGGAAGAGGGAGATAAAATAACTGACTAAAGTTCTTTCCTCCAACAGCAACCTTCTCCTCCAAACTCCTTATCGTGACTTTCTCTCCAACCTCCGACCCATCCTCACTCCCCTCTGTCTCTTCCCTCTCTTGACCAATCTCAGCCTTTGCAAGTCTCTCCGCCAATTGTCTCCCGGCAGATTTCCCACCGCCTAAACTCCTCTCCGCGTTCGGGTGTCCTCGTGTAGGGGTAGAAAGTTTTGACAAGTTCAAACGACTTCCTGACCGACTCGGGGCCCTGGATACGAATGGCGTTTTACCAGCTAGACCACATTGTCGTAAGGCGTCCCATATCTCGTTGTCCTCGTGTTGACCAAATGGGTCAAGATTGTCACGGATAGAGCCGGAAAAGAGTTGAGCTTCTGGATTCGTCAGCTTCATCACTGTCGAGGTATTACACAAGATTCCCAGCACCCAAGCAGTGAAGCAGGTAGAGTGGAGGATCCTGGGGCATGGAGGAAGGGATCTCACTTACCTTGAGGCAGTATAGTGAGTCTCGATCGAAGGGTTGTGAGAGACAATTTGGCGATATCAATCCCATCAATGACTATCCGTCCCCTTTCTTGGTGCAAAAACCTGAAGAAAGACAAGGCAAGAGCTATTATGAGCTTTCACATCTGTATCCGAAATCTCAAATGAATAGCTCACTGGATTTCCCACTTCCTGTCCGACCGCAAATCCCGATCTTCTCCCTGGGACCGATGGTGAAAGAAACGTCTCTCAGAACCGGATCGAGCTAGTGTTTCAGCCTCTTTCGCCCACACGATGACACAGTCTTTATCACCTCCACATCAGGCCTAATCTCTGGACAAAAGCGCCCGATGGGACGAATTCAAGCGATTGATGCGGTGGTAAATGAAACATTGAAGTGGGACGAGTGAAACCGCGTGACTCACCTGAGGAGCATATCGACAAGTCAAATTCTCGACGACAACGCTACCATCCCTGGATGGCCAATACGCCGGCGGTTCCTCGCCTTTTTGGTTTTGGTCTTCTTCCGCTTCAAGCTCCAGGTCTACTGGTGAGCTAAACGCATTGTGGAAGGAACATGAGACTCACATTCGCCGACTCGTTCGACAGAATTCATGGACATCTCCGACGCAGCATACAGACGTACGACCCATAGGACGTATTCGGTGAATGATACTGGTTGTCAATCTCGCTCATTCACCACACATTCACCATTCATTCACCACTGATTCATCACCCAACTATCTAACATGGCACCTCAGGCGCAGGAACAGGGGTGGGCGGGCGCGTTGTCAGAGGATAGTACGACACTCACAAGCATACGTGATGGAGAATCCTACTGCTCCAGCATTCATGCTGGGGTTGTTGAGGGCGAAAACGCAAGCAAAGACAGTGACGAGGGATCCGACAAAGTTGGAAAAGTTGTTTAGAACACGATTGGCTTGCCATAGGTACCAAAAGCAACGTCTGGTGGTTAGGCCAACAATAATGGGAAACACAAGCGACGGATAAGAATCTGCAGTGTCCAACTGCTCGCTCACGAGGGGCGGTAGATGATTACTTCTTATGTAGAATACAGGAGTGGTGCAATGATGTAAAAAGGAGAATAGGATGAGTAGCTTTGAACGTACAGATTCTGATCCAGTTCCTGAAAGATCTTTCTCATGAATCGAGCACTATCACCATAACTTCTGATCGTGGCCATACCCACTAGTCCTTCGGAAAACGAGATGAACAAAGGGGAACGTGTGACACTCTGTCATTTCAGCTCTAAAATCCTCAGATGTCTGCCCCTTCTCTCCACGCCATTGTGCGGAGATGAATCATCGATCAAGTCCGGAAGTATGTATGCAATGACGGGCACATGATTTGAAGATGCAGGCTAAGAGGATCGCACTCACATCCATTCTCTTGATCTCGCGCGACGTGGCAACGTACAACGCGCCGACGATCCAGTACATAATGGTGATGACGGTCATGGCAAAGAGGAAGGCTGTCATTAGCGATCGTCCAGCGGACTCGAAACAATGAACAGTTTGGCTATCAGGACTCTCCGGGAGAACGAAGGAGAAAGGATCAGATGCGCAAGAAGATGTATTAGAAGTGGAAGATCAAGCTTACCGGGAGTGGAAAGCACGATAACGATGATTATAGCGGCACAGGACAACACTGTGTTGGCGAAATATACCATGACTATTCGTCAGCTCGGTACCTTTGACAGCAGTCCTCCTTCAGCTCACTTTCAGTCGCCTCTATATCGATGGAGGACATGTCTTTGGACAGTCGATTCATGATTCTTCCTGAGGGCGTGGAGTCGAAGAATCTGTTTGTCAGCATGGTGATCAAAGGTGTAGTCTACTCTCTCCTTTCCAAGCTCCGTAAATGATAGGGCTGATCTATAGGGATATCGAGATATGACCAGTGCTTTTGGCAGGATTTCTGAGATAGGTGAAGGAGCAAGGACAGAGGGTCGCCAGGTTGGAGCATATGAGGAACCAGGGTCACGGTAAAGCATGAGGGTTAAGGTAACAGGCGAGGAAACCAGGGAGAAAGCAAGTTGACCGACCTCATTTTCGCCCCCAAAATCCTCCTCAACAACCTCCTATACAACCTCTTACTAGCCGTCAAACTCCCCAACATAGCTATCCCGACTCTAGTAGCAACGAAAGTCAAATACAATCCACTTATAGCTACATAAACCACCAGATAAAATCCAGTACTCCTGCTCGTCACCCAAGACAAAATCTCCGCTCGAGAATCATAAGCGTTCGCCCAATCTCTAATCCAGGCTGTCGATCCTACTTGAGTAACTTGTGACAACCCGAAAGCAGCGATGAGAATGACCCAAAAAGGTATTCCGCCCATAGCTGTAAAATACATTTTATACGTTTTGTAAGATACCATTCCTTCTCCTTGAGATTCCGTAGCTACTAATTGTTTCGAAATTCCAGGTACCGCCTGATCTTTGTCAACTTGTTTCGCTTGTTCCAAATTATCCGTCGGGATATCGTTCAGATTTTCTTCAATGATATCAACTTTCGTTCTGTCAGAAGTGGGGGAATCGCTTGCTGTCGATTCGATTGGGGAGAGTGTGGTAGAACCTGACCCTGATGAGACATCATCTTCTGGACAATCGAGTAAACCGGAAGAGATAAGTTGAGAAGGAGGTCCTGATGCCATTACTGATCCTGAGTCGAGGATGACAACGAAGGATGCTGCTGGTGCTACAAGTGACACTGCATGGGTGACCAGGATGATAGTTCGACCTTGTACTAATGGACCTTGTAAGCAATGAGTGAAGAGATGTCGACCTGTTTGAGCATCCACAGCGGATAGTACATCGTCCAATAGGATGGTCCTGGCTGACGAGTATAACGCACGAGCAAGGGCGATCCTCGCTTTTTGTCCACCAGAGCAGGTAGTTCCTTTCTCCCCGACTTCAGTCTCGTCCCCCAGATCGAAAATTTCGAAGTCTCTTTTGAGTGCACAAGCGTCAACTACCGTGGCATATCGTTCGGCGTCCCATGGAGAACCAAAAGTGATATTGTCTTTGATACTTGCGCCTATCAACCATGCTGTCTGATCGCAAAAGGCAACAGTATCGCTCAGTCCAGTGAGAGGATCGACAGGACATGCTTCTCGATTGGCATGATCATCAGGCATGAATATCTGACCTTTGACCAGTGTGGTTTCTCCAAGTAATGAAGCAAGAAGGGTAGTTTTACCTGAACCTACTGGACCGACAACTAAACTCAGCTGACCTGGAGGAAAGGAAATATCGAGTTCGCCAAGGAAGAACGGTTCGTGTTCATGGGTATCGATGGGGTTATTGGAGTCTTGAAGGGTTGTGTACCCTACAACAGCACCCCGGAAACCGATTTGAGGATCGTCAGGCCCAGGATGGGTGACTTGGGAATATTTGAGGGTTTCAGGTTCTTCCAGGAATTCTTGTATACGACCGCAAGAAGTGGACGCTTGAAGCAATCGAGTTAACGTGTCTTGAAAAAGAGCAAGGGGATCTCGCATCATGTTGAATAGGATCAAAGAAGAGAAGGCTCGATCGGCGGTCAGAGGTTGTTTGAGAATTAACGAATGAACCGCAAATGCACAAGCAGTGACAAGCACCGGAGTGCCCCAGACAACGATGCTGGTGAGGACCAATATACCGAATTTCTGAGAGAGCACTTGAAGCTCCTTCGTACGAGTGATAGACATACGATCGTAAAACTTTTCTTCCCAAGCATTGAATTTTATCAACTTGATATGAGCGATCACTTCTGTCACCGCTTGGAGTCGTGCATCGGTAGATGACATAAGTCGTCGCTGTACTATAGTCGTTAATCGCCCAATGAGCGCTTGAAGAGGTATGAGGGCTACGAGTACCGCTATCCCGGCCACAGAAGCGAGGCCGAGGGTGTTGTACAGTAAAATGCAGTTGAGAATCACCCCAGTTGGTGCCGAGGCCATATAGAAACCGTACGCGCAGATCTCGCTGATTTGAAAAGCGTCGACACTGACGAGATTTGCAATCTTTCCGTCTGTGGCCCCTGCAGCGCTGTCTGGAACGGGCAGACCATCTTTGCCGATCTCGGTTTTTTTGGTGACATCGACAACTCCTCGACGCCGTAGGGCTTTTGTGAAGACCTCGGCGATGATGACAGACCGAAGACGAATGCACAGTCGTCGACCGATGTAAAGACATTGACCTATGGCTACCACCCCAAGACATTGGCCAGCGGCCATCATGGCCACGTAGAGGTAAGGAACGTACGGATCGGATTCGGAAGTTCGCTCTTTGACGTACCGCAACAGTAGTCGAAGACCGGTGGGGGGAAGATATTGCAGGAAGACGAAGAGAATTGACCAAGCCTGGATACTTCGTTAGATTCATATGCAGCGGAGAAAGAATGACTCACCATTTGTGTTCTCGTCTCCGGGTTGAAGAAGATGACCAGGTCCAAGGCGAGGTTACGTTTGCGCTTGTTTCCATGTTTCTTTTCGTGTGAATGATCCCGGCTCGCCTGGAATGCTCGCCATGCTCCCAAACAGGCCGAAGTGGAGTCATCTTCTCGCATCGCCGGGATATCGGACAAGGCGACGGTCTTGAAATAGTGCTTGAACAGGAAAGGAAGCATAAACATGTACGAAGCTTTGGAGAAAGCGGCTGATAGTCAGTCATAAACTATTCCACGACTCTCCTCCTCAGCAAATGGCTCCAGAACCAAAATCCAAAGGCGTGAATATGGAGAAAAGGGTTTGAAGGAGATTGAGGTCTATGGCTCATGCTTCTCGGACTAGCAAGAACTCACAAGTGGGCTCCTCGAGATGACGAGGTAGTTTAGCACCATAACTACCTGAACTCCCTCCTCCCTTGGTTCTACCACCAGCTAACAGACGATCCAGCTTCGGAGTATAAGGTATACTGATAAGCACCAACCAATATAGGAGCTCCACTACGATCGGGACAAACTCGATCGCCCCCACACCACCGGTGATCACATGATGTCTTAATAACAAGAGCGCTGGTACGAGATGAAGAGTGATTAAGGGAGTGATAGGAGCAGATGGTAGTAGTGCCAAAAGGCAGATCCACATCTAACTTCGTCAGCTCTTTTTTCACTTCTTAGAGACTCACGGGGAAAGCAATGTCTAGCCATCGGTTCGTGATTATGCTACTAGCTAGTTGAACAGCTAGATATATAGATCCACCAGCGATCCCGATGATCCGCCCTACTTTCTCCCATCGTTTCGCATCTGGCGACTCGATACTCCGGAATTCCTCAATGATGGCCTGCGCTTCCTCTACCGGGATGGGTTTCTCTGAAGTAGCATCTTGTTGAAGGGGAAGAAGGTTTGAAGCTAAAGCAGAAAGAATGACGTTGGCTTCTAATCTTGACAGGTTTACATCTGCTTGAGGGGAGATGAGTGTGTCGGGGGAAAGAGATGGAGAAGGTTTACGAGAAAGAATGTAATTTCGTATTGAAAAGAAAGTGATGTAGGTAGCTGAGATCGTTATGAGAAAGAAGGGCAAGTAATTCAAACGACTAAACTATCAGCTTCACTGGTCAACAGCCGAGGGAAAAAGCGGATGCACCTCCAAAAACAAGGCGTAAAGTCTTTTCCGTCCCATACGGAATCGCAACTCCATAGGTGAGTCATTATCACTAAAAGATGCCGAATGAAGAAATAGGACAGGGAACGGGTACGAGTAGGTGAAGTGCTGTACAGATATGCGTTTTAATTGACGCTTTGCTTTGTCATCTTAGGAGCCTCCATTGATGTGGAAGAAGCAATCGTTTGAGATTTCCCCACTCCTTTTTACCGGAGCCGAATTTAACGATTAACGATCTGGAGCTTTAGGATGATCTGATGGAGAGATAGGTAGGGAGGGATCAGATCAGATCAGGATGAAAAGAAGAAGATGAAGATCTATGGAAATGTCTCAAAAAGCCCGAGAAAAAGATCCGAGGAAGCCAGTGGAAACAAAGAGTGAAAAGTCGAGTAGGTAGGTAGAAGCGGAATGAATGGATGGAAAAGAAGAAACTTGACCGGAACCCGATCCGATCGGCTGGCCAAAGCTTTCGTACCTTTCCTCCTCTTCATGTTGAACATCTCATAGATCATAGATCATAGAATATGCCAAGACGATCCAGAGATGAGAATGCACCTAGAACAGAAGGAGAGCTTCGTTCCGCTGCACCGAACGATCCAGAAGCATGGCCATTGCTCGTCGCATTCGACCTCGAGTGAGTTTTTCCCAGTTCCCCCCTCTATCTCCTACTAATGCATGGAAGCCTTGGGCAGTGATGAGTCCTGACCGATAGTTACACATTATGGGATCTCTGGATAGATGTGAGCGATCTTGAAACCTCCTATCTACTGCCTAAGCTTACATGAAAGACTCATATATCTCCACCACTCCGACGAAAAGGCGATGTTCTGAATCAACTGATTGATCGGTATGTTTCACCCTCTTCCTCTTCTTGTACCTCAAAGTCGATGGCTTGAGAAAGATCGTCAGCTGAACGGTAGTCGAGGTCAAACTCTCGAGTTTTACCCCGAAGTCCCTAGTCTCCTCGCTGAGTTGAAGGAAAGACGGATACATGTCGCCGCTGCATCTCGAACCTCAGCTGTGGACTTGTGAGTCAATATTCTCTCCCTCTCACCGCGTACCAGTGCCGTGGACTTCGATCTAAGGAACCCATGCTGTGATGACACGGAGAAGAGATACAACTGTCATCTCGATGAGAGAGGAAGAATGCTAATGCGAGAGAGCGAAGGAAGCGCTCGGAATGCTACTGTTACCTGGTCCATCTGGAGAACACGTTCGAGCCATAACTTATTTCAACTCTGTACGTTCTCCTCTCTCACTAGGTCTGACGACTGATCAAAAAGATGGAGATCTATCCTAGTGAGAACTCAAACCAGTGTCTGATAGTGCTGCATACTTAAGTCAGGTTCAAAGTTGAGACACTTCAAAGAAATCCATCGTAAGACAGGTATTCCATATGAGCAAATGGTGAGCAATTCTCCATTTCCTATTTGATTTCGTAGGGTCATAGTTGGTGGCATGGCAGGATGGAGCCAAGTTGAAGGATCAGCTGACATGTGGCTTTTCTTCGATGACGAGCATCGAAATTACGAGGTCGAGCAATTAGGGGTGACCATGCAGCTGGTGCCATCCAGGGGCACAGACCGACGGTTGTTTGAGCAAGGGTTGGCTTTATGGCGAAGACGGAGGGGAATACGAGTCTCGATAGATTCATGAGTCTCATACGGTAAGTAAGTTACATCTAGACACCTGCATTCAGGTAGAGAGTGGTTGCTTGCATTGCATAGTACTCGTACTAGGTTGTATTGTGGTGTGTCCGAATTGGGAAAGGACATGACCGGCTGTCCGGTTCTTTTGAGTTTTCGATAGAATGACGTCATTGGGAACCCACCAGCCAACGTTGTCATCCCCATCAGATGGACGTCATGGTTGATGAACCGCATGACCGCAAATAGACTCGCTCCAGGCTCCAGGATCCAGGAACACCATACTGTTATCGACACACAACGTCCCATGACGGTCTTCCTTCTATAACAACTAACTTACTCTACCACCGTCTCGCTCATTCATTGCGCCCTCATCCCAATACTCCACAGAGGCTCAACTTAGGTGGTGACTATAGCCTTAGTCAACGGGTAATAACACCGCATCATCTATATAAGCGATAAGTGAGCGACCATTGTCAAGGACATTGGAAGATCGACGTCGATAAACAACAGCCCGACCAAGCTGGAAACGGTCACTTGGTTACTCGCTCAACGCTCCATAAGGACATGCCCTTATTACATCGACACAAGGGGAGGAACGCAGAGGATGGAAATGCAGAGGTAGAGCAACAGCGACAAGATGAAGAAAAGGCTAAGCGTACGTCTCTTTACTTCTCCTTGACCGCTATCGACTAGTGGTAAACCTGGATCAGAGGTATAGGCTTCTTTTGAGGTATTGAGCGGTGTGTGCTACGTTTGATGATCCATTGGCTGACCTTCAGGCTATGAGGGAGAAGAATATCAATCATTATTACTCTACGTGGAAGATCAGGCTAAAATTCTCAAGGAGAAGGAAAACAAGGGGGATGATGATGATGACAAGGATGCAAAGTATGTCAGAAAGTGGTACACACCTTGGAAGAAGACGAAGATCGAGTCAACAGTCAAAAGAGTAGGTTTGACCTGCCTTGTTTATCTCATCACCTCACCCCATTCAACTCTATACATCTCAGCTATTCAAACGGCCCTTCCTCTCAAACCAAGTGGTACACAACAATTGTGAATGAGCGGAACTGACTCATAGATACCAAAAGAATGGCTGGACACAGATCGTCAAAAAGGTATCACCGCAGCCGAAGCCGAGAACAGACGCAAGGTAGTGGGATTCAACGAGCTTCAAAGGTTTGTCAGCCTTCGCCTCCCCTGACCGACTCTTAGATACACAGTGAGTCAATGCTGATATGCAGTCCGTCAGAGAATCAGTTCCTCAAATTCTTAGGGTATTTTCGAGGACCCATCTTGTATGTTATGGAACTGGCTGTTCTTCTTGCTGCTGGATTGAGAGATTGGATCGATTTTGGTGTCATCATTGGTATGTTTACCTTCTCTTGCTGGAAAATAGTGCTGATGGCAGGTATTTTGGCTTTGAACAGTTTCGTCGGATGGTATCAAGAGAAGTCAGTATCTTTCTAATCCTTCGTCCAAGCTCATTCAGCTGTGGGATGCTGCACAAGGTACAAAGAGCGACAGGGAGAAGACTGACTTTGCAGACAAGCCGGAGACATTGTGGCTCAGCTCAAAGCCGGCATTTCCATGAAAAGCACGGTGATCCGAGATGGTAAAGAACAGGAAATTGAAGCGCGAGATTTGGTCCCTGGTGATATCGTCGTTCTCGAAGAGGGAAGCACGATTCCTGCAGACTCCAAAGTACGTCGAATGTTCCTCTCACTTGTCGTCAGACTAATCATCTCAGATCATCGGCGATTACAATGATAAGAACGGTGCCAACGTGAGTTATATAGCTCAAAGTACCATTGTGAAATCCGCTCACGATTTTAGTCCAAGGACATTTTAGATAAGATTGACAAATCCAAAGCAGAGAAACATCACGGGAAAGACGACGAATCTGACGATGATGAGGATGATGGTCCCAACAAAGGTCCCTCTCTCTGTTCAGTGGATCAGTCAGCTATCACAGGAGAATCTCTCGCTGTCGACAAGTTCCTTGGAGATGTCGCATACTACACATGCGGTATTAAACGTGGTAAAGTCTACGCCATCGTCACTCTCCCTGCAAAACAATCTTTCGTCGGTCGGACTGCCGCTTTGGTTTCCGATTCAAATGAACGTGGTCACTTTCAAATAGTCCTTGGTAACATCGGTGAATCTCTCTTGGTATTGGTCATATTCTTCATCTTTGCAGCTTGGATCGGCAGTTTCTTCCGAGGGGTAGGGATCGCTACACCCAAAGAAAACAATTTACTCGTGTACGCACTTGCGTTCCTCATTATCGGTGTACCGGTCGGTCTGCCCGTGGTGACGACCACCACGCTAGCTGTCGGTGCGGCATATCTCGCTAGACGAAAAGCTATCGTACAGAAGCTCACGGCTATCGAATCACTTGCTGGGGTGGATATTTTGTGTTCGGACAAGACTGGTACTTTGACGGCGAATAAGTTGTCGCTGAACGATCCGTATATCGCACCCGATGTGGACCCGAATTGGTTTATGGCTGTTGCAGTTTTGGCCTCTTCGCACAATATCAAATCTCTGGATCCCATCGACAAAGTCACCATTGTGGGGTTGAAAGTCAGTTCAGATGCTCCTCCTAGTCAAATCCTCTCCTTTCCTCGCGATCGTCCTTCGACAATGCTGCTGGTGGAGATTGGGCCGTAGAGGAAGCATGACAGGCTTTTGCTGACTCGCAGGACTATCCCAAAGCTCAGGAAATGCTCAAACAAGGCTGGAAGACCAACAAGTTTTTGCCATTCGATCCCGTGTCCAAACGTATCACCGCCGAAGTTGAGAAAGATGGCAAGAAATACACCTGCGCCAAAGGTGCTCCCAACGCCATTTTGAAACTAGCAAAATTCGACGCCGCGACCGTGAATGCATACCGTGATCAAGCTCAACAATTCGCAACTCGAGGATTCCGTTCTCTCGGTGTGGCCTCGAAGGAAGAAGGTAAAGAATGGCAATTACTTGGAATGTTGTGCATGTTCGATCCCCCACGATCAGACACTGCTCGAACCATTGGAGAAGCCAACAATCTCGGTATACACGTAAAGATGCTCACTGGGGATGCTGTCGCTATAGCCAAAGAAACTTGCAAACAGCTCGGACTCAAGACGAACGTATACGACTCTGAGAAACTCATAGGCGGAGGAATGTCAGGTTCTGACATTCGAGATTTCGTCGAAGCAGCCGATGGTTTCGCAGAGGTTTTCCCGGAACATAAATACCAAGTTGTTTCCTTACTCCAGGAAAGAGGACATTTGACGGCTATGACGGGAGATGGAGTGAATGATGCTCCTTCTCTCAAAAAAGCCGATTGTGGTATTGCTGTGGAAGGTGCCAGTGATGCTGCCAGAACTGCAGCTGATGTGGTCTTTTTGGATGAAGGGTTGTCGACAATCATCACTGCTATAAAAGTGGCCAGACAGATCTTTCACCGTATGAAAGCGTACATTATCTATCGGTATGTCTCTTTGTGTCCTTCTGCTATTCGACTTCCTGATCGGCGTCATATCGCTGGGTGAGATTGACTGACGATACAGTATTGCTCTTTGTGTACATCTTGAATTATATGTTTTGCTTGATATTCTGATCTTGAATCAAAGCATCCGTATCGACTTGATCGTGTAAGTGTTATCTTCATTCAATTGCAAAACGTGGATCCTGATCAAATAGGTTTTTGGCGATTTTCGCAGATGTGGCTACGATAGCTATAGCATATGACAAAGCTCCTTATGCTCGTCAACCTGTAGAATGGCAATTGCCCAAAGTATGGATCATCTCGACTGTCATGGGTGGGTTTTCGACCACTCACAAAAAGTCCATTTTACCCGGCATGACTGTAGCCAACTTTAAACTTCGATACTGCACAATACGCCTCACAGTGTCGGGTCTATGGGTAAAAATGTCACTGACAAAGCAGGATTACTCCTCGCCGCAGGCACATGGATCCTCCGTGGAACATTATTCCTCAAAAATGGCGGTATAATCCAAAACTTTGGTTCACCGGAAGAGATTATATTCCTGGAAGTGGCACTTACTGAATCTTGGGTCATTTGTAAGTCTCAAGCTAGGAATGTTTGGACTTGATGCTAAATGAATAGTCATCACTCGATTGGCACAAGAACCTGGAACCCCCAATGTCTGGCCATCATGGCAATTAATAGGTGCTGTATTGGGTGTTGATATTTTGTACGTTGTTTCTAAAATGTCTTGAAAGATCACCGCTGATTGGTTCCAGGGCAACTCTTTTCGCTCTATTCGGTTGGATCTCAGGTCCGAACGTCCATGGTGGATGGATAGACATTGTTACTGTCGTCAAAGTTTGGGGTTATTCATTTGGTGTCACAGTTGTCATTCTCATCCTTTGTCAGTTGTCACTTCTTTTCACCTAATTTCTTCACCTATCTCTTCCCTCTAATCTGTCTCTCTCTCCCGGTGCATCCTTTTCTCTGCTGCCTCGTTGTTTGTACTCGTCCAATATTGAACCCTCGTTTATTCTCATCTTGTATGCTGAAGAGTCTATGCTGATCTATCCAGACCTGCTCATGTCGAAAATCCGAGCTTTAGACAATATCGGTCGTCTTTCTCGTTCAAGGAAAAACGAAAAGCTCGAAAACTTCCTCACTGATCTTCAACGTCTCACCATTGTACATGAAACCGATCGTGGTGGTTCATACTATCGTTTCTCCTCTGGTCAAGCTTCACCAGGTGCCAATGCCGCTGGAGATGGTGAAGGTGGAGACGATAAGAAAGGCGCTGCCAAAAGTGGTCAAACCAATGAAAAAGAACAAGGTGCTAAATCCAATGGGAGTGGTGGGAGGGTAGGAGGTAATTCTGGAAATGGTGCACCAGCGGCAGAAGGTGATAAATCTATGGCTGATCAACATGGTGGTGGTGATCAAGCTCAAGCTCAAAAAAGGAAACAAGATGGGAAAGAAAAAAGTCCATTGGGTGATAGGAGTGATGCTGAATCTAGTGGAAGTTCACATCAAAAAGTTGAAGGTTAGGTTAAGAACAAGGGTTGATGATGAGATGTGAAAAGGAAGAAGGGAATGAGGGGATGTATATATGTTTGTAGCTTAGAATTTTAATATCAGAATCTGTTTTTTGATCGTTTGAAGGATTTCGATTTGAAATGATATGCATACTATGCTATGCTTGAATGTCGAACAAGATGAAAAGGATGCAAATGATGTGAGATGGGTGTGAAATGTGAGAAGATCTTTCGGATTGTAAGTTTTTTCAACCGTGGATGACCCAGATGACGGCGTGCCATAACCATCCTAAACCTTTTGTCATGGTTTTGACTCTGTTCGTTAGCTGAGTACCAAGTGGTATTTTTCTCCTCTTTCTCTTCCTCTTCCTTGCCTGAATTGTCTTGCTCCTTGACCCCCCTTCGTTCCCAGGGGTCGGCACGGCCCATATACATCAATAGAATGTCTCAAATAACATTTAATGTGGATAATCTGGATACTGATATGATACAAAGTATAGAGCAGACTATCTTCAACTCCAAATTTAGAATTGGAAAGAAGGGTAGAGGAGAAACGAAAGAAAACAACAACTAACGTTGGATGATTCGCCCATTCTCCCCAAGCAGACTGTAAAACAACCCTAGCGACAGAAGTCTGTTCATACTTATTCGAACTCCCAACCTCATCAAACTTGATTCCCTTCATATCCCTCTCATCGACGTTCTCAGGGGATAGAGACGAAGGTGGAGGGGTGATAGGACGAGATTGAAGTTCTATCGTGTACAACCTTAAATCACGAGCTTCATCAGATAAAAAAGTAACTTCGTTTCTTAACCTTTGGACTTGTTGTCCCATTGAAAGAAGTAGATAGAGGAAGAAAATGTTTATAAACGTTCCTAGTGAGAATATCGTTTTAGACTTTTTCGTCTTGGGTGTGGTTAAGGTGAAGAAAGGTGGGGTTGGGCAAGGGAGAGAGATGTTGTAATGAGTGGAAGAAAGATATTTCAAGTTGGTTTGATGAGTAAGTTTAGATAGATCTGAGGTTTAGCGTGTACAATACGTCGTTGTTTCTTATTGATACATTGGATGAGGAAAAAGAAGTAGAGGAATGATCAACTTACCACCCCAGTGTTTCCCTTCGAGATGAACCGTCATGGAGCCTACGGCGGAAGGAAAGTGTGGAACAGCCACTATATCACCCATATGTTCCACCTGAATGGTGATCTCCACATTTGACAACGTCACACTCCCTCCTGAACCCATATTACCTTCTGTACGCAATCTAATCTCAAATCGATCATCACACTTCACCACACATCTAGGGATGGTTTTACCTCCTATAGAGGCCCGAACTATTTGACAAGTCCTACTAGGTCCCGGGCACGGGATAGAAAAACCAATATCCGAATCGGTTTTCTTGGGGATAGGAACCAACAGGTGAATTGTTTGAGAATGCCATGCGTCTCTTTCCACCCGAACCATAATCTCTCCTTGTACTGAGGAGAGTGGTTGGGGTGCGATCGATCGACCAGAGGAGTCAAGCCAGATGAAGGGTGGAGCGGAGGAAGACATGTCGTATGTGATTGTATTTGAAGGATGATCGGGTGTCGGATAAGTGATTTGACATGTTGTAGGTGCTGAAGGAATGTCAAGTCTCACAATAGGTAGTTGACAAGGTAAAGAACAAGACACAAATGTCAAAGAAGATAAAGGGACCAAAGTTCCTTGAAGTTGTACTCTTCGATCGGCCGTACTGCCACTTCCCACAGGCTCGAACTCAAGCTCGAAGCATGTAGCATGAACGGGTACGTTTCCTTTTGAGTAAGACATCGAGGAAGGTTTAGACATCGAGGAAGATTTCAAACTTGATGTTGTTGGCGTCATGGGATGTAAAGGTTTGGAAGAATGTTCTTGTGGTATCTCAAATGAGAAATCGTCCAATGTATCATCACCCAAGTTCGGCATGGTTTGCGCTAACAAAGATGCTCTCGTGTCGCCATTGGATAGTATACTGGGGCGTTTGAAGGATTTAGATTTGTTCCGAACGGTAGCGAATGAGTCATCTTGGAATGAATCGTCCATATCATTTGAAGAGGTTTGAGAAGAGAAGAAGGAAGAATCGGTGGAACGCCAAATGCGCAAACCATCGGCGGAAATATCAAGAGATTGCCATCCCCAACCATCTGGTAAGTCTACAAAAAGAGGAAGGATGGAGAAAGCTTCGATCAAAGTTTCGTACGATAGGGAAATGGATGGAGTTTGAGGATGCCAACTTGGATTGACAATGAGTTTAGGGATGGCTGATGCGAAAGACCATTCGAGTTGAAGGAAATCAGTACTGTCTATCAACAAATGACTTTGCGCTGTTGTGATGAAGAGTTGGACGGACCTTTGAAAACGACCAAGAACCCAAGTACCATCATCGTCATCGTTATTTTCCGTCTCGTACCCATCCAACTCATCCATATGATCGTCAGGACCCATGATTTCCCCATCTTCCCATCCTTCTTCGGCGCCCAATCTCCCAGCTCTGTTTTGACCTCTGGAAGGAGGTCTGATATCTTCTGAGAGCTCGAAGAACGTTTCTGGCAAAGGAAGCATTTTAGGATGCGTGACAAGATCTATAGCACCCATCGAGCTTGTCGATGTGACAGGTTGAGAAATTTTGAGTCGAAGGACATTATCGAGACATTTAGGTACTGGAATGGACACCTAATCGTCAGTACACATGCCCCTTCCTTTGATCATAGAATTTTATCGAGATAATTGAAAGAATGGATATACCTTGGACACTCCAGATTCGGATCCAATGATCTCCACTTCAAATTCCACCACGAGCAACCATTCTCTTCTCACCGTGTTACCCTGATCTTTTCTATTCTTATTTCGGCCTGGATCAAAAGTCAAAAATACCTGACCGGTAGATTGATTCACCTCAACGGAAGGTTTCGGTTCGTTCCTCACTGGTGATGAAGGCGGATAAGCTGAAGGTCCTGGTAGACCCAACAAAGTGGAAGCTGTCCGTAATTGTTTCGCTTTGTTAGGATGTCTCGATAGAGCAAGGTGAGGAATGGGTAAAGGGTAGATACATGGTGCGGAAAGTAAACGAGGAGGTTTTGAACCAAAAAGTGCCAATCGTGGTATTCGACTATCTACATCTCGTGGTAAAGATAGCTGAGTCTGTTAGCTGAAGTCAATAAAGAAGAGAGGAGGGACTAGCTTTGAGACAAAGAAGACCTCGGACTACCGAGGATGACGGGTCGGTACAACCTTCGAGGCCGAGTTTGTGGATCTGGAGTCCACTAGGTGGCATGATACTGTTGGAGACGGGGATCGGACTATGAGAAGGACATGAGGAGGTATGATTGAGGTGCTCTAAGATGAAAGGAAAAGATGGGTGGATGGAGAAAGTGAGGCAAAAGTGATCGTGGACGCGTCAACGTGGCGGAGGTCAGTGGCGGTAGAAGTTGCACTTGGAGGTACGAGTAGCAAGAAGAGCATCTAGCAACTGCTTTATTGCGATACATACATGCACCATATGTCAACTATGAAATTTAGTAGTTCAGGAGTATCGTGACTGACTAGAGAAATCATTGTTCTCTTATGTAAAATCTCTTTCGGAATGCAGATTGACCTGTCGACGTGATTGTAACAGTCGCAATCAACCTCCGTGGTCTGCTTGCTGAATATCGCACGGACTGAAAAGAACCTTGTTGATCTCCCCTCATACCCTGCAAATCTCCATCATTCCATGTGATCCCCCCGGCCCCTGGCATACCCTTTCTACCTGCCCCGAACTCTCTTTTCATCTTGACGACCAAGGCGGATGAATGGATCCACCTATCATCTGCATAGATCAAAGGAGGTATCTCCACTGTCAAGGATTGACCATCTGTCCTGTCCTGTAACCTCTGCATACATAAAAGACCCTATCTATCTTGTTTTACAAGGCAACCTTTTCAAATACAGTTCTCTTCTGACTCGGATACCCAGTCAACCTTCACCGAATAACCATCACTACTGATCATCTTTCCAGCAATTCAGATCGAGATACAGACCAACGACAAATTCATCTTATCAGACCACGTCACCAACTACCTAGTCAACGGTTGTGGATTTGAACCAAGACAAGCAAGAACCGATAACCCATGTATCTCACCATTATCACACTCCTCTTCACTACCTTCTTCACCCCTCTGATCCTTGCTCACGATCCAGATGATTATCGCTCCATCTTCCTATACTGGACGAATTTCACCCATGTCACTCCTCTTTCTAAAACGTTAGAATGGACAGGAGGTTACGGAGAAAATTACGCGAGTTTGTTTTTCCAAGATAATGGGTTTCAAGAGGAAACTTTTGAAATGGTTATGTGGGCTGGAGAAGGAAGATGGGATCCTCCTCTTAATGCTGCTCCAACAGGGACGGTGACTGTGAGTACTTATTGTCTTTCTTTCCCTTCAGTTGAGTGACATCACATTCACCCAGATACTAAGATTAGGGAGAGGGTATGCTTAACTTTTGTTCCAAAATTTGAGATCTTGAGATTTCTGTCTTCCTTAAGAAGTGAGAGTCAAATGAGCAACATTTGGATATGTCTAGAGTGAATGAAATGAGGGGAAATAACAGGAAGATGAGAATGGTTGAAAGGAGATTTGAAGGACTGATCATCAGTGTACGATACAAGCAACCGCCATACCACCTAATCTTGAAGCTTACCAAGTATCCAACACTCCTCCTTATACGGAAAGCGTATGGGATACACCTAATCCTGTAGCTAAGATCAGTTGTGGAGCCCCTCATTGATCATTCACCGGAACCTTCTTCTCCGTCTGACGATTCTTCCTGTTCCCCGTCTTGGTCAGCATCAGTCTGTACGGACCTGGTCTGGGCGTCACATGTCGATGGCTTTTTGTCACTCCGTACAATGACCCTGTTTCGGTCAGTCATCAAAGTACCAACAGTCTCCTGCCTCTTATCAATAGCGTAAAATAGAGTGTATGAATAAATTTGAGGTAAATGTCAGTCCTTGACGTCAAGAAGAACACATAAGATGCAGATCATCATATCCACATACAGTACCTCCCATCTTACCAACCTAGACGGATCCATAGTCTGATGAAGGGTGATAGACTTGTATATGGACCGTATCTCCCGAGGGAGGGAACGGCCCCGTAATCACGCCCACTTCTCCATGAATTCTTTATGGAACGTCTCAATCTTTCCACAGTATTCTTCCACTCCAGGACACAACGCGGTGACACGGATATGATACGTGCCGGGAACTTGACCGAAGCCTGATCCTGCGACGGCGCAGATTCCTGTGGCATCTATTTGTCAGTCACGCTCTTGTTGTCCCCTCTCTATCCGTCTCACAACCAATTTCGACGATGTGACGACGCAGCACTAGATAGTCACTCTATGGGACAATTTGGCCGTATGATCCCGCACGAAAGCCCTTATAGGGAAGATCAGTGAGATGAAAAGATTGAAACAAAGGAGTGGGGGCTGTGAATTCGATAGATTGTGAAGACTCTTGAAGACTCACCAAGCAGATCCAAAGCATACATGACATCTGGCTCTTTCCCTCTCGTCTTAGCTTCTTCTATCGCCTTTAGTGGGGATCTCAATCTTCGGCATCAAGTACATGGCTCCGTCCGCAGGGACACAGCTCATCCCTGGTAAAGAATTGAATTTATCGCTCATGTAAGCACTGCGAGATTTGAGGTTCGCAAGGATACTTTGAGTTTCTTCTTCCCATTGACTGAACGAGGGGTCGCCGGGTTTGGGAGGGGAGACGAGGAGGTCAACGCCGATCTATGCGTCAATGACTGTTATCTACCTCGGCTGATCCCACTCTTCATGCGGTTAAAGATGAGGAGATGATACGAGGGTTTGGTATGACAACGGATTATTCTCAAAGATAGGAGTGGGGAATGGATCGCAAGCCGGCCAGAGAGAGGTTGTCCGAAGGGATGTCCGCGGCAGATATGATTGATACGGATGAAGTTGGCCGAGCAAGAGTGTGGAAACCAAGAAACAGAGAAGAAATCAATGAATCACTCACCTGTCCGGTCAGAGGTGGACATAGTGATACACTAGCCATCTTATAAATCTGATCCATGACCTCGGGCAAAATATTGACACATTCGAAATATCCTCCTCTCCTCCCACATTCCCCACTCATTCCTTTGGAGATAGAATGAAAGCTGACCAATTCCACACTCTTTGCAATTTCTTCAGGCATACCCATCAAAACCTTTTTGAACGATACGAATGGTTTCTGTTCCGGATAAAAGATGTTTGCTTGATACACTTCATCGGCAAGTAACAAAATTTCTTCTTCGTAACATAATTGAATGACCGCTTCCATAGCTTTTCGATCCAAACATGCTCCTGTGGGGTTACCGGGGTTGATGATGACCAACGATTTCACCGGTACGCCTTCCTGGCGGGCTTTGGATACGGATTCGAGGATGGTGTCATGAGACATGGACCAGTTGTTTTCTTCAGATAGGTAGTATGGGAGAGGAGTCGCAGATAAATAAGCTAGGGTAGCGGTGTAAAGAGGATATTGAGGGATAGGAATGAGACACCCGTCACCGGGATGAAGGGCGACACCGAGGATGGAAGCTACACCTCCTGATGCGCCGGCTGTGAGGAAGATGTGTTCAGGATCCGAGGGATAGCCATCACGTTCTGAAAGTCAGCCGGTGTCAACTTGGGAGTGTTTCGTGTCTATCATGAAGCGTGCAGCCCTTCTGATCAATCGTGCTGGTGGAATGGAGTGCAAGCGTGAGATGACGACATCTGAACGGAATGTGGAAGGTTGTGTAAACGACGTCTCGAGATCCGTAAATCACGGGTCTCCAGACAGGCCAAGGTATGTACTGTGTCAGTACGTGACCAGCAGCTTGGAATAGATCTTACAGGTGAAGATCCGGGACATGGAGAGTAATCCGGTTATAATTGATAGTAAGTAGTATTAGAAGAGATTCACTCACCTTCAATAAACTTAGCCACCCTCCTTCTGATCGTTACCACACCTTTACTCTGACTATAAGCTCCAACACTTCCAATCTCAGCATGTAACTTCTTAGCTCTCTCAATCGCATCCACGGGATATATCTGTTTAGCCACTTCCAAATGTTTATCCAACAAATCTGGGTATTCCAAAAGACTGATCACTTGACGCCAAAAAGTGATTGGTTTTTGATCTAATCCCGCTTGTTGAGGATTTCCAATATTGGCAGTGACGACTCTATCAAATGGCAATCCATGATCTTTGGGATGATCATGGAGTTTATGTAAATATTTGTCGGCACGTAATGCTAGTTCACCACGAACGGCATATTGAACATTTGGGACTGCCCCATTGATGGTGTCTAATCGCAAAGCGGGAGTGAATTTCCCTTTGGGGTGACCGTTGGTTTGAGGGGTAGACATGGTGCTGTTAAATCTGGAGTGGAGTGTTGTTGTTGGTCGTTTGAGGGCGGGGAGCTGGAATGGGGTACGGGGCATTAGAGATGGGGGATGTGAATCGGGCAATGAAGATCGGGCAAGGGAAAGATGACGGATTTGATATGAGTTTGGGGGTTTTGCAATAAAAGAGAAAGTATCAGCGATTTACTCAAAATTACACAGCCTCGACTATGATTCTGTATAGGTACAGATTTACAGAGGCAGAAGGGTGGATAGCTGAGGAATGAGCAAGAAGGGGGAGGTAAGGAAAAGAAGGTAGAGTAGTATCGAGTCGGAGTCGTTGATCGGACAAAGTTTCGGTTCAACCGGTCATCTTACCGGTCACCACTCTATTTGAGTACTGAGAGGTGAACACTCGCACTTACCTGTTGTAAACTAGCGAGGTTGGATATGAAATCTCACAAGCAAGATGAATAGCGATAAATTAGAGGGAAAAGACCAAGTGATATCAACTGCTATTATTTATATGAAAATACAAAAATCTTCATACATCTCCGCTTATCATCATCCTTTGATGTCTTATCGTCATTACGCCGACCCGTCTCTATCCCCGACCCCAACCCCCCGGCTATTTCTTCGATCTCTGATCTGTATCAGACAATCTTGGCGTTGCGTTTGATAAGGGATAAGGGGAGTTGAAAAAACGGGGGAGGGAAAAGGATGATGAATGATGAAATCTATCAAAGGTGAAGGTCCTTTGAGGGATTTAAAGATTCTACCCATTGGATTGAGGTCTAAATTCTATTACGGACAACGAAGCCACTAACAGTACTTAGATGAGATGGCGTCTGCCTCGTGTGGTGGTTTTCCTTAATTTTACAAACCCCCCACAACCCGATAACTTGGGCTAGGAGAAGATCCAGGGTGGATGAGACAAATATTCCATATCGTGTTGTACAACCTAGATCCCTCTACAAATTGATCAATTCCATCGTCCTGCATCCTGACCATCAGCACTTTTATCATTCGACTTTTTCTTCATGCTACTCGGCTTATGGTCCATGGCATGAGGTCGGTGAATGGGAAAAGAGGGGGAACAGATGTGAGAAGGACAGGAATGATCGGAATGATTTGAAAGAAGTGAAAAGTATGAGATCAAGAGGAACATACCATTAATCGTTCATTTGGAGGAGGCTGAGAAGGAGCCTTTCTCGTAGCTTCCAATTGTCTACTCAATTTCCCTGCAGATGGGTTTGAAGAGTTTACCCCTTTATTTCGTTCCTACGGATCAACTTTCCTTCGTTTCTTACATATCTTATGAAACAGTCATGATATTGCTCTTGATTCATTCATGACAAACGTCTTTCCGCGGTAATGAGATCGAGGAAAGATCCACGGTCCACGATCGCGGTATACCCCTAGAGGTCGTTATAGAGCATGAGATGTAGATACATGATTGAGATATGAGAGTAAATGATCACTCACCTTGTCCAATCTCATCTCTGCCGCACGTCTCGCGACCTCCCTCGGATCTCCTTCCGTCCCATTACCTCCCAAAACCTGTGGCGGCGGACCCGATCTCGTAGGTCTGTTATTGGACACTGGCGCTGCCGCCCTTCCAGCCGCAGGAGTGGGGGAAGGAGTAGGAGGAGCTGAACCTAATTTCTGACCGCCTTTATCTGGCGAGGATATACATGAACCCATTCTTGAAGATCTACGTGATTTCCCGTTTACACTCTCTCGCAGGAGCCCAGGATGCTCAGTTTGACGAAAGGGGTTTGTAAGTCGCCTTGGGGAGGTAGACAGACAGAAAGGGTCAACGAGCAGCCCAGGTCCAATCTAATGGAGCAAGGAGATCGATTAAGTGCGCGGTGTGAAGGGTAAGGGTGTGGAATGGGATGTAGTAGAGAAGAGAAGGGTGAGAGATGGGTATGGCTGGAAACGAAGAGATAGATGGTCGAGGGTCGGAGTGTGAAGTCTCAAATGTTTCAGATTATCAGCTTCGGAGATATGTACACTTGTAGGACGAGTAATGTACTGTACTGGATGCGAGTGAGCAGCTAAGAGGTTAAGGCTGAGTGTAATGATACAAAAGAGAAGGGTTGGGTTGAGTGGAGGAGGAGCGGTGCATTCAGAGAGTCACCGCCGGCCGCCAAGCCGCGGTTCAACAAAGCGCAGCATGCAGCATCTAGCATCAGCTATACTACTCGTACCCCTCAGCCCTTGCTGGAAATAAGGTAGAGACACGTGACAGACATAACAACCTGAAATCGACTATCGCTGCATACTGATTACACATGAGAGGTGTCCTTTATATGCATGTCCAAAGTTTTCATCCCTTCCGCTTCCAAGCTCCATCAACCACCGGAAATCCAGATATGTACGTCCCTTCTTCTCGCTCACCTCGCAGCATGTAATACTCCCCTCGCGATCTATCAAACGGCGGGAACACCATCGCTCACCTTCTCCCACTCCCCTCCGCTCCCCATCCCGCTGCTGGCTCCATTAGGCGAGTTGAGCGAGTTGGCCTCACCCCCGCTCCCACTGTCAGGGGAAGAATCATCCACGTCCGCGACACTAGCCTCAGGTCGAGGGGGAACGGCAGTGAGGGTTGGACCCGTGGGACCTGAACTGAGGGTAGAAAGTTGGACAAGGAGGTCGAAGATGGGAGGGGGGACTACTCTTTGGTATACTGATTGTCAGGAGGCTGATCAGTTATATGAGTCTGGAGAGGTGTATCACAACATGGAATATCACTGGTAAGGTGGACCGAACGAGACGAGATAATGTTATGACATGAGAAAGGGGAGAAGATGGATACAAAGACACTCACGCATAAGCAACTCCATTGGGTTGGGGTACGTCCTCATGGCTTTGTAGAAATGAGTAGCCGCGTCAATGTGATGTTCAGGACCTGAGCATGAGCGTCATGCATGTCATTGATCTCGTTTCTCAAGACCACGCAAGAACCTCACTAAACGTCCTATCACAGGTCTCGCCGTTGAGAAGATAGAGAATGGACAAGATATGATGAAGGAAAGTGCAGGTACAGCTCCAGCAATGTGCTATATGAACGGCCGAACACTCACCTAGAAGAGACAATCTTTCACCCTCCGCAACATTCTCTTGGAAATACGCCTCTTGTTGTTCTGCTGACAAAGGTCTAGGCTCAGTAGCGATCTGTGCCATTACCGCCCGAAGCTGACGGAGGTTTTCAGCTTTTCTTTTAGCGATTTCCGCTTGGAGGTTTTCAGTGACTTGACGATGTTGTCTTCCTGCAGAATCAGCATCTATCTTACTAGAATTTCTCGTAGGTTTTCAAGAGTCATATGAAAGGAAAAGCATGAATTGGATCGATGATGGAATGAGGGATTGAAGCAAAGAAAGACTACTGACGAAGCCTTGCTCGGAATTGAGGATTGTGTCTCCGCATATAATCAAAATAAACGCAATAGCCTAAAAACCCAGTTACGGCCACTGCAGTCGAAGCGAGAGCGATTTGTGATGATGCTCGGGAAGTCATGTTGATAGATTGAATGAGATACTCGAGCAGATGCAAGATAGATTTGGTGGATCGTGGTTCAGGTGGGGTTCGGCAATGGCATCAACTTTTGGGAGAGGTGAGAATGGTTTTTCTTGATTGGGATTTTCGCATTTAATCCCACAGGCCAAAGGACCGGGGACGGAAAGTCATGAGATTTTGCACTGAAATGAAGAGAAGCCTATCATGCAGGGTCACACACAACCTCTTCGCAGCGTGCATGCTACATGCCATGCTTAGCATGTAGCATGTAGCATGCAGTTGAATTCAGCTGATAGTTGCATGTCTATATGCATCAGAGATACCAGGTGCTGGCTGCTAGCTGCATGGCTGCAAGCAACGCCACACGGCAGGTGGGGGGGCGTGCCTGAATATTGCAAGACGACCCGGTTCATGGCTCACTTTGTCTACTCGTACCTACTTTGCATAATCAACTATACATGGCAAACTTTGTGTTCGATTCTCCCACCCTCCGCTATGTGCTCACTCGGACCACAAATTCCGCGATCGAAGTATATGAGGATCTTCTAACTCACTCGTCATCTCTGCATGCGGATCCGCGTCAGCTTTGACTCTCCCACGTACAAACCCTCATCCCCTGCGTTTTCTCGCTCGCCACTTCTCACCCTGCCTCTCCGATCCCGTCTTTACTAGCACTACCCTATACTCCAGCTTGCCCTCTTCCCTATCACTTCTATTCCAACCATCATCGTGGCATCCAGCAGCCTCAACGTCCCCCTTCAACCCCCTAATAACAGAATCCAATGTCTACTGCACTTTCCGCCCCCTCGAGATTAGATTCTCCCCGAGCGCCACCTCGTAAACCTCTTCCGACGCCTTCTCTAATCATCTTTGGTGAATCGTTTGTCGGACCGTTCACCTTGTTCCGAGACAGGGATAGGATCATCAAAAAATTCAAAGGAGCTAGTGCCAAGGTGAGTTTGTCTCGTTACCATCCTTCTCCTCCTTACCAACCGCCTCACCAAGGACTGATTGCCCGTAGCCTGGCAGCTTTTTTACTATCCGGTTTATTCATAAGTATGTCAGACACAAACGAACCGGAGCTGATGTGCTCATCAGGGTCTGAACAATCCCAAGTCTACCCTCAAAGTTGCCGATGAACTCCTGTCAAGCCTGTTCATCCACTTCTCTTCTGATCTCCTCTCGGAACCACGGTACGCTCTATTGATCTTTGGCAATGTAAGTCTTCCACTTTCATCATATCTGATGTGTGTATATACGATTGGTGTAAGATGTGATACTAACGTCCAGGTCGACCTTCAAATTAACTATCTGTACAACCTTGAGACTAAGCCCCTTACCACCGCTTCCTTCCCCGAAGACTTGAGACCTACCTTGCCAGATTCCATCCCTGAATCTCTCCCCGGTCAGTATTCCGCTCCTGGTCCCCAGCTCCACTGTCGTGCCGTCCTCGATGCCTACACCACCTTCATAGAACGCGAAATCGTCAATGGACCCGTTGGATCCATAATCAAATCGGCGAACGCTCAAGGCGCTTCCGGATCTAAAATTCTCATTTGTGGTGCTCTACCACCGGTAGTACCAGACGAAATTCAGCCACGCATCCCTGATAAGTATATCCTCAGAGTTAACAAGAAACCTGAAGATTACGATCCACCCCCTCATATACTTTCATCCCTTGCCCGACTATCCGTCTCCGACCATATGTACACCCCATCCCCTCTTCCCACTGGATCAGATCTGATGCCGAAGGGTATACCCGTTCGTGACATGTTATTACATGATTACCCATTGGTCACTCTTCCCACCCGTGTGAAAATGGTCAACGACTTCAACACCGGGCTGAAGTCATTTTGCGATCGATATCCTGACATCTTGGGCTTTGTTGATATTTCACCTCAAATGTTAACCCATTCGAATGACCCGGATTTTATATCGCGATTTGGAGAAGTTGATCAAGGGACCTGGAGAGATACTCAAGATCCAAGTAATATACATCCTCTTTGGGAACCGGCTTTACCATTCTGGAAAGAAGAACTTTTGAAGCATGGAATCAGAACTGATCTATGGGAGACATGTGGAGATCCTCATTCGACATTACAAGCTTTTGAGATAAGTAAAAGTGAAAAGATAAGAAGGAGATTGGGATCATCGACACCTACGGAATTTAGAAGTCCTTCAGCAACACGTATCATACCAGTCACAACGCCTAGCTCACCGGGAGTTTATCTGCCGCCACATCGAGCAGCGGCTTTACGAGCGAGTTCAGCACCATCACCACCACGAACCCCTTTACGAAGTCACTTTTCTCTTGCCGAGCGCAAAACTCCGAGTAGCTTCCCACGTAGTCCTCGAGTACCTCCAGAAGACGAAATCATGGCACGTTCCATCCAAAGAGGACGGTTGCCATACACCGAGAGCTCAGTTTCCGACACTCGATCAAATATCGCCGATATAATCCCCGGGTCCGTTGACAATCGCTCCACATTGGGTTATGGGGATGAAGGAGAGACACCCCGGGGTGTATGGAGAGTCGATCGATCAATGAAAAAGGACCATGGTTGGAGAACACCTGAGAGAGCTGTTAGACGGACAGCTGAGACGGATCAAAGACCTGAGAAGGGAGCTCTGCCTACCATGCCTCCTGAACTATGGTCCAGTGAGCGTGTTAGAGCAGTACGGATATCATAGTGTGCCGTGGCCATGCGCGGATCGTCAAAGTCTGTGGAAGCATCTTTCGTGTTGTATGAGTACAGTATCCTCGTAGGGATCTTAGTCGCTGTCACGAAATCTACGCATATGTATGAGTACGAGTACAGTAGTACGGTAGTACATATACCTCACACCGATGTATTGTTGTGCATACGTCATCCATCTGATTGCCACTCGCCACACGTCACTGAGAGAAATTTGCTCCCGCCTGCCATCAATCGTCATGGCATCCATCCTCCATGTCACCCACCCCACAAACTCTTGAGCATATCTCCTCTAAGCTCTGGACTGACACTTCTACCCTCCTGTCATCATGTCAGGCTCGAAACCACCTTCCGGAGGTCGAAGATCTTCTGGGAAAGGTGCCCCAACTTCTCAAGGTGCACCTTCTGGAGTGAGAAGCACCAGTGGCACGAAATTTTACGTGGGTCATCTCTCATTCCATCACTCATATTTTGCTGATGAATAGAACGGTCCAACCATACCTATTGAAGTGAAAGAAAAGGCGGAAGAAATCAAGGATAAAGCTACGAACCTAACTCATAAAGCTGGTCATGTTGCTACTCAGGGTGGTGCAGTTGCCAAGGTCAGTCCAAGCGCGATTTTCACTCTCAACAATCCTACAACATCAATACATACACACAACGAAAGCAACCCATATTGCGATCCCGAGTACTGACGCGATAGAACCAAGCTCGAAAAGCAATATCAACTGCTCGTCGACATCCATGGTCAATTATATCTATAATTTCCACTCTCCCATTCCTCCTCCTTCTATCTCTCACCTCTACAATCATCTGTCCTCCACCTAAACAACACTCCCCAATCTCGAAATTCGTATTATCTTCACTTGGTCTTCATTCTAAATCAGCTTATGGTCCCTTACGCGAGAAATTTTGTTACCCCGCAAACGTATATCACGATTCCGTTCTTGTTCCCTATGTATACCCTCAAATCGAAAATGTCCAACACACCATCGTCACTCATCCTATTTATACCCATCATGTTCTTCCTACTTACACGTCTGCCAATCAGGTGACGAGAAAGATATGGAATGGACCTGTTAAACCCGTGGTGAACAGAGTGAGAAGAGGGGCAAAAAGGTTTTATCTAACTTTTGTTCAACCCCATTTACCATGGGCGAGACAAAAGGTATACCTCGCTTTCTCTCCTTTGACATCTCGAATCGAAGCTGCTCACAAGTCATACGTCTCTCCACATTTGAGTACGGCGCAGAGATACGCAAACGACGCTTCTGGGAGATCATATCAATTGTACCAATCGGTGGCGGGTCATCCATTGACCAAACAATCCGCCGGGTATGCCGCTACAGCTAGGGATATGGCATACAAAAATTACATGGTCGTTCGTCCACATCTCATCCGCGCCGCTAAAGAAACTAGACGGGTCGTTCTTCAGGTCGTTCTCCCTAGGATATTGAAAGGTTTGGAAATTACCTCTGGTCAAATATACAGACAAAGTACTATCATTCGCATGTGAGTCCTCGTTGTGAAATATGAGACCAAAAGCTTATGATCAGAAAATCAGGCAAATTCTACGCTGCGTATCTTGAACCGCACGTTGGTCCTTATGTAGACAAGGTATCTCTCGCCAGTAAACCATATACCGACGCCTTTTATGTCAAAATTTATAAACCTTTTGTAAAACCCATTTTGGTGGCCATACTACCCGAAGTCGTGATGGCTCCGGAACCCAAGAAAAGTTTCTGGGCGATGATTGCGGACATATTGCCGGAAGTCGGATCTTCATCTGTTGGCGAGGGAAAGGCAGCGATGAAGGAAACTTACGATCGAGCGGAAAAGGTTGAGGCGCCGAAGAAAGTCAAAGAGAGTGCGAGCAGCGTCAAGAGTAAAGAGAAGGCGAGTGCCAGTAGCATTCAGCAGAAGGCGAAGGAGTCTGAGAAAGGGAAGCTGAGCAAGACGGAGATACAAAAATCGGCGGAAGTGATCAAAAAACGAGTGGACCAAGCGGGACAGGAGGGGTACGACAAGTTGTCATCCCAGGTAAGCTCAAATATTCCCCCTTCAGTTGATTCCGGAGAACAGGAGGGAGAAAGGCCATCGGAGTCGAGACGAAGGCTGACTCGCCAGTTACTCGACAGTCACACCAAAATCGTCGCGGAGAAAATGCCCTTACATGCTCAAAATGCCCGACAGGAGCTGGATAGATTCATCGACCGCGTCATCACTGGTTTCAACAAATTCTGGACGGACCCAAAGAAATTCACGCCCGAGTTGGTAGACAAAATGTCCAGGGATGCAGAGAGCCGGGTGGCGGGGGAAGTACGAAGGGTCAAAGCTGGTTTAGGAGATAGGCGGAAGTTCATTGAAAAGGAGGATCAGAAGTTGATTGATTCGGCTTCCAAAGGTGTTGATGAGGCTATGGGGAAGGAATTTGAGGCTTTGTTGGTTCAGGTCAGTCATGGAAATCCCTCTTCCTTGTATGATCCACCTGTCTCTACCGCCTCCTTTTTTTCCGAACACTTTCGGCAAGAGGACCGAGGATACTGCCAACTCAAAAATTGTCGTGGAGTACTCTACTGACCATCAGATGAGCTCTGTCGAAGGTGCCACTACAAAGGATTGGTCGAAGCTCAATGCAGTCAAGAGCGGTGAGTTACATGATCTGATGTAAAGACGCTTCTGACATACAGCGGCCGAGACATGGAAAGACAAATATCACGCTCTGGCTACTGCTAAATCACCCCTGAAAGCTTTAAATCACCAATCTGCCAGCGTCGATCAAGGTTTCGCGCTCATTCACACCGAGCTTGATGACATGTTTGAAGGCTACAAAGCTCGTACCGGAATCCTCAGACGCTCCGCTTTAGACCAGTACGAGGCGGCACAAGAATTGGCGTCGGCTTCGTCTTCATCGTCGGGCAGTAAACCTTCGTCTACCGGTAATGGACGCTACTCTATTCTTCCCGTGGCGGAAGCTGTGGGAATTGCAGCTGCCGGTGAGGCTGTGATCGGAAAGGGCAAAGAGCAAATCATGGATGCTTTTAATCAAGCCAGTGCTGCTTTAGCCGGCCAAGAGTCTTCGACCGGGATTGTCGACCAAGCGAAATCCCTCGGCGAACAAGTCATCTCTTCTGCATCGGCCAGTGTGCACTCTGCCACTCGATCGGCAATGTCAGCAGTCGGCGTCACACCTTCTCCAGAGTCCCCTCGTGAACACCTAGAATCGGTAGTTGAAGCCGCTAGCAATTCGGTCTACTCTGTTTACTCGGCTGTAGAAGATCAAGCTTCCTCTCTCTCTTCCGCCGCGTCAGATGCCATTCATCAAGGAACACGATCTGTTATCTCTGCGGTTGGAGGCACTCCGACCCCTGAAGGCGCCGCTGAACATCTTGCTTCTATCGGAAATGTGGTCGCCCAAGGTGCTGCTCAGGTGTATGGAGTGGTTGAAGAGAATGTCCATCATGCCACTCGTTCAGCGATGTCTGCCGTTGGTGCCACTCCCAGCCCCGAGACCCCTCAAGAACATTTCGAATCCATCGTCGATGGCGCGTCTTCACTTGCTGGTAACGCCGCCGCGTCTGCATCTTCCGTCATTCACGATGCCAGTTCAGCGGTTCACGACGCCACTCGAGCCGGTATGCGAGCTATCGGTGTAACTCCCTCTCCTGATTCCCCAAAAGAACACCTCGAATCGATTGCCAACGACGCGTCGTCCTTACTACATGATGCTACCCGTTCCCTCGTCAAAGCAGTGGGAGCTACCCCTTCACCCGAATCGCCAGGGGAGCACCTCGAATCCGTTCTTGATGCTGCAGGATCTGTCTACTCAAACGTTGATTCCAAAGCATCTTCTCTCTACACCGAAGTCTCTTCCACCGCTTCATCTGCAGTTTCAGAAATGACAAATCAAGCAGCTCTCCTAGCCTCTCAGATCCAATCACTTGTGGGATTAGCACCTACCCCAACACCTCTCGCTTCATCCGCTTCGGCATATGTAGGTTCTCTCTATTTGGCGGGATCGACAGCTGGAGCCGAGTTGTTGGCAGAAGGAAGTAGTCTTCTGGTCAGTTTACAATCAGAAGCGAGTAAATCGATACATTCAGCCACTCGAGCGGCTAGTAGAGCGGTAGGAGCAACACCCAGTCCTGAAGGAGTCAAGGAGCATTTAGAAAGTGTAAGTTCTAAAGTGGAAAGTGTAGCGAGAAGTGTTATAGGACACGAAGAGTTATAAGGGGGGTGCGACTATCTAGATATTCTACGTAGGTCTTATTGGTGGTAAGTTATGACGAATGGATGTGATGAACCGCCACTTTGAATTTGGTTTTTCGGCGTGTTTCGGCGTTATGAGTTGAGTGGGTGGGACCTCCACGCATTAACGCCCGACACGTCCACTTGCATTGGAGTAGCATTCCAAGTTTGACGTTTAACTCTCTATCCTGTAACTTCCGACGGGTCTTTCTCGACTCTTCAATTCTGGTTTGGTAAGAAGGGTCAGGAGAGAACGCTCAACAAAAGTGACTGACTGAAGTCCATCGGGTCGGTTCTCAGCTTCTGGTCTCTAGTGAAGGAGAGAATTTGGACAAGATGCAGATGCTCACAAAGGTCAGTACTCACCTCTTACTCTCTCACATCAACTACCTCGCCGGAAGTGTGAAAAGATTATATGCTTTCTTGTAGAAGAAAGTTTGTTTCCTTACCCCTCGACATGTATTGTCACCCATCCCTACAGAAGGTTGTCAAGCTGAAGTCAACTCCCTAATTGATCATCCTCCTTGACTTTGTCTAGTCTAAATTCGAAAGACTGAATCATGCCCTCCTACTCAAAAGCTGCCGGACTTCTTTCGTGCCGGAACTTCCAGGAGAGTGACGAATGAACGTTATGGAAACTGCGTGGAATGTGTACCTAGTTAAGCGCATCACTGACCACCAGTTCGAGAGCAAAAGTCCTAGAGTCAAGGGTATCGCTTTTCGTGAGTTCCCAAACCTCCCCCACCCTCCCACTCAACCCAATTACCCGAGGGGATAGCCTACGATTCCACCTTCTCATTGACTCTTTGTCCATATCATCCTGCAGAATCATCATTGCGTTCTTCGATTCGAATCCTTGTTTTGGGAATTTCCTACTCCAAGATCTCTGTAGTGTTTTCTTATCAAATGTGTACGGTCCTGACGACAGATCCTAAAACACCTCTCTTAGCAGCGTCACTTCATAATGGTACGATTCAATTGTGGAACTACCAAATGGGTACACTTGTAGACAGATACGACGAACATGATGGTGAGATATCTCTTCAAATCAACACTTTACCGCAGAATGGCGGGATGGCCAAGGGCTTGCCGTTGACAGATCGAGGAAGGGAGAGGAGGAAATGCTGACATCGTAGGACCTGTTAGAGGGATATGTTTTCATCCCACTCAACCTATCTTTTGCTCAGGAGGAGACGATTATAAGATTAAAGTATGGAATTACAAACAGAGAAAATGCTTGTTCACCCTAACCGGACGTGAGTATATTTAGTTTCCAACCTACTCCTTCTCTTAACTTGGCGATCAGCACCAACTCCACATTTTGCGCCCGCCCGGCGCTGTAATTCGTGGTTATAACAGGCAGGGAGTGTTCTCGCTCGTGATGGTCGCCGTGAAATTGTCAGTTCGCAAACCGAGCTAACCATCAGATCTTGATTACGTGCGCACTGTCTTCTTTCATCGAGAATATCCATGGATCATCTCGGCTTCGGACGATCAGACCATTCGTATTTGGAACTGGCAATCACGTACCTGCATTGCTATCCTCACTGGGCACAACCACTATATCATGTAAGCTTCAATGATCCGTCGCAACAGCTGATATTTAGGTGTGCCCAATTTCACCCCTGGGATGATCTCGTAGTCTCTGCCTCTATGGATCTTACTGTCCGCGTATGGGACATCTCAGGCCTTCGTAAGAAGAATCAAGCTCATCAGGCACCGATGTCGCTGGACGAACAGGTCTCGAGAGCCAACCAGGGTCAAGCAGACTTGTTCGGCAATACCGACGCTGTGGTCAAGTACGTCCTGGAGGGACATGATCGCGGTGTCAACTGGGCTTCCTTCCATCCCACTCTTCCCCTCATTGTCTCATGTGGTGACGACCGACAAATCAAGCTTTGGCGCATGAGCGAGACCAAGGCATGGGAGGTGGATTCTTGCAGAGGACATTTCAACAATGTGTCAATGACCATGTTTCATCCTCGACATGAGCTCATTCTGTCTGCCAGCGAGGACAAAACAATCCGAGTATGGGACATGACAAAACGAACAGCGGTACAAACATTCAGAAGAGAACAAGATAGGTTCTGGGTTTTGTGCGCCCATCCTGAACTAAATCTTTTCGCCGCTGGTGAGCTCTCTCTCTCTCTCCTCGTCGACGGAGCTGATAGATCCTTTAGGACACGATAATGGGTTAATCGTCTTCAAGCTGGAGCGTGAACGCCCTGCATTCTCTCTATCTGGCAACCAATTATTCTATGTGAAGGACAAGATCATCCGCATGGCCGACCTTTCGACCGGCACCAATCAAGGAATCTGTTCCGTGCGAAAGCTTGGCTCTCAATGGGCGCAGCCACGGACGCTCAGCTACAACCCGGCAGAACGTTCTGTGCTTATAACGGCGGCAGCTGAAAATGGCACCTACGAACTTGTCACCCTCCCAAAGACATCCGCCCCCTCTCCTAACGATGGCAAAGACACTCCGTCCGACGGCAAGAAGGGCACTGGGGCTTGTGCCATATTCGTCGGTCGTAATCGCTTCGCGGTCTTGGACAAGACAGGTCAAAATATCGAGTTCCGCGACCTTTCAGCTTCACTCACAAAGACCGTCAAATGTCCCGTCACCACCAATGAGATCTTCTATGGCGGTACCGGTTGTCTCTTGCTCAGCTCAACATCTAGCGTCGTCCTTTTCGACATGCAGCAAAGCAAAGTGCTGGCGGAGATTAGTGCTCCCCCCGTCAAGTACGTCGTTTGGAGTGCAGACGGCAATACGGTGGCTTTGCTAAGCAAGCACACCATCACCATCGCCAATAAAGCCCTGGTACAAAGTGCTCTCATTCATGAGACAATACGTATCAAGTCTGCTGCATGGGACGACTCGGGCATTCTCATTTACACCACTCTCAATCACATCAAGTACGCTCTCCCACAAGGTGATAACGGTATCATTAAAACCCTCGAACAACCGGTCTACCTCACTCGCGTCAAAGGTCAGGTCGTACATTGTTTGGATCGGACAGCAAAACCACGAACGATAACAATAGACCCTACCGAGTACCGATTCAAACTCGCACTCATACGAAAGCACTATGACGAGGTTTTGCAGATTATACGCAGTAGTAACTTGGTTGGGCAGAGTATCATCGGTTATCTGCAAAAGAAGGGTTATCCGGAAATCGCATTGCACTTTGTGCAAGATCCACAGACGAGGTTTGATTTGGCTGTGGAATGTGGGAATTTGAATGTGGCTCTGGAGATGGCCAGGACGGTAGATAGAGAAGATGTTTGGGAGCGATTGGGAGCGGCGGCATTAAAGCAAGGCAACCATTCTGTGAGTAGCCTACTGCTCCCAAGTCTTACCCACTTCTTCCCTTGGGTTATCTTGCATCGAAGATCTCCGAATGACTCGAACAGTATTTGTGCTTCAAGGCGGTAGTGAAAAGGCCAACAAGCAGGAGAAATACGTAGCTGTTGCTGACCACTAGATTGTCGAGACCGCCTATCAAAAAACCAAAAACTTTGACAAACTGTCTTTCCTCTACCTCGTCACTGGTAATCTGCAAAAGCTGGGGATGATGCAAGTCATCGCGGCGAAACGGGGCGATAACATGTCTCGCTTCCAAAATTCTCTGTATCTGGGCGATGTGAAGTCCCGAGTTGCTATCCTTAGAGAAACAGGACAATGTGAGCCTTTCGAGATTTGAGCTTCGTACCCTGAACAAGTCATGCTCCAATGACCGACGAACAAGAGATGGATCAGAAGCTAATACCTAGACCCGCTCGCATACTATACAGCCAAAACTAATGGACTTGATGACACCGCCTTAGATATCCTAGAAGAAGCAGGCATGACTGAAGACGATTTACCTCCTCCACCTCAAAAGTCCGGTCACATGTCTCTTGCTCCTCCCCCAGTCGTCTTCCCTCAGACAGATTCGAATTGGCCTATCAAAAGCCTGGGCGAGTCATTCTTCGATCGCGCTCTGGCCAATGGAGGTGTTGATGGTCTCATTGGTGAATCGGCAGGTATGGCCAATGGTGGCGAGCAACTCGATGCGTGGGCGGCGGATGAGCCTATAGATGTTGAGGTCGGGGAAGACGAGGCGGAGGATGAAGGGTGGGATTTGGATGCTGAGGTGCCTATTGAGCCAGAGCCAGAAGTGGAAGTTGAGGCTGAGATCGTGGAGGCCGACCTGAGTGAGGGTGTGACAGCGGGTGTGAATGAGGATGAGATGTGGATCAAGAATTCGCCTCTAGCCGCGGATCATGCGGCTGCTGGCGCGTTCGAGTCGGCAATGCAGGTGAGTCGTCTTGTGCTGGGCTTCCTCCTCTCTATCATCTCCAGTCAGAAGAAAGTAGTGGAAGAACAGTGATCCGCCCACATGCTCGTATAAGCGGGCGAGGTGGAGTCAACAGATTGATATACGATGCTTACTATATCAGCTGCTCAACCGTCAAGTCGCTGCCGTCAACTTTGCTCCCCTAAAACCCTTGTTCTTAGCTGCCTATGAAGCTGCTCACGTCCACGTCCCCGCCAATCCTTCTCTTCCCCCTCTCGTCCTTCAGGTCCGTCGAAATCCCGAGACAACCGAATTACGCGAAGTCCTCCCTGTCATCTCGTTCACTCTCCCCGATCTGCAAGCTGGCGAAGTGGCAGAAGCCAAACGTCATTTCTCTCGTGGAAAATTCGCCGAATCCCTCACTGCCTTCCGTTCCGTCCTCCAAAAATTACTCCTAGTGGTGGCCACTTCTGCTGCTGAGGCTGAAGAGATCAAAGAACTCGTGATCAGCTGCAAAGAGTACATCATCGGCTTGACGATGGAGACGGAACGAAGACGGCTGGTCACTGAAGATGCTGACAATGTCGTGCGAAATCTAGAGCTCGCGGCTTACTTTACGCATTGCAAATTGATGCCTGCCCACGAACAGCTGGCGTTGCGGAGCGCGATGGGAGTGTTCAGCAAAGCGGGTAACGTGAGCACAGCAGCGGTGTTTGCGCGGAGATTGGTGGATTCCAGTCCTTCGGATGCCAAGGTGATCACACAGGTGAGTAGTTTATATTCGTGACTCCTTATGTGTCATATACCATCATCATGTCTACCTGACGTTCGTTCCGATGGGTGAGACTTAAACTGACCCTCCGCGTGTCCTGTTTGATTCTTTGTTCAGGGATTGTAGTGGAATGACCGAGGAGAAGACTTGAGCTAATATCTATAGGCTCGTTCCATTTTGACTGCTGGTCAACGCAACCCCCGAGACACCCACGAAATTGCATATGACCATTTCACACCCTTTGACATCTGTCCTGCATCCCTCACCCCCATTTACGCCGGCTCACCCAGCGTTCAATCCGCATACACCGGTGCGAGATATCTGCCAGAATACAAGGGCAGCATATGCGTGGTGGACGGTGTGACTCAAGTGGGAACTCCAGGTAGTGGATTGAGATCGATGGTGTAACTCGGTGCATTCGTTCCTGTTGATACTTTCGCCCACTTTGTCATCTTGCGAGGTGACAATGATAAATATAGCATGAACCAAGATGAATATTCATGAATTTGCAAATTTGCTCTCTTGCTATGTCAGCGATTGTGAAACGCTCTGATGCTCCTTCCTCGCCTCGTTACCATGTGGTCAAGTGGAAATTGACACCGCAAGTGGCGTTTGAACTGGGCGGTGGTGACGTATTGTTCCTAGTTCGTCGACATTCTCGTCAGCTTCCGAAGTACCTGTAACCGAGGTGGGTAGTGTCCATATCTTGACATCTGATGATGATGGGCTTTCCTTCTAAAATGGTCACCGACGATCACCGAGAGTACCTTAACTCCGTCATCCATCCATCCATCACTCCCTACTGGATCTCGGTCTCGTATCCAAGTCACCGATGTACCCTTACCGCCGCCCGCCGCCGCCGTACCGGAGAACCGAGATACCGAGTATCCCGAGTGACAGACTCTTTTGATTCCACATTCTTCGATTTCTCATCGATCCCTATCACTTGGTTTCCCCTTCCACAGCTTTCAAACAAGACGTTCGGTCATCCCTCGCTGAACATTCTCAACGCTATCCCATCCTTCCATCCTTCTTCCTCCTCTCCTTCCTGCCTCTCTCCCTTGCTCCCTCCTCTTCGGTGTTCGGATCTCGGTTTTTGAAACTCGTGGTATCTACTCGTAACTCCGACTTTATCAGCCGGAAGAAATCATAATGTGTAGATCCACACCTTTCATACTGTTCATATCCCGGACGGTCATTCGGTCTTTGGATACTTGATTTCGGTATCTTTACCATGGAACTATTTTCTTGATAGATTTAGTGGCTGTGTACACAGGTTGTGAGGTATGGAATTGGAGTGGTATATATCAGATTGAAGGATTGACTTGAGAGATAAGTTATTTGATATGAGAGACATTGATAGATTTTCAACAAGATATTCTGGGGTAAGGGTGAAGAAAGAGAAAATGGAAGAATTAGTTCATTTGGTCGTTTGTCCTATTAGTGCTTGGTGAGTTTTTGTTTCCTCATATCCCCTCATCCTCGTTTTTGCAATGGCTTTTCCTAAGTAGACAAATGGTCATCTTTACATCCTACACCACCCGCGTAACTCTTCCTTGAAAACGACGTAGCTAGTAGCTAAATCGTCATCTTCCCAACCTACCCCTACCGTCTCATTTTTCGTTTACAGGATGGTGGACCTTTGTGACGATAAGAAGGTTTGTATGGACAAATTGAATCTGATTTCTTAGGGGACATCTTAGACCTCTTTTCACACTTCTCTCTCATCTCTCACATGTTCATCCTCAAATTCGTATAACTGTACTCTCTGTCCCATCTGTTATCCCCCGGATCAAACATGATCTTCAAAAAGAAAGATGGGATTATACTTCCGTTCCCCCTCTCTTAGCTCAAGAATTGATACAGCGGAGAGAGAGTTTCTTGAACAAGTTGAGATTTATAGGGTTAGAGAAAGACAGAGGGGTGATGAATCAGATGTGGGATCCTAAGACGATGGATAGACAGGCGGAAGAATTTGGAGAGTTGTTAGAAGATGTTTTGGTGGAGTTACTTGACCAAGGTATGTCTGTCTTACTTCTTTGTCTTGGGCTGAAGAGGGTTCAGAAACAGGAGGAAAGCCACATTTGAACGATTCCGGAGATGTGATTGTGAATCAAGAGAGAAGAGGTTTGTTTATTCTTATTGCAGTCAGGACAACCAAAAGGATTGATCATTCAGGATATGAGATAGAAAGAGAAGAGCAATGGCCTAAACCAAAATTGTTCATCTACGATGTGAGTTTCTTCTATCTTATAGTCGAAAAAGAGAGATCGGAGTTGATAGAAGGGTTTTCAAGTTGGTTTTATACCAGCTCTTGAAGCCGCTACGAAAAGATTGAGAATACCAAATAGACCAAAAACCATGTTATTCTTCCCTTGTCTCGTATCGTGGGCAGCGAAGTGAGTTCCTCACTCTGCTTCTCCTCACATCTTTCTCCCATTCCGCCTCACCCCATTCTTCCCCTTTGGAACCAATCTTCGATCACCTCGGGTTGAAGTAGAATACCAGAGTCAGAAACCGTGGAATGGAGTAAAAAGGGCATGATGAGAGGGACTATTGTACGAAGAATTGACAAACAGCTGCTGGGCCACAGTTGAAGAGGGATCAGATCTCGCCCGAGCCGTAGAGAAAACCGACCGGATAAAAATTGCTACGGGTCTAGACGAGGCGGAAGCAATGGGAATCGCATTCTCAACCTTCACTAATGATATCATCAAGACACCAGGGCTGGACCCGATATATGATCGTGAGTCGTCCACACGACCTTTATCCCTTACGGTGCTGATTGGACAGATGAGTATTGTGAGTCAATCAACTGATCCCCATAGGCACTATCTATTCGGTCTCATCTGCATACTCTCTTTCTCACTCTGTCTTGAGATATTCTATAAGATCAGTGTTACAGGAGTTTATCATCAGGAGTCTATGAGGTGGATAGGGCTCAAAACAGAATGCTAAGTAGTCTAGACCCTCAATTTCACTCGATTCACTCGTTACCCTCACTCATGGCTGTCCGACGATCTTTATGGCATCAACGTGAATACTGTGACGGTTTTATCTTTTCTTGGGATCCTGAGTTGGAGCCTGAAGCTCGGGAAGCTTTTCAACGTTCCACAGGGAAGTCATGTTGGCCCATGGGGTGAGTTTCATCCATCCTCAGAATGAGATCCATGCTTTGTCGTCTCCGGTGTTTACTGTCGATATTTCAACGGAAGCCGCCCACCATCAAGATGGCTCCCAAATATCCCCCTCCCCGTCCGCGTACGGGTTCGTACGGGCTCCTGAGATCCTTGACCGGATGATAAATTATGGTGTTTTTGACTGAGACGTAGCTTACAACTTGCTCCTGAGATCTGGGAAGGTGTACTCCCTCGTGTAGATGAACAGGGAGAAAAGATAGTCCGGTGGTTAGATCATGTCAAAGATGTACGAGGATCAGGTTCTGTTCTCTATATCTGGTGAGCTCCCTCTCACCACTTCTATCCAGTTACACGTAGATGGATTGCATAAGATATCTCTCCCTGGGGCCAGTCGCAAATCGACGGTCCAGACCGGGTTGATCAAACCATCGAGTGGTGACTGATGAGCAGCTTCGGCTCCCTTTTCTGGCCAATGCGTCGACCAGATCTGATCGAAACTCTCCTAAAAGGGTTGGTATCGAATGACCAACCCTTCATTCTCTTCGCTTCGGCACCAAACTCCCTTGTCACGGAAGAGATGCGTGATGTTGTAAATCATTACGAATGGGGATATATGAAAGAAGGTTTTGGTCCTCAGGATTTGGTGTTAAAACATGATGCCGTGGGGTTCTTTCTGGTGGGGTTTCTCTTCTTTACTCTTCTGATCCTTCTCCTTGCCTATTTGAAGTCACGTACTGGTTTTCACGGATGTAACTTTGTGAATTGAGAGGACACAGGGTAGAAAGACCGGGAGTGATGAACTCACGGGACAGTCTCATATGGGTACCAACTCGGTTGCTGAAAGTATCTTGGCTGGGAAACCGTTTTTGTGTATGCCATATCTGGGTGATCAACCGGACATGACTCAGAGGAGTGAGTATCTCTATATTCTTTCCATTATTTGTCGTTATTACAGAGCTACAATCTCACCTCACCAAATCATCCCTTCCATGCAGATCCATCCGAGTAGAGAACGGGAAAGTGATTGACAGACAGTGAGTCGACAATATGGCACTGCCATTGAACTCCTTCAACTTCGTACGAACGGAGTAGGTCAGAAGACCTTTGACGGACAGTCGATACTCAATACTCCTGAAGCCGTCTTGACGGAACTGGCCCAGGTCCTTGGACGTATTCGTGGAGAAGAAGGATTGAGGATGCGAGAGAATGTGATCAAGTTGAGGGAACGGATCATCAAGAGTTGGAGAGAAGGTGGGGCGAGGAATATGATAGAATCTTTCTGTGATAATTGGGCTTGATGTATGTATGTATGTACGCACAATTTCTTGTAGTACATAAATGCATTTTTTGCTGGCCCAGGTCAGGTCACTGGCTCACTGGGGGACAGATTGTTATTCATGGAGTTGTCGGAGCTGAGGCCCGTGCGTAAATGCCACACTGCCACATTCACCATGCAAGCCTATTTCTTACCTTTACGCTATTAATGAACCTCCGCAAAGCCCGAAACGATGCCGCATGGTGCCAAAAGGTCAAAACACCGCCTTAGCAGGGAATCCACCCCATGCCACTCAACTTGGTACTCGGTCATCGTCGTCAAGTCTCAGTCATTCCTTTCTCTTTCTCTCCTCATACAAAAGCACAAAAACGCACAGACCTCCCCTTGTCCCCATTCACCCATTCATCCCTCCACCTATCACTTTTTGCCACTTTTGACACCTTACCTTAACAACCACATTTGCACACTTTTCCTCTTTCCCATTTCTTCCCTCGTCTCCTCGTTCGTTGTACACTTTCTAAACTCTTCACATTCTCTTTTCCTTTCTCTTCATCTTGAAAGATCATTCACCGACATGATCTATTCCACCGCTTTACCACTTCTCACCCTTTTCGGTTTAATCAATCTTGGTGTTGAAGCTCATACTGGTTGCGGAGGACATGAAATCGGTCGTCGAAACCCTGGTGGGAGATTGATAGAGCGTGCTCCGACCGATGAGGAAAGTGCTGCGTCTTCGTTAGGTTTGTCCTTGTTTCTCTTCTACAACTTTCCTCCACTGTGTTTTTCTTTCTTTTCATATATTCTTTTGTTCACCTCCACTTCCATTTGAGCCCATGTGTAAAAATGCCAAAATTACCCTTTTCGACAACGTCTCATACGTATCATTCAAATTCCTCTCTCGTCAAGATTAAAAACCAATTAACCATCGTCCTCTACGACTGAAACATTCACAAGCTTCCAAAACCCAAACCCATGAAACAATCTGACACACAGATGTCACCTACGAATGCACTGCCTATTCATACGCTCCAGTCCTCAATATCAAAGACAGATATCCTACTATATGGCAAGCAGCCTATATACTTCCGGACGACACTGAAGCTCAAACTCTTTTCGCTTCTATCAATGCTACATTAAACGAAAAATTCCCTAATATCAAACCTAAGGGTACATCGACGGGAGATTTCACAGGTGTTGCTTATAATGCTACAGATCCTGATTGTTGGTGGACTTGGCATCAGTGTACAACTCCAAATCAATCTACTGGTTTACCACCTGATATCATTTCGACTCCTGAACCTGGTACATGGGGTTTAGGATTTGATGATGGACCGAATTGTAGTCATAATGCTCTCTATGACTTTTTGAGGGATCAGCAACAAAGTGCTACCATGTGAGTTTGGTTTCACTATTGACTGTGGAATCTCTTCATGTCTTTCACCTCATTTGTGATATCTCGTATTGTTCAGGACGCCGACCACTGAAGGAGACGATTTCTCTTTCTCCTTCTCCCCCTTTCAGTCTTTTCGTGATCGTCCAACGAATGAAAGCTGTAAAGGGATGACTGGAGGTTTGTGCGAGAAAAAGGAGCTCGGGTTTGTGAAAGGGACACCCGAGATGGTCTGATCGTCAAAGGTATGCTTGGACAATCAATCGTCTGACGATGGAAATGTGGAAGCAGGGAGAAAAGCTGTTTCGGAAGAGCCAGATCCCGGAATTTTCATCTGGGCTGATCACTGACCGACAGGTTTTACATCGGATCAAACGTCATGGATTGGCCACTGCAGGCAATGCGTGCTCTGACCGACAACCACCAAGTCTGCGTTCACACCTGGTCGCACGAGTCAGTATCTCAGTTCACGTCTTCACACATTTGACCCATTTCTTCTCGTATACACCCTATTCGACACTCAGTTCAAATCATGGCTTCTCGTGCGACGCTCATGTGACAGATACATGACCTCATTCACCAACGAAGCCGCTTTCGCCGAACTGTACTACACTCAAAAAGCTATCAAAGAAATTCTTGGCGTCACACCTCTATGCTGGAGACCCCCCTACGGTGACATTGATAACCGAATTCGTACGATTGCAGCGGGACTCAATATGACTTCCATATTATGGAGTGATGACACTGTGGGTTCCCACGTTTATCATCATCTTTGCGTTTCAATCATCTGAGTGATCGCGATCGGGCGGCATGCCATGTGTGGGCGGTGATAATGAGCTGACTGGCATAGGAAGATTGGCGTGTAAACGCTCCAGGATCCAATGTAACTGCCGCCGATGTGGACAACAATTACAACGCCGTCATCGGTAAAGTCAGTAACGGTACCTATGTCAATTCTGGACCTGTGGTACTCAACCACGAATTGAGTACGTCTTTCCCCTTCATTGCTTCCGCCTTAAAAGATACTGATGATTCCAGACAACTACACAATGACAGTATTCATGAATCACTATGCCGATATCAAAAAGGCCTTCACCTACGTCGTTCCCATCGCCGCTGCGTACAACACCACCCATCCTTACTTGGAATCCAACATTACTTTCCCTACTTTTAGCCAATATGTGGCCGGTCAACAAAACGTCACGACCAGCCCGAGCACTGGTACCGACTCTAGCAGTAGTACATCTCCCTCTGGAACATCATCAGCATCAAGCTCGGCATCATCCTCGTCTTCCAGCTCTGACTCAAAATCCGCCGCTGGACGTGGTGTTGTGGCAGGGACGACTGGTCTCGTCCTTGCTTTATTGGGTGCGGGTCTGGCGTTACTCGTGTGAAATGTAAATGACCGACTTGGTTCACTGCTCATTTAAGAATACGTCTCGATGGGTGATCGTGGTTTCTGTGTCAAGTCCACATCAGTTCATCATTTGTGGACCATGGCAAAGGGGATAAACATTGTTAGAGAGTTAGCAGTCGACAGACCCGTCGGCTGGAATGACGAGTCATGAGTAGAAGGAAACGAAGAAGGACAATTAATTCACATACATCCACGATACAATCTTTAGTAACACTTTAGTGTCCGTTGCATCACATGCATCCATCTCCCCTTGTAGTATCCTCACCTGGTTGCTGACCTTTGAAATTGCTGCTTCTGTCTATACCACCCATAAACCCGTTCACTCTGCCACTCGTCGTCAATTGTCGCCAAAGCTCATGGAGGAGCCCCGCATTCGCCAAACTGGATAATCCTGACGGAGCTCGAATTAATCCCGACGTAAATTTGGCCATTTCCCACAAATCCCGTCACAACTGGCGAGGATCCCGTCACTACTCACCCAAATCCCTGCGCTCCCTCAATATTGAGGATTCTTGAGATGTAAGAGGTGTAGAGTGATCCTAGAGAGTTCAGGATGCATAAAATGCAGAGAGATCAGGTGTATCATGCATATTGACAGCTCCTAGACGCGTCCGAAACTCCTGAAAGAGGTCCGAAAGGTGTCC